>NC_142064.1:111218528-111530375 GCF_059756535.1 Pantherophis guttatus
TAATTTACAACATATGCAGTCAACCTTATTAGCGATACAAGAAACAATGTTGAAAATGCAGGAGGCCATGACAACCAATCATGAAGACATTAAGAATGACATGGGAGAAGTAAAGGGGAGGAGAAGATAAAGGAGGAGATACAAAAGTTAGATGATAAAATTTGTACAATGTAAGAGATGATAATTAAAAACGAACAAAAGATAACGTTGGTAGAGGCTAAAATGGAACATATGGAGGAAAAAAATGGACATAGTAACGAATAAAATGATGGTGGAACATAGGGAACTGGAAGGAGCCATAATAAACTTGGAGATGGAGCAATCGATGGTATATCTCCATTTTCAAAATATCCCAGAAAACAAGAAAATCTTCCTGCACTGATGGCTGAGCTACTAGCGGAAATATTGCAAAAAGGTAAACAAGAATTGGAAAACAAAATCGATGAGGCATATAGGATTCACACAAATTATGCACGGAGGAACAGACTTCTGAGAGAAGTCCACGTTAAATTTGTCAGGAAAAAAATAAGAGATCAAATATACAGTAAAACACAAGAAGACCCATTGATGTTCAATGGAAAGGAGTTTACTGTACTGAAACAAATTCCAAAAAGAGTAAGAGAGCAAAGACGAAGTTATCATTTTCTCTCTACACAATTACTAAAATATAGAGGAATGTTTCGATGGCTCATCCCGGAGGGGATGTTGATAACGTGGCAGAAGAAAAAATTTTGGATTGACACATTAGAAAAGGCTCAGGAGTTCTATGATCACTATATAAGCGGGGAAGATGAACAGGGAAGAAGAAGGAGAAAGTAAAAGCTAGGAAGATCAGATTTCAGAAGAAAAAAATTGTAGAACAGGAGACAAGAGACCATAAGGAGGTAGAACATCAAGTAAGGGAAGGTCCAGAACCAGAGCACAGACCAAGAACAGAGTGAGGAGAGGACTGAGATCAACGGATAAGTAAGAAGATGGAAAATGAAATAAAGATGCTGTCACTAAATATAAACGGCATCAACTCAACTACTAAACATAAACAAATACTATCAAGATTACAGAAAGAGAAAATGGATATCATCTGCCTCCAGGAGGTACATATTAAGGAAAAACATAGGGATCTCATAAAACGTCCTAAATTAGGGGAAGTATTTTCGGCATTGGCACAGAATAAAAAAAGAGGGATTGCTGTATATATAAAAGATTGGTTAAACCCTAGGAAAATATTTAGTGTAAAGACGGAAGAATTTTAATAATGGAAATAAGTACAAACTATAGGAAAATTCTGTTAGTAACAATTTACGCACCAAGCATAAAACAAGAAAAAATTTATAATAAATTACACAGGAAATTAACAGAATTAGAGGGTGAAAATATTTGTATAATAGGGGACTTCAATGGAGTGGTAGACAATAAACTGGATTATAAAACAGTGAAAGAAAACAAAAATAAAAGTCGAAAATTACCAAACGCATTTTTTGAAATGGCAAAAGAGTTTAATCTAAATGATGCATGGAGACAACTAAATATACAGAAAAAACAATACACCTTCTTCTCTCATCCACATAACTCATGGTCTCGCATAGACATGCTTGGATGAACCCAGAATTGATCAATAATCTAGAAGAGATGGATATCATGCCGAACACTTGGGCGGACCATAGCCCCTTAGTATTAAAATGGAAAGGTAGGGGGAAAAAGAAGAGATGGACATTAGATCAAAGAATTGTAAAAGAGAAATGCTATTCAGAAATAATGAAAAGGGAATTAAAGATGTTTCTTAAAGAGAATAGAAATGAAGATACTACAATACAAAACCTATGGGACGCTGCCAAAGCTTATATGAGGGGGATATTGCATATATGGTGAGGAGAAACAAAGAGAAGAAGGAACAACAAACATCAACATTGGAGAAGCTGAAAAAATTGGAACTATCACTTCAGAAAGATCCCCCAAACAGGGAAATCAGAAAGGAAATAGAGTTAATGAAACATAAAATTAATATACTACAACAGGAAGAAATGATAAGGAATATAAAATTGGCAAAACGAAACTATTTTGAATTGGCAAATAAACCAGGGAGATGGCTCACCCATAAATTGAAAAAAGAAAAAGCCAAAAAATTGATACAATATCTATGAAACAAGCAAGGAAATTTGCATCATAGAATCGAGGGGAAAAAATATTATTCAAAATTATTTCCAAATACTGTATAGTCAAGAAAACATTAAAGAAGAAAATATCATAAATTACAGGAGAGGAATTTGCTAAATATAACGGATGCAGATAAGGAAATGTTGAATGGGGAAATTACTTTAACAGAGTTAAGAGAGGCAATTAAAAAACAGAAAGATAGGGTCTTCCGGTGGCACTGCAGGCATTGGAAGACGTTCCTTTGGGATCGTCAACCTCGTGATTTCGTAAAACTGCCAAGACAGTGTAAATCTGCCGTCTAGCAGTTTGGAAACTTTCCCCTCGGGAGAAGAGGGGGAGGTGAGCAGCTGGGCGAAGGTAGAGCTCCCCAAAAGCCCCAGGAATAATTCTGGAGCTTGGAGGGTGAGAACTCCCTAGAAGCCTGACAGAGCTCCGGATCCAGGACTCTTCTGCTTTTAAGCAGAACAAGACGCCGCGACCACCCCTGCAATCAATAATTAACAGAGAATTCAAAAGCAGGCAGAGCAAAGACAGGAGTTACAGGAATCGCAAGTACTGAACTTTAACTCTGTATCTATACTTCTTCCTTCTGAGGCTATTTTGTAAAACAAAGAGGAAAGGAAATGGCGCCGGAACTCTAGAAGGGTGTGAAAATGAAAGTTAAGAGGAAAGTGTTTGTTAACATTGACAGCCCCATTTAAAATTAATGGACCTTGGCTTAAAAGAATTAAGACTACAGGATTAAAGAATACAGTATTGACTTTTAACAAATTATAATATCTACTAAGGTTTGGGAATTAATTGGACTTATTGGACTTATTGATTTGGCTGTTGGCTATGCAATTTGAAAATTAAAAAATGGCCTCAAAGCAAATAAAAATTGGAATTACTAAAAGTGCTGGGGCATCACCAGCTCAATCACCAGCTCAATCATCTAAACTGCAATCTTTGTTAGCCCCAGCGGATACACAATTATTGACACTAGAAGCCCTTCAGGAGGCTTTAAAGGTGCAAGCCTCTGTTCTAGAAGGAAAAATTACATCAGTTTTTGAGGAAAAAATTAGACATGTCTGAGGAGATGGCTGAAATTAAGGAGGTAATCCAAACTTGAAATAAAGAAATAAGAGAAGACATTGTTTTGGTGCTTCAGGGTCTGGCAGGTCATGTTGAATCGTTGGAGGAAAGGGTGGAAGAAATTAATCAGTCTAATGTGAATTTGGAGAATAAAATGGGTGAGGTTCAAACTAAGATGGAAAAGGCAGATGCAGAAGTTACAATGATACAATATAGAGCGATGGAGTTTGCCCTGAGAGTAAGAGGTCTGAGAGAAAATAATCAAGAGAACCTGAGAGAGATTTTTGCAGAAGCTTTTGCACAGCTAACTGGAGACTCAAAGGCAGAGTTTGAATGGCAAATAGATAAAATCTATTGTGTTAACTCATGGGTTGCCAGACAGAGACAATTACCAAGAGATATTGTAATTTACTTTACTACAAGGAGGATATGAAATGAAATCTTACAAGCTTCTTACAAAAATAAACTCCAAGTGGCAAGACAGGAGGTTTTAGTACTGAAAGAAATTCCCCCCAAAATGTTGAGAACTAGAAAGGATTATGCATTTCTAGTTGAAGAACTCAGAAAATGCCAGATGCAGTACAGATGGGAGGTTCCAGCTGGATTAGTGGTGAATTACTCAGGAAAAAGATATCGTCTTAATACAGTTTGGAAGGCTAGAGATTTTTACATCAATGTACTAAAGGCTGGACGCCCACCATCTCCAGAAGTTAGAAGAAGAAAAGAAGCAGAGGAGGCAAGAAAGGGGGAGAAGGAAGGTATGCAGGCACAAGCCCAAGGAGGGGCTTTGATTATGCAAGAAGATTTATTGCAACTTTCAGGTACTGTTCAAGCTTTGGAATTATCTGAAAAAATAGAAGGACCAAAGGATCAAAGACAAACTCGAGTGGCAGCCAAATGTAAAGAACAAGAATTAAAGGCACAGCAAACTCAGATAATAATTCAAGAAACTACAAATACAGAAGCAATGGGAGGAGCAAGGCCGAAGAAGAAAATCCATGAAATTTTCAGCTGACGCTCCAAAAGCTTCAGGGGGCCAAGAATGGCAATTAGATTCTTAATGTGGAATGTTAATGGCTTAAATTCACCACAGAAGAGAAAGAAAATATTTCATTATCTGAAACAGTTTAAAAATGATGTAATTTGTTTGCAAGAAACACATATTAGAACAAGAGACCAAAAATATTTGATAAATGCAAGATTCGGAACACACTTTGTTGCATCTGCTCCAGAGAAGAAAAATGGTATAGTAATATATTTAAGGAAAGACTTAATCGCTAAATCAATTGAAGTAGATGCTCAAGGAAGATATATAGCAATTGAACTTTTAATAGAAGGGAAGAAAATACTTTTAATTGGAGTATATGCACCTAATCAACAACAAGAGAAATTTTATAAGCTTCTGCGTACCAAATTAATACAATGGGATTATAAATTGTGTATATTATTGGGTGACTGGAATGGAATAGTGGATACCCAAAAAGATAAGAAAGGGCTCTTGTCAAACATCCAAACGCGTGCTAGACTGCCTAAATCCTTTTTTGACATGATGGATGATATCGAATTGAGAGATATTTGGCGAGAACGGAAAGTTGAAGAACAAGATTTTACATTTTTCTCTGATAGGCACCAATCCTTTTCTAGAATTGATTTCATATTAATTATAATGATTTTCTTTCTAGGGTGAAGAAGACAAAGATATGTCCAAGAATTTTAACAGACCATACCTGGTTTGGATGGAATTGGAATATGGAAAGGGTTCCAGGAGGTCTTGGCGGTTAAATGAAAATCTATTTAGATATGAGAAAAATGTGAAAGAATGTAAAAAAGTAATGAAAGAATTTTTTGTTATGAATATGCATAAGGGCACACCCATGGAAATGGTTTGGGATGCAAGCAAAGCATACATGAGAGGTGTTTTAATATATTTGAACAATACATATAGACGTAGACAGGTGAAAAAACAGATGGAATTAGAAGAGGAAATAAAAAAGAAAGAGCAGGCATTAATATTGAATCCAGCAGATAAGAAAATAAAAGAAGCAATTATCTTATTGCGAGGGCAGTTTAAGATGTTGATGTGAGATCAGGTAGCAACTAATTTACAATATGCTAAACACAATACCTTTTGCAATGCGAATAAACCAGGTAGATGGTTAGCATATTTGCTAAGGAAAAAACAAAAGTCTCGTAATATAGAGAAAATAGAATATAAAGGTAAAGAGGTGTATCAACAAAATATGATTAAAAAAGCATTTCTAGAATTTTATACGAGGTTGTATGCTAGTGATAAAATTCAAGGTATAGATATAGATAGATACCTACAGAAGCAGAATATCCCTATACTTACAGATGAGCAAAGAGAAAAATTGAATCAACCGATAACTTCAGAGGAAATTTTCTTGGCAATTAAACAGTTAAAGGTTGGTAAGGCTCCTGGAACAGATGGATTGACAGCTGTTTATTATAAAAATTTGCAGTTAGAAATGGTGGAACCACTTAAGGAACTATTTAGTAGAATACAATTTGGAGGAAATGTACCCCCATCATGGAGAACAGCCTTTATTTCTTTGATCCCGAAGGAGGACCAAGACCATAGTCAGCCAAAAAACTATAGGCCTATATCACTACTTAATAGAGATTATAATTTTGCCAAAATATTAGCAAATAGGTTAATGTTAGTTATGCAACAAAAGATTCACAATGATCAATCTGGATTTATAAATGGGAGACAGATGAAAAGCAATGTAAGGCAAATTGTTAATATACTGGAGTATTTGGGGAAGAACAACCAAGTCCCTGCAGTGCTTATATTTCTGGATGCGGAGAAAGCATTTGATCGATTGAATTGGCATTTTTTACTGAAAATAATACAAAAGAAGCAGTTTGGAGAGTATTTTACATAATCTGTTAAGGCAATATACCAGGAACAAACAGCACAAATAATAATTAATGGTAGCTTAACAGAAACCTTCAAAATTGAAAAAGGAACAAGATAGGGGTGTCCCCTGTCCCCATTATTGTTTATTTTGACTTTGGAATTTTTGCTGAACAAAATATGGGAGTCAGATAAAATATGGGGAATTAAGATTAGGCATTATGACTATAGATTACGAGCATTTGCAGACGACTTGGTTGTAACCTTAACTCATCCAGTGAAATCAGCTACAGGTTTAATGGAAATAATTAATCACTATGGTCAAGTATCAGGATTTAAAATAAATATAGGGAAAACAAAGATAATAACTAAAAATATGACTATAAATCAAAAAGAAGAATTAGAAAGAGTAACAGGATTTGAAATAGTAAAAAAGGTTAAATACTTAGGGGTTTATATTACAACTTCAAATGTGAAATTATATAAGTATAATTATGAACCGTTATGGCAAAAAATACAGAAAGAGATGGACAAGTGGAAAAAACTACAATTGTCTCTGTTGGGAAGAATAGCAGCAATAAAAATGAATGTTTTGCCTAAGTTTTTATTTCTTTTTCAAATGATACCAATACTTTAAAAAGATGCAAATTTGGGGGAATGGCAGAAGGGTATTAATAATTTCGTTTGGGCAGGGAAAAGACCGAGAATAAAATTAAAGATAATGCAAGATATACGTGAAAGAGGAGGTCTCAAAATGCCCAATTTAAGATTATATTACAAAGCAGCTGCCCTATCAGCAATCAGTGATTGGATTAATTTAACAGAAGGAAGAATTTTGAATATTGAGGGATATGATTTGTTATATGGTTGGCATGCTTATTTATTATATGACAAGAAGGTGGATAAGACTTTTAAAAGCCATATATTAAGGAATGCTTTATTGCGTGTCTGGAGAAAGTATCAATACAAATTAAATGATAAGATAAGATTTTTTTTTTTTTATTTTATTTTGAATTTGTATACCGCCCTTCTCCCTGAGGACTCAGGGCGGTGAACAGCCAAGTAAAAACATCAAATACAAATATTAAAATACAGTTAAAATATACATATATAAATTTGGCCCCATTAATTAAAAACAATAAACAAAACACTTAAAAACACTTTAAAAAATTAGGCCAGCCCGGCTTGCTGGAAAAGGAAGGTTTTAAGGGCACGGCGGAAGGCACCGAGGTCTTGGATTCTCCTTATCTCTGGAGGCAATTGATTCCAGAGGGTAGGTGCCCCCACAGAGAAGGCCCTCCCCCTGGGGGTCACCAGCCTGCACTGTTTGGCTGATGGCACCCCGAGGAGGCCCTCTCTGTGGGAGCGCACGGGTCGATGGGAGATCGTCGGTGGCAGCAAGCGGTCTCGAAGATAGCTAGGCCCTATGCCATGGAGCGCTTTAAAGGTGATAACCAACACCTTGAAGCGCACCCGGAAGACCACTGGGAGCCAGTGCAGCTCGCGCAGGAGCGGTGTTACATGGGAGCGCCAGGCTGCTCCCGTCACTACCCGCGCTGCTGCATTCTGGACCAGTTGGAGCCTCCGGGTGCTCCTCCAGGGGAGCCCCATGTAGAGAGCGTTGCAGTAGTCAAGGCGAGAGGTGACGAGGGCATGAGTGACTGTGCACAGGGAATCCCGATCAAGAAAGGGCCGCAACTGGCGGATCAGGCGAACCTGACAAAAGGTCCCCCTGGTTACAGCCGTCAGATGTTCCTCCAAGGACAGCTGCCTATCCAGGAGGACTCCCAGATTGCGAGCCCTCTCTGTGGGGGCCAACGACTCGCCCCCAATAGTCAGTGATGGAGTCAACTGACTATATCGGGATGCCGGGAGTCACAGCCACTCAGTATTGGAAGGGTTGAGCCTGAGCCTGTTCCTCCCCATCCAGATCCGCACAGCCTCCAGGCACTGGGACATCACTTCAAGGTAAGATAAGATATGGGCAGTACCCAGACATGCGATAGAGAATATAAATGTAGAACAAAAACAAGATGTGATTACATATAAAGAGCTTCTCAATATGGAAAGAGGTATATTACAGTTAAAGTCTTTGAATGTACTAAAAGAAGAAAGGATAATTCAAACTTGGTTTCAGTACAGACAGTTACAAGCTAGATGGAAAGAGGATCAGAAAATTGGTATCATGCAAACGGATGAAAACTTGGTAAAACAAATCAGAGACCAGAGTCAAATGCATATAAAAAGGTTGTACAATACATTGATAGAAATAGATTCAGAAACGGAGTTAGTTAAAGATTGTATGATAAAATGGGCACAAAATATTGAGGAACCAATAATGATGGAAACGTGGGAATAAATATGGGTTAGAAATGTAAAATTTATGCAAACTCAAAATATGAGAGAAAATTTTTATAAAATGTTTTATAGATGGCACTTAGATCCTAAAAAGTTAGCTTGTATCATATATGGTGGACATGTAAAAAAATCAAAGCATTCTGGATAAAAATATGGTGGATTATGCAAAACATTCTTAAAAAGAAGATAAAGTTTACCCCACAGTTGTTTTTGCTGGGTATAATTACAGATTGTACGGTTATAGAGACTAATTTGATTTTAAATTTAATAACCGCAGCAAGACTTTTGATGGCGCAGTATTGGAAGAAGGAAGATTTGCCTACGATTGAAGAATGGACACTAAAAGTAGCAAATTTAGCAGAGATGGCTAACATTTCAGCATATCCGAAGGACTATTCAAACGAAAGATATATTTTGGAATGGAGAAGATGGATTGACTATATTCAAAACAAATATCGGATTAAAAAGTTTCAAATAGCTTATGAATGAAAACAGAGATTTTAGAAAAGTACTTATATTTAGTTAAGTAAAAGGGGAGTTAAAGTACAAAGGGAAGATAGGAGTCTATAGACGGTTAGCTTATGTTAGTATATGTTTGTTGAATGCTATACCTGTATTTTGCTTTGGGAAGTCGGGGGGGGAGGGCTGGGGAGGGAGGTGGGAGGTGGGATGGGAAAATATTTGTAAAATTCTTTAAAACTTTTTAATAAAAAAAAAACAGAAAAATAACAAAACATCAGGGACAGATGGAATTCCGGTTGAAGTATATAAAAAATTTCAGGAAGTTTTGGGAGAAATTATGTTGGATATATATGTATTAGAGAAAGCCAAAATGCCAAATTCGTGGATGGAGGCATATATAGCATTAATTCCAAAAGAAAGTACGGATAATCAATTCATTCAAAACTATAGGCCAATCTCGCTGTTAAATGCCGACTATAAAATCCTAGCAACAATAATAGCAGAAAGACTAAAAAAGATATTAAACAAAATAATTCATTCGGATCAAAACGGGTTTTTATCCAAACGACAAATTAAAAACAATACAAGGATTATTTTGAATATTTTAGAATATTATGAGGCACATCCAGAAAAACAATTGGCAGTAATAATGATAGATGCACAAAAGGCATTCGTCAACTTGAATTGGCAGTTTTTAATTAATCAATTAATAGGGATGAAATTTGGTGAAAAAATTTATAGAAATGATTAAGACAATTTATTCTAAGCAAACAGCAAAAATTATGGTCAATGAAGATCTTACAGAAAAAGTTGATATAAATAAAGGGGTTAGACAAGGCTGTCCATTGTCCCCCCTCTTATTCATCCTTTCATTGGAAATATTATTGGCGCAGATAAAGGGAAATAAGGAAATAAAAGGGTTAAAAGTTAAAAGAGAAGAATACAAAACTTTGCAGACAACATGGCATTTATATTAGAGGACCATTTGGAAATAGGAGAAAAACTCCTACTAGAAATAGAGAAATGTGGAATAGTAGCAGGCCTGAAAATAAATAAAAACAAAACAAAGATAATTACTAAGAACCTCACGCAAGGCCAAAACAAGAAATTAGAGGAAAAACTAAGAATTCAAATTGTCAAAAAGGCAAAAAGTACCTGGGCATTTGGCTCACGGAAAGAACATCTTCAATAAAGGAAGACAATTACTCAAAATTTTGTTATCGATCTATTTAGATCTTCAAAAAAGGCTTTCCCTAATTTTATCGGAATTACTTGAAATAAGAATAAAATTTTCGGTAGAATATTCATTTTAATTGTGGCTATTCTTCCGATCAGCGAGAGTTGTAAATTTTTCCATTTATCCAAATCCGTCTTTATTTGCTGCATTAATTTAGTATAATTATCTTCTTTGATCGATATACATCTTGCTGTTAGCCAGATTCCCAACTTTAACTTTTTTAGTTACCTGCATGCCCATTTTTTCCATTAATTCATTTTTCTGTTTATTTGTAAAGTTTTTTGTCAATATTTTGGTCTTTTCCTTGTTTATTTTAAGTCCTGCCACTGCACCAAACTCTTCTTTTTTAAAAAAAACTAATTTGGGTCCTGTTTCTAGTGGTTCCTCCAGAATAAATACCAAATCATTGTAAATGCTTGTACTTTGTATTGTTCTTTGTATTGCTCTTCAGACCTTTTTTCCTGGTGTTGTCTGGTCTGTCTAAGTAGGACTTCTAGAATTAATATGAATAGTAGAGGCGATAGGAGACATCCTTGTCTTACGCCCTTATTTATGTTAAATTTTCCTGTTATTTCTCCATTTATTATTACATTCGCCATTTGGTTGGAATATATTGTTTGAACTATCTTTACAAAGTTTTCTCCAAAATTCATATTTTTCAGTTGTAATATCATAAACTGCCAATTCATGTTGTCAACGGCTTTTTGTGCATCCAAGAAGATCATTTTTTTTTCTTTTTCTCTTTTTCTTTGAAAAAGAGTTTCATTTCTTTTTCCATTTGTATGAACTGCTTGTCTTTTAAAATATTTTGGTTTGTTGTCCATTTCCATTTCTTCTTTTGTCCCCTCCATATGACTTTTACGGGATTGTGATCTGCCCATATGTTTGTTGTTATGTCTACTTCTTGGATGTCTGTTCTTATTCCCAATATCATCCACACCATGTCTATTTTTGACCACGATTGATGTGTATTTGAACAGAATATATATTGATTTGATTTTAAATTTAGCTCTCCATGCATCCTGTAGATTTAATTCCTGTGCCATCTCAAAGAATGTTTTTGGAAGTGTTCTTTTTAAATTTCTTTTACTGCTTCTGTAATCTTTTTTAACATCCAAAATTACGTTAAAGTATCCTATTAAGCATATATTTTCATAGTCTGTTTCTATTATCTTTTTATGTAATCTTTTATAGAACTCTTCCTGCTTATTATTTGGGGCATATATTGCAATCTGAAGTGTTTGCATCTGTTTATTGATATCTCAGTCATTAATATTCTTCCTTCTTCATCCACGTATATCTGTCTGGGTTTTAACGATTCTCTGATGTACAGTGCTATCCCTCTCTTCTTTTCACATGCTAGAGACAAGTGCAGCTTCCTGATTTTAGGGTATTCTACTAGGTTGCCATGTTGTTTTTTGATGTGGATTTCTTGGAGGCAGACTATATCCAAATTCAATCTTTGTAATTTTGTAAGAGTTTGGTTGAAAACATATTTCACACATACCTAAATCCCTTTCTTGAACTCCAGTTCCAGGAACATAACCATTGCATCTAGGCTGGACAAATGTAGGTGATTTAATGGACTGATCAGAGAAAAGCTGTTTGCTATCATCTAATAGCTGTTAAGTAAAGAGGTTGACATCCTTTGGGAAAGAAAAGGGTAAAGTACCACTCTTGCATTCATTTTGTACAGGAATTGGTGGTAGCTTTCCCCACTTGCCCATTTACAGCTAATTGCTGCCCTTATAATGTCATATGGAAGAGCTGTATAAAGAGCAGCAGAGCAAGATTGTTTGGTTGTTTGAAGAGTGTTCTGTGGGGGCTGAGTGATTTATGGGCAGTAGGAAAGTGTGGCAGGGCCGGGCTTGACAAGGAGATGCTGGACAAGGTGAGACACCCCTCGATGTGAGTGACGTTGAGTTGGCCATTCCCACCCAGTCACATGACCACCCAACCCTGCCTACCCAGCCAATCATTAGGGCAGAGAACTGGTTGTTAAATTATTTGAATCCCACCACTGGGTGACCCTTATGTTCTTGTATGGAGCAGAAGTTTGGGATCTATACTCTAATACTGTATTAGAACAAACACAATCCCAGCACCTGAGATGTATTTTGATTGTAGATCTAAGGACAGATGCTGTAGCAATTAGAGCTAAATTAGGAATTCATACAATTCATGCACTGTCTCAAATCAGAGCATATAACTACTGGTACAAAATCAATGAAATGGAGACTGATAGACTCCCTATGCCTGTGATGGTGAACCTATGGCACGCGTGCCACAGGTGGCATGCGTAGCCATATCGGTGGGTATGCGAGCTCAGCGCCAGCTGATTTTCGGGCCTTCTGGGCCGTTTCCAGCCTCCGGAGGGCTTCCGGGGGTGGGGAAGGCCGTTTTCGCCCTCCCCAGGCTCCTAGAAAGGCTCTGGAGGCTGGGGAGAGCAAAAAATGGGCCTACCAGGCCCACCGTGCCATCGCGTGCCAGGAGCAGTGGGGTAGCGGGGGGTCGTGCATGCATGTGCAGGGCCAGGGTATTATGGAATGAAAGACTGAAAAACATTCCTGGGTCAGCCAGATACAGTTTATTGTGCAGGTTCAGAGCCAGATTTGTATCTGAAATTCTGAACAAAGGAAGAGTTCTGATACAACTGTTTTTATACATATCCAAGACAAAGGATTCGGTGAGCTCATGCATTTTCCATATATGGTTAACATACACTTGTTATATGATTAAGGTGACCAGATTTTAACATTGGTAAAGAGGGACATTGTGGGCGTGGCTTATTTTGTGGGCGTGGCTAGCTGGTCACATGACTGGGTGGGCGTGGCTAGCTGGTCACGTGACTGGGTGGGCGTGGCTAGCTGGTCATGTGACCGGGTGGCCATGGCTATGTGTATAGGGTAAGGTGAACAGATTTTAACATTGGTAAGGACACCATTGTGGGCGTGACTTATTGTGTGGGCGTGGCTTGGAGGCAATGTGACTGGGTAGGCGTGGCTAGCTGGTCATGTGACCGGGTGGCCATGGCTATGTGTATAGGGACTACTCAGAGGGCTGAAAAGTCATTTCTGACAGGTCCTCACACTTTTGATTGGTCCTCACACTTATGACCATCCTCACATTTATGCCCGTGCAGTATTCTTAACAACCATGTCACTCATTTCACAACTGCTTCTCTTCACCATGATGACAAGATAGGGCAAAAATGTAAAATGTGAGGACAGTCGTAAGTTCGAGGACTGGTCAAAAGTGTGAGGACCAGTCAAAAATAACTTTTTCAGCCCTCTAAGTAGTCCATATGCACAAAAGGACTAACCAGAGGGCTGAAAAAATCATTTCTGACAGGTCCTCGCACTTTTGACTGGTCCTCACACTTATGACCATCCTCACATTTATGCCCATGCAGCATTCTTAACAACCATGTCTATTTATTCATATTTGTTCTCTTTTATTCTTTAAAGTTTAACCATTCATTCTTTATCTTAATATCTTTATATTTGTTTGGGATTGGCTTTCTTCCCTTTCATCTTTTTTATTGTACAGCAATCTTTCTCCTCAAACCTACCACCTCTCTCTTTTCTTTCCTTCTTACTTTCTCTTCCCCCCCTCTTCTTCTCCTCCCTACTTCCTCTTCCTTTCTCCTTCTCCTCCTCTCTTCCTCCCCCTCTTACCTTCACTCCTACTCTAATTTCCCTTCCCTTCCTTCATCCCTCTCTATTGCTGTATCCTTTTATGCATATGGACTACTCAGAGGGCTGAAAAAGTTATTTTTGACTGGTCCTCGCACTTTTGACCAGTCCTCGAACTTACGACTGTCTTCACATTTTACATTTTTGCCCTATCTTGTCATCATGGTGAAGAGAAGCAGTTGTGAAATGAGTGACATGGTTGTTAAGAATGCTGCATGGGCATAAATGTGAGGATGGTCATAAGTGTGAGGACCAGTCAAAAGTGCGAGGACCTGTTAGAAATGACTTTTTTCAGCCCTCTGGTTAGTCCTTTTGTGCATATGGACTACTCAGAGGGCTGAAAAAGTTATTTTTGATTGGTCCTCGCACTTTTGACCAGTCCTCGAACTTACGACTGTCCTCACATTTTACATTTTTGCCCTATCTTGTCATCATGGTGAAGAGAAGCAGTTGTGAAATGAGTGACATGGTTGTTAAGAATGCTGCACGGGCATAAATGTGAGGATGGTCATAAGTGTGAGAACCAGTCAAAAGTGTGAGGACCAGTCAAAAATAACTTTTTCAGCCCTCTAAGTAGTCCATATGCACAAAAGGACTAACCAGAGGGCTGAAAAAATCATTTCTGACAGGTCCTCGCACTTTTGACTGGTCCTCACACTTATGACCATCCTCACATTTATGCCCATGCAGCATCCTTAACAACCATGTCACTCATTTCACAACTGCTTCTCTTCACCATGGTGATAAGATAGAGCAAAAAACGTAAAATGTGAAAACAGTCGTAAGTTCGAGGACTGGTCAAAAGTGCGAGGACCAGTCAAAAATAACTTTTTCAGCCCTCTGAGTAGTCCATATGCATAAAAGGATACAGCAATAGAGAGGGATGAAGGAAGGGAAGGGAAATTAGAGTAGGAGTGAAGGTAAGAGGGGGAGGAAGAGAGGAGGAGAAGGAGAAAGGAAGAGGAAGTAGGGAGGAGAAGAAGAGGGGGGGAAGAGAAAGTAAGAAGGAAAGAAAAGAGAGAGGTGGTAGGTTTGAGGAGAAAGATTGCTGTACAATAAAAAAGATGAAAGGGAAGAAAGCCAATCCCAAACAAATATAAAGATATTAAGATAAAGAATGAATGGTTAAACTTTAAAGAATAAAAGAGAACAAATATGAATAAATAGCAGTAATTAGAAACACACATACAAACATACAATTTATTTTCTTTGAACAGAGTATTTGGCCGGTTCACAAATTTAAACAGTGTTTAGTCACTTCAATTAAATTTACAATTTCTATATTTCCTTTTTGCCATATTTATTCCTCATCTATTTTTTTAAAAAAACCAATATTACCCTTCATCCTCATCTCTAATCTTAATCAAATTCAATTTTCCCCTTCTATTCTATATTATACCCCTTCCCATTGTCATCTATTTTTATATCCATCCTCACATTGTTTAATTATGTAATTATGTAATACAGTTGTTTAATACAAATTCAACATTTTAATATAAATCAATTAGTTATAAAACTATCTTTTTTGTATATTAATCAATATGAACATGAATATTCCTATTATTTCCATGCAATCCAATTTCTTACAAATCAATTAATTATATTTACCAATAATAATAAACCAAATAATTTCCCCCATATATTCCTCTGAACCACAACTTAAACATTTCTGCTTTCAACACAATATACAATTAATAGTATCTCAATTCAATTATTACAATTCCCTAGTTAAATACAGCTTTTTTTTCTTTTGTGTTTTAAAATCTTGAACTCTCCTCCTAAATTTCCCATTGTTTGCAGTTTTTCACCTACCTTTTTTGGGGAGGAAAAATAAAAATAAATCTCTCTCTGCCTCATTTTGTCACTTTGCACCAAAGATCCTGGTTTCGGTTTCGTTTCTGCAGCTTAGCTAGGGGAAAAAAAAACTCTTTACACTGATTGCCTGTAGGGCGGCCCTTTGAAGCCCCGGGCAAGAGTTTAAACAGTTTTTTTTTCTTCTAGCCATCAGCTGGGGCTAAGAGGCAGCGGGACTGAGGAGGCAGAATGAAAAATCGGGACTTTTTTGAAACGCCGCGGAACGCGGGACAAATTGCTAAAAAGCGGGACTGTCCCGCCAAAAGCGGGACGTCTGGTCACCTTATATATGATAATTGACACTTCCTAATTACTAAACCATTAGTTTCTAGTTTATAAGATTATCTTTAGCTAGACAACCTTCCTTAGTTCTGTAATTACTAATACAGGAGTTTTATTGCTGTCCTTAGGTAAATTTATTGGATTAAGTAACTCTTTGTAACATATATGTCCTTGTGTCTTTGACAGTGAGGCCTCTTAAATGTTTTCCATATGGCTGTCCTTCCGTGACAGCTAGGCTTCATCAGGAGATATATTACCAATAATGGGATTTAGCTGATTTTTAATATAATCTCCAAGCACTTTTCTCCCTTATAACAATGTGAATAGAGAGTGTCCTTTAGGGTTCATGTAACTGACTCTGTATGATTCCTTCTTTATTCACATTATTCCCATTCACCTTATTCACATTATTATTTTATTCACTTTAGGGGCACATAGAATTATGGGTATGGGCACACGTGTGAGTGACCCCCCTTCCCCCCCCCCGCGCTCCTGGCACGTGATAGCAAAAAAGTTAGCCATCATTGCCCTATGCTATGTCTACTAGAGCAGATAAAACTACAACTACAAACCTCTTGGATTACTAAACTGACAAATTTTGTAAAGAGCTGTGGCCTTCTTGTCTCTTGTGTAACAGGAGAACAAGTTTAAAAAGAGTTGCTCAAAGGATCATGGACATAGAAGCACAAAATGATATAGCTACTCTCAGTAAGGCTGGTAACTTGAAATGGCTAAATAAATATAAACATACTTTTCAAATAGACAACTATTTAAAGTTACAATTGCCAAAACATCTTAGGGAGATATTTACCTAAGCAAGATTCAAACAGCTTGATACAATGGTTAGGTATGGGAGGTTCCATTCTATATGATATAATGGACATATCTGCATTTGCAGAGTGGTAGAGGCCTGCCAAGAGGGAAGCGGTGGCTCAGTGGCTAAGATGCTGAGATTGTCGATCAGAAGGTTGGCAGTTCAGTGTTTCAAATTCTTCACAGAAGGATCTTGACAGACTTGAACATTGGGCGCTATCTAACAAAATGAAATTCAATGGTGAAAAAAGTAAGGTTCTACATTTAGGCAAGAAAAACAAAATACACAGGTACAGTATATCTGGTACCTTGCTCAATAGTAGTAACTGTGAGAGGGATCTTGGAGTCTTAGTGGACAACCATTGAGATATGAGCCAGCAGTGTGCAGCAGCTGCCAAAAAAGCCAACATAGTTCTGGGCTGCATAAACAGAGGGATAGAATCGAGATCACGTGAAGTGTTAATACCACTTTATAATGCCTTGGTAAGGCCACACTTGGAATACTGCATTCAGTTTTGGTCGCCATGATGTAAAAAAGATGTTGAGACTCTAGAAAGAGTGCAGAGAAGAGCAACAAATATGATTAGGAGACAAAGAAGAGGGACTCAAACTATTCTCCAAAGCACCTGAGGGTAGAACAAGAAGCAATGGGTGGAAACTAATCAAGGAGAGAAGCAACTTAGAACTAAGGAGAAATTTCCTGACAGTTAGAACAATTAATAAGTGAAACAACTTGCCTGCAGAAGTTGTGAATGCTCCAACACTGGAAATTTTTAAGAAGATGTTGGATAATCATTTGTCTGAAGTGATGTAGGGTTTCCTGCCTAAGCAGGAGGTTGGACTAGAAGACCTCCAAAGTCCCTTCCAACTCTGTTATTTTATTCTATTCTAAATCCTTAGCGCCACATAACGGAGTGAGCTCCCATTACTTGTCCTAGCTTCTGCCAACCTAGCAGTTCGAAAGCACATAAAAAATGGAAGTAGAAAAATAGGGACCACTTTGGTGGGAAGGTAACAGCGCTCGGTGTGCCTTCGGTGTTTAATCATGCCGGCCACATGACCATGGAGACATCTTCGGACAGTGATGGCTCTTTGGCTTAGAAAGCACTGCCCCTAGAGCCGGAAATGACTAGCATGCATGTGTGGGGGAACCTTTACCTTTACTTTATTAGAGGCCTGCCAAAGGAGGAAAAAATCCAGCCTAAAGTGAGAGAGGGAGGCTAGAAAGGCTGTCAAAAAGAAGAGGAGGTCAACCTATTCTCCAAAGCACCTGAAGGCAGGACAAGAAGCACTAGATGGACACTAATCAAGGAGAGAAACAACCTAGAACTAAGGAGAAATTTCCTGACAGCACAATTAATCAGTGGAACAGCTGAAATCTGAAATGTCTTTGGGATTCCTGCTTGAACAGGGGTTGGACTAGAAGCTCTCCAAGGTACCTTCCAATTCTATTATTCTGTTAATTTAGCCACCTTCACAAATTCCATCATCTTTTCTATAGGAATAGAATAGGTATACAAGTCAAAATAGGCAAGGAATTAGTAAGATAATACCTATCTATCCTGGATGAGTACAAATCATCTGGAACAAATGATTTATATCCCAGAGTTCTGAAGGGGCTGGCTGATGTAATTTTGGAGCCACTGAATATAATCTTCAAAGCTCATGTAGCACAGGGGAACTACCAGAGGACTGGAAAAGAGATGATGCGTCCCAATCTGTACAAAGGGGAAAAATGGATGTAGGAAATCAGCCAAGCAGCTTGCCATCGATACCTGGGAAAATCCTGGAACAGATAATCAAAGGGGAGGATTTGTGAGCATCTAGATGTGAGCAAGGTGATTAGTTGAAACCAGCATATGTTTGTTAAAAACAAATCATGCCAGACAAACCTTATTGCCTAATGAAACTATAGAATGATAGGACTGGAAGGGATGTCAGAGATTTTTTAGTCCAACCCTCTCTCAAGGGAGGAGTCTTATACCATTCCTAGTCAGTGGTGGGTTTCACTTACCTTTGCTACCGGTTTGCATGCGCAGAGCATATTTGATTATGTCCGGGTGGAGCCTCCCACCGCCAATACTACCGGTTTGCCTGAAACTGGGCGAACCAGTAGCAACCCACCACTGATCCTAGTCAAATAATTGTCTGGTCTAGTTTTGAAAACTTCCTCTTTCAGAAACATTTTGCTTCTGTGTTGTATCTTTCTTTGATCAGCTTTGATAAATAAATCCCCTGGGAGGCAATGCAGACTAGTCTCCTTGTGGTGCCCCTGGGCAATCAGTTGGTCACAGTTAAATAATCTACATATTCTGGCTGCTGGACCTCACAAGGACCTCCCAGCAAAAAGAAGCAGCATGAGAACTGAAACTAAAAACAACAGTTAATCTGTAGTCAATGCCCTCTTCTTTGTGACAGCATCTCAAGTACTGGAAGACTGGAAGACAAGTCCCATCTAATTCTTCTTTTCAATAGGCCAGACATACCTAGCTTCTTCAACCATTCATCATATGATTTAGCCTCCAGACCCTTTATCATCTTTGTTGCGCCCTATGCATTCTTTCCAGGGTCTCAGTTTTATTGCATGCTTATGCTGTCTACAAGAATCTGAACTACTAATGGTCAAAGCAAACTGGCAGTAGATAAGAATTAATGGAATCCAAGGTAGGCTGGACTTCAATCTCTTGAGGTGCACTTAGACTTCACTTTTTCCTCAAGCTCATCCTGGTCATCTCCTACACCTATCTTCTAAAGTATTAGCTATCCCCCTCCCCTCCCCGCTTGGCATTATCTGCAAATTTGAGAAAGTTCCCTTCTAACCCCTCGTCTAGGTCATTTATGAAGATGTTGAAGATTATTAGGACCAAGACTGAACATAACTATGAAAGGAAAGGGAAAAGGGAATGATTGAGAAAATTTGTGAAGGCAATAATGTAATAACGGATAACTAGCATATCAAAAAGTCTTCAAAATTTCTTTTTAAAAAAAAATGTATTAAACATTTTTTTAAAAAACAAAAATAAAGCTTTAACAATTTTTCCTTTTCAACAGGTTCGCGTCGGTAAAGGATTTCTTACTCATACATTTTTCCCCTAATTCTAATATATATTTTGTACATATACTTTTAATATTAATTTATTTATTTGCATATATACATATAAATAACCGTGTACACAATTTCATTTCTACAGTTTTTGTTTCCTCATATTTGTTATTGTACTTCTACTCTTATTTCGACCATTATTTGATTCTTCCTTGCCTTTTATTTCTCTCCTCCAGCCATTCATATCATTTCTCCCACACTAAGTAATATTCTGTTTCCTCTTTTTCTTGTATCTCCTTTGTCTATTTCCGCACATTCCAAAACTTTTCTGATCAAATTATCTTCGGTTGGTATATTATTGTTTTTCCAATTCTGTGTGTAGATTATTCTTGTTGCTGTGATAATATGAATAATTAAATATTGTATTTCTTGTTCATATGACCCTGGGAGTATTCCTGATAAAAATATTTCTGGTCTCATCTCTATATGTTGTTTGGTTATCTCTTCTAATTGTGATCTGATTACTCCAATATTGTTTCACTTTATGACAGGACCACTACATGTGGTAATACGTTCCCTTTTGCTGTTTGCATTTCCAGCATGTTGGTGAAGTATTGGGAAACATCTTTGCCAGTCTGGCTGGTGGCAAGTGCCACCTATAAAATATTTTGTACATGTTTTCTTTATAAGATACAGACATTGTCAGTTTATAATTTTTGTTCCATAATTTCTGCATTTGTCCAATGTTATATCCGAAATTTTTCACCCACATTATCATATTTTCCTTAACTATCTCCTCTTCCAATTTGTATCTTAAGAAATAATTATAATTTTTTAAATCAATTTATCTTCTGTGCCTTGGAGGATTTTATCTAATTCGTGTACTTCTCTTTGGAATCCGTATTGTATCAAATCTGTCTTATATCTAGATTTTATTTATATGTAAGGCCACCAATCAATGTCTATACCCTGTTCTTTTAATTCCTGCCTTGTTTTCAATTCCCCTTGACTATTTAACAAATCTTTTGCCCTATCTTGTCACCATGGTGAAGAGAAGCAGTTGTGAAATGAGTGACACGGTTGTTAAGAATGCTACAATGGGCATAAATGATGACCAGTCAAAAGTGCGAGGACCTGTCAGAAATCACTTTTTTCAGCCCTCTGGGTAGTCCTTTTGTGCACATGGACTACTCAGAGGGCTGAAAAAGTTATTTTTGACTGGTCCTCACACTTTTGACCAGTTCTCGAATTTACGACTGTCCTCACATTTTATGTTTTTTGCCCTATCTTATCACCATGGTGAAAAGAAGCAGTTGTGAAATGAGTAACATGGTTGTTAAGAATGCTGCAGGGGCATAAATGTGAGGATGGTCATAAGTGTGAGGACCAGTCAAAAGTGCGAGGACCTGTCAGAAATGACTTTTTTCAGCCCTCTGAGTAGTCCCTATACATACAGCCATGGCCACCCGGTCACATGACCAGCTAGCCACGCCCACCCAGTCACATGACCTCCAAGCCACGCCCACAAAATAAGCCATGCCCACAGAACCATTGGTAAAAAAGTTTAGAACCCACCCCTGGTTGGGGGTCACCACAACATGAGGAACTGTATTAAAGGGTCGTGGCATTAGGAAGCTTGAGAACCACTGTCATAGAGTATTCCCTTGCCATGTTTGTAGTAGTGCATTTCAGATTAAATGTCATTGAAAATAGCTATGTTGTGTATTTTTTCCTTCCCATAAAAAGGCATGCCACCCTCTCTGTAAATCTTATCCCTCTAATGTTAAAATTCTTTTGTTTCTTAATTCGATCCAGTCTTTGATCCATATAAGTGATGTAAATTTCCCAATCTGGGTGTCCAAATCCTCCTCTTTCTCTACTATCATACAGTGATTGTATTTTGATTCTTGATTTTTTTCCTTGCCAAATATAGTTCACTATTAATTTATTTAGATCTTTAAAAAAGTTTTTTCCTAATTTTATATACTACTTGGAATAAGAATAGTATTCATGGTAACACGTTCATTTTAATCGCTGCTATTTTTCTTAAAAAGGATAATTGTAATGTACTCCAAATTTCCAAGTCTTTCTTTATCTGTAGTATTAATTTATTATAGTTGTCTTCTTTAATCAACAAACTTTTATTTGTTAACCATATTCCTAAGTATTTTATTTTTTTTGTTGTTTGAATACCCATTTTGTCTTCTAATTGTTTCTCCTGCTGCTTAATGAGGTTTTTCGTTAATGCCTTTGTTTTGAGTTTTATTAATTTTAAGTCCCGCTACTTTTTCATATTCTTCTATTTGCATTAATAATTTAGGTCCTGTCAGTATTGGTTGCTCTAAAACGAAGACCAGATCGTCAGCAAAGGCTTGGACTTTATATTCCTCTTTTTTTATTTTCAGTCCTTTTATTTCATTTTCACTTCTGATTTTATTTAACGATATCTCTAATGTTAAGATAAATAATAAGGCGGATAGAGGACATCCCTGTCTCACTCCTTTTGCTATTGGTAGTATCTCCATTTAATGCTATCTTTGCTGTTTATTTATTTTATTTATTTTATTTTATCAAATTTATATTCCGCCCTTCTCCCGTAGGACTCGGGGCGGCTCACAGAATAGAAACAACATAACAATAAAATAGTGCTAAAACAAGCCAATTTAAAATCCCCAGACAATTAAAACCTTGTGGCAGATCAGGGAATTTGCTGAAAAAGCCATATCTTCAGGTCGATGCAGAAAGTGCGGAGGTCGGGGGCCGTCCAGAGCCTGGTGGGTAACCCATTCCAGAGGGTCAGTGCAACCACAGAGAACGCCCTCATCCTGGGGGCTGCCAGCCGACATTGTCTGGCTGATGGCACCCAGAGGAGGGCAGTCCTATGTGAGTGCACTGGGCAGTGGGAGGCCGGTAGGAGGTGGTCTTCCAAGTACCCCAGGCCCATGCCATGAAGGGCTTTATAGGTAAATACCAGCACCTTGAAGCAGATCCGAAGGGCCACCGGCAGCCAGTGCAGCTCGCACAGGAGAGGTGTTACACGGGAGTAATGGGAAGCTCCCGTAACAACCTGCGTGGCCGCATTCTGGACCAGCTGGAGCCTCCGGGTGCACCCCAAGGGCAGCCCCATGTAGAGGGCATTGCAGTAATCCAACCGAGAAATAATGAGAGAATGAGTGACTGTATGGAGGGCATCCCTGTCTAGGAAAGGGCGCAACCGGCGCACCAGGCGAACCTGTGCAAAAGCCCCCTTTGTCACGGCCGTCAGATGATCCACCAAGGACAGCCATGAATCAAGGAGGACGCCAAGATTACGAACCCTTTCAGAGGGAGTAAGCAACTCCCCCCCCCATCCGAAGTGATGGGGATACTAGATCATGAGATGCCAGTATCCACAGCCACTCAGTCTTGGAGGGGTCGAGTCTGAGCCTGTTCCTACCTATCCAGACCCGTACCACCTCCAGGCACTTAGACATCACGGAAAGGGCATCCCTGGGTTGATCCGGGGTGGAGATGTACAGTTGGGTATCATCAGCATACTGATGATACCTCACCCCGAAACTGCGAATAATCTCACCCAGTGGCTTCATGTAGATGTTAAAGAGCAGGGGGGGAGAGAACCAACCCCTGTGGCACCCTACAAGTGAGGGGCCTTAGAGAGGATCTCTGACCCCCCACCCAAACAAACTGCATATGGCCTGAGAGGTAGGAGGAGAACCACTGTAAAATAGTGCCCCCCACCCCCAACCCCTGGAGCTGTCGTAGTAGGATACCATGGTCGATGGTATCAAATCCGCTGAGAGGTCAAGTAGCACCAGAATGGAGGAGTAACCCCCATCCCGGGCCCCCCAGAGATCATTCACCAGGGTGACCAATGCCGTTTCCGTGCTGTGTCCGGGCCTGAAACCCGATTGGTATGGGTCTGTTTGGGTTGAGTATATTTTTTGTATATTTTACAAATTTGTCTCCAAATTTCATATTTTCTAATTGTAAAATAAGGAATCTCCAGTTTAAATTATTGAAGGTTTTTTGTGCATCCAAAAATATTAATGCCATTTGTTTGTCTGGATTTACTTCATAATATTCTAATACGTCTATTATGATTGTCATATTGTTTTTTATTTGCCTTTTTGCAGTGGTGAAATCTAAATTTCTTTCCTACCGGTTCTGTGGGCGCAGCTTGGTGGGGGTCATGTGACTGGTGGATGTGGCCATGTAACCATGTGACTGGGGGATCAAAAGACAGAAACTCACTAAGAATGTCCTGCTGGAGCAGAGTTGGACTAGATAAATAAATAAAAACAAATAAATAATTTTATTTCTATACTGCCCTTCTCCTGAAGGACTCAAGGCGGTGTACAGCCTATTAAAAGCACAAAGACAAACATCAATTAAAAATATTTAAAATTATTAAATAATTTCAGCTCAGATTTAAAACCCCAAAAATTTAAAACACCCAATTTAAAATCATTACATCGATAGCCCGGCCTGGCGGAACAGCAGGGTCTTGAGGGCACAGCGAAATACACGGAGGTCGGAGATCTTACGCATTTCTGGGGGCAGTTCATTCCACAGGGCAGGGGCTCCCACAGAGAAGGCCCTCCCCCTGGGTGTCGCCAGCCGACATAATTTGGCTGATGGCATCCTGAGGAGATCCTCTCTGTGGGAGCAGACTGGCCAGTGGGAAGCTATTGGTGGCAGAAGTCGATTTCGAAGGTACCCAGGTCCTATGCCATGGAGCGCTTTAAAGGTGGTGACCAGCACCTTGAATCGCACCCAGGTCCCTTCCAGCCCTGGATTATACTCTGAAGCTGCGTCTAGTGCCAGGTTTGTAGTCCTTCCTTCCTCTCTTTTTTCTTTCCTTCCTTCCTTCCCTCCCTCCCTCCCTCCTTCCCTTTCTTTCTTTGGATATATTCTTTATCTTTTAATATTTCTTTGTTCAACATCCAACTTTTTTTCTTCTTCTGGCCTTTCCGTGTTACTCTTAATGGATTATGATCCGCCCATGTATTAGTCATTATTTCCACTTCTTCGATTTCCTTTCTAAGTTCTGTGGTCATCCATACCATATCTATCTTAGACGATTGATGTGGACTAGAATAGAATGTGTATTGTTTTTTTTTCTTTGTTTATTTCCCTCCATGTATCTTGTACGCATAATTCTTGTGTCATCTTGTGAAATGTGTCTGGTAGTGTCTTTTTCTTTGTTTTATTTTTCTTATTGCTTCAATAGTCTTTTTTCACATCCATAATCATGTTAAAACTCTCCAATTAGGCGTATGTTTTCATACTCCAATTCTTTTGCTTTATTGTGTATTAGTAACCTCATGCCTAATATTATCTGCACTAGTAAACCCCCTAAAAGTAATCTGTAGGAACTAAGAAAGGATGACAGCATAATCATACTGCCCGCAGACAAAGGCAATGCTACAGTGATAATGAATACGGTAGATTACGACAAAAAGTTGCTTGAGCTCCTCCAAGACGTTACGTATAAACCCTTAAGTACTGACCCAACCACATATTTAGAAAAAACTACCAAAACCAAGATAAAGGCCAGTCCCATAGATAAAGAAGTTCAACAAACAATCATCCCTAGAGAGGTCATCGAAATTTCCAAAACTATATAGCCTCCCAAAAATACATAAAAAGGGCATATCTCTCAGACCCATAGTTAGCTCCATAGACTCTCTGCTACAAAACTTGGCTAGATATTTAGCCAAACGACTACAACCATTTGCGGAATCGATTGCTTCTTATGTGCAGAACTCATATCATCTCATAGAAATTCTGAGAAACCAATGCATAGAGCAGGGTGACCTACTTGTAAGCTTTAATGTGGTCTCATTATTCACCCAAGTACCCGTTATAGAAGCTCTAGCAACGATCAAAAATAAATACCAACCACCAAACCACATCATAAAATTGGCAAGAGCATTGCCTTTCTAACACCTATTTCATGTACAAAGGGCAAAGATATAAACAAATGCAAGGGGCACCAATGGGATCACCGCTCTCTCCAGTTATTGCCAATCTGTTCATGGAGGGATTAGAAATTAAGGCGTTGGAACAAACTACTTATAAACCAAAATTATGGCTCAGATATGTAGATGATACGTTTGTGATCTGGCCCCATGGAAAAGACAAGCTAAACAATTTTCTAGCACATTTGAATAAAATGCATCCGAAGATACAATTCACTATGGAAATGGAGATTGAAAATCAACTCCCATTCTTAGATGTATTAATATACAAGTGTAGGAAGTTAGCACTCACCCCTTTCCTGGAAGAGTGAAATATTTTAGGAAATATGAAAAAGCCAGAATATTATATTTCCCTGGATGAGAAATATGAAAAGCATATTTTACAGACAAAGCAGCTCCCACCTTCCTGCCCCCCACCCTTTGTCAATGGGCCATTAAGGCCTGGGCCAGTCTATTCTACATAACAAAGATCTGCCTCCTTCAGGCAGAGCCATACTAGGAATTGCCAAAGATAGGATTAGCCCTCTACACAATAGCAGCAGAAACTCACCACATGTGACCTGGGAAGCACATGTGACCATCAGCCAGCAAGGCCCCCACCCCCTGGGAGTCTGACAACCAATCAGGATACTCTTTTGGGGCCCCAAGAAATGCAGAGCCAGAGAGAGCATAAAAACCCAAGGATTTACTGTATCTGCCCCTTTTCTGTTCAGGAACTCAAGCCATGTGATCCTGTCCACCATTAAACCATCTTTCCAAGCAGTCTCCATGTTTCCAGTGTCTGTTTTCCCCACTTGGAGCAGAACCTAGAAGGATGTTTCTTCCAATACAAGAAAACTGATGGCACCCTAGGACATAGCGTCTACCAAAGACACGCACAAATCAATAAACGCACACTCACACCATCATCCTTCGCAAATAAATTCAGTGCAAAAACTTTAATTACTAGAACTAAATGTCTATCAGATGTTTAGTTCTAGATTGATTTGTATCAATATGGCCTTTCAGTACTAATACAAGGATACAAATAATGAATGTGGTGGTAAATTTTAATTGCTATGACACAAAAATATGTACTCAGACGACACACTATTTAATGAAAGATGAAATGTTTGTATTAAAAGAAAATTTAATTTTTTTTAAAAAAAAATAAAGACTTCAGGCATCTGCTGGCGGGTGTTGGGGCTGCTTTTTGCCTGGATATCCTCCAAAATATTTCATTCTTGCGCAGGTGGGAGGGGGGCGCTTCCCACACGTGACCCCCGAAAATCTTGCCGTGGACTGCGTGCCAAACACCTCAACGACCCTCAGAACAGGGGGCTAAAACAATATGGTCGCGTTGTGGGCCAAGCATACCCTAAAGTAGGGGTCCCTAATCAACATTGGGCCGCGTAAGAGTCCGGCTGCTGCGCGCGGCCCCACTCGGATCGCGTTGTCACGGGCAGAGCACGCGCTTGCCCCGCCCACAAAATCATCCCCTTTCCCCCCTCCCGGCCGCCAACCCAGAAAGGTTGGGAACTGTGTCCTAAAGCCATGGTGAGCTAGGCTTTGCTTATGCCGCAAACTGAAAGCCATCTGTCGCAGCCGTTTAAAGCGGTGACGTTCGAGCCTTATTTGACACCTTGCGCTTCCTGTCGCAGGGGGACGAGGGTCGTGTGATTTTTATTTTTCGAGGCCGGAAACATCTGGATTTTCAGCAGCCCTTAGCCAGTCTATTTTATAGACGAGAGATCCCGGTCTGGGAACAGACTGCAGCCGGCCTTCATAGGCGGAGAAAAGGCGTGCAAAATCGCCCGGCCGCCGCGGCAATGCAGCCGAGTTGATGAGTGGCAGCAACAGCTGCCAATCAAGTTGCCAGTTCTTTCCCCAGGTCTTGTTGCCGGCGGGGCGAAAGGGGCGTGCGCCGGAGGAGGCGGGGCTGGCCTCAAGCCTTTACCCACACAGCGAATTCGCCCGCCACCGTCAATTCCTCCGCCATTGGTCCGGTGCCTGCTTTCTCCAGCTTCCGGCGTTCCTGGCTTGGTAAGTTGAAGGCTTCGAATGTCACTCACTTTTCCAGAATCGGGTGCCGGAGTGGAGGGAAAGCCACCCTTAGACTTTCGTGGTTGGCGTGGCAGATTTGTAAGAGTCTGAATTCCATAGTCAATACCGCAGTGGAATTTGTACCCCGCGAATGACCTCCTCTGCCACATGGGCGTTTTTCCATTCCTCCGGCGGTGGAGTTGCCACTCTTCGCAGAGACGGATAATGCCAACTCTTTCCCTGCCTTTCACAATCCCGCAGCTTTTCCACCAGACACGATGTTCCCAGCAAGACTGGTCGGAGAAATGCGGAGTCGATTGATTTTATAAGTTGAGATTCTAGGCAGCCAGCCAATTCCTCGGAGAAAGAGAGGTGGAAGTGAGAAAATGTAGGATGAACTTTATTTTGGGCAAGTTGACATCTCCCACTTTAAAAAACTATCATCATAGAGGATTCAGATGCTCAGTGGCTGTGGTCACCGTCCATTGACAAATTGAGTTCTTTCTTAGATGAATTTATTAGTGTTTTACGACTGATGAAGTGTAGTTTAAGGATACAGTATAGTAATTCATACTAAAGTGTCAGGTGCGAAGAATCAGAATCACTGGTTCTAGTTAAGGTTTATTGCTCAAGCCTATTGCTGTTGCTCTACTGCCCGAGGTCAGCACTAAATTGGCACTACATAAGAATTAATGGAATTTCGGTTGGGTAGGAATTTACTTGGATGCATGTGGGAACTACAGTAAGGATTCCAGACTGATTCCTCTTCTATAAGAAGTTTGTTATGGCATATATCAAAATTTATCTAGCTCTGATCACCACTGATCTGGTCTGCTGCAACACACTGTCTTTGGAGATGACCTGCAGGCAACAGGTGGTACAAAATGCAATGGCTTGACTCCTAGTGGGTTAACTAGTAAGCCAGGTGTTGAAGCTAATGATTGACAAAAGGCTTACATGCCCATTCAGAGAGCTGATTGTTAGCTTTAAAACTGCTTATGAAGCTTCTCTACACTGTGTGCACAATTAGTAGGCAAGTTGTATTTTTGAGGATTAATTTTATTATTGAATAACTACAGTGCTCAGTCAATCCAAAATGTTAATAAACCTCAAATATTTAAGGAAGTAAAAGTGAGCTTTTGGCTTTCTTACAGGAATATGTGTACACAATTATTGGGCAACTATTGGTGTGCAAAATTATGCAACTAAATAAAAAAAAAATTTCCCCTGTATCACTCATTTATTTTCATCTGTTAAGGTGAAAATAAAAAAACAACTTAAAATTTACAAATCAACATTTCTGACATTTCAAAAAAAATATCGGTGACCGATATAACCCCTCTTCTTTTCAATAACAGGCATAAACCTTCCATTCATGGGCGGGTTTTTCAAGCATTATGTTTAGTTTTGAGTCAATAAATCCTGTTGTAGCTATGCTGGTCTGGTTCTTGCCTACTGAAGCCCACTATACAATAACTTGTATTAATTCTGTGCATCTTACAATATCATAAAAAGAGAATATAAAACATTTTAACATTTTGATTTGTATGTAGTCATCTTGAGTCCCATCAGGATTGGGATGATTTATGTTTTATAAATATTGTAAAATAAGCAGGGTGGATTTGATTTAAATCACAATTTAAATCATGATTTAAATCACTAGTAAAAAGGCTTGATTTAAATCAACTCGATTTAAATCATAATTTTTAGAGAGCAACTGTCATCTCTGCTACTCCTTTGACCCACTGTTGACTCACCGATAGTCCCAGTGTTGCAGAATATATAGTCCCAGTGTTGCAGAATATACAGCCCCATGCTACATAACTAAGCTCCATTTCATGCTGAATAAACTAAATTATTTATGTATCTTAAATAGAAAACTATCTTACGATAGATTTTTACCCCAAAAGTTTTTTATTAAAATAAATTCGATAAAAATCAAAAAAATCCGATTTAAATCAAAAATATCTGATTTAAATTTAAAAAATCTGATTTTTTTGATTTTTTTTTTTAAAAATCATTGATTTTTATCCACCCTGAAAATAAGTATGGTTAGGCAAATGTAGGCTCAGATATTTCTTTTATTGCTCAAGAGCAGAAAAGGTTAAAGTTGTCATTTTTAATTTGTTCAGCAGCAGCAGAAAGGTGAATCTAGAGCATATTTTACTTGAGTTCTGTAAGGGTTGAATTAAAATATTTGACAAAAAAATATTTAAATCAAATTTTCTGATTGTTAATTAATCAAATACATGTATATGCTAACTGATTATTGTAATGGAAAATAGTCAACGATTTAGTGGTAAATAAAGCTTTTGTCAGCCCTGGAGGCCATCTTTTCTTTGGATCTTCAGGGCTGCCACACTTAGTGCTGTGGGAAAGTGGGAGAGGGGTTGCATGGAGTTGGTAGAGTTATTTAGCTGTAATAACATTCTTTTCTCTGAGAGTCAAGGACTTTCAGCCTGCACCTGTAGTGGCGTGACTGGGAGGCATCTCCAGTTGGGACAATGGATTTATTGGACCATGTGATGAACATGTGGGTGCAGGGGAAGGGACTTTGACTTTCTTTTGGGTGGGTAAAACCCGGGAGCTTTCATATTCAGGTTTTCCCAGATGTGCCAATATGTCATCTCTAATAAAATGGATCTTAGAGGAACTGCCTGCCTTGGAGTCTTACTTGGTTAGGGGTGTTACTTGGAACCCTGATAGCTTTGGTATGACCTAGGAAGGTAACTTAAAATCTTATTTAGGCAGCCAATGTTCAGCTACCCTGTAATATTTGTTTATACAGGAGATAGTTGCCCAACCACTGAAGCCAAAATTTCAGCTACCAGCCAATGGCAGCAATGGCCTACTTTCAGCAGTGTGGCTATTTCCTCTTCATTTAGGCATTGTTCATACCCCAAGCCATTCTAGAAACAAAATAATGATCTAGTTCCTTTGCACCTAGGAAATTGCACCCCTCCACATGCAGCATTTGTACCAATTTTGCACTGACACGCTGCCCCATCTACTTACAATATTAACTTCTTGGATTACCAAGTCAATTTTCTTTTGGTTCTTTGATGCAACTCAAATTGCACAACTTCCATTTTGCAAATTGTGAACTTAGATCTCTGCGAGGCTTGGGAGTTGACCACTCTCTCATTATTGTTATCCCACTTTAGAAAATCTTGATTGCCCTAGTTAAGCAATATATACCATATATTTCTCTCACCCTGCCTTTCAGCCTCTGGGATCAAGTAAACCATTAGTCTTTCCTCTTTATGTCAAGACATATACTACATTGCAATTCATAATGATTTCCTAGCAATTAGAGAAAATAAACTAGAATGGAAGGTCAACTGTCAAAAGATTGAACAGATTATTTCAAATAGAATATATTAAATGTTGTTGCTGTATAGTGTTAGCTAATGCTTCTGGCAATATAGTGTTCTTCCCAGGTTTCATTTTCAGATACCTTCATGTATCCGGGTAACAGTTATTCCTTTCTCCACTTCTCTCCTGCTCTCTGATCAAAAATGCCACCTTTGCTTTATTGCCTTCATAAATGGGTGGTCCTTCCTTTTTTAGGTCTATATTATTTCTACTCCCCACAGTATTCCATTGTGACTTAGAGCAATTCAGCAAGTCATGCTAGAAGTTCACTTGCCAACCATTTTAGTACAATGCAGGCTATCTTAGACAAAGTCTTATTAAATTATAGAATAGAATAGAATAGAATAGAATAGAATAGAATAGAATAGAATAGAATAGAATAGAATAGAATAGAATAGAATTCTTTATTGGCCAAGTGTGATTGGATACACAAGGAATTTGTCTTGGTGCATACGCTCTCGCTGTATATAAAAGAAAAGATACATTCGTCAAGAATCATAAGGTACGGAACTTCCGGTGGCTCCTCAGGCGTCGGTGGTCGCTCCTTTGGGAGCGCTAGCCCCGTGACTTTGTTAAGCCGCTAGAACAGCGAAATTAGCTGTCTAGCGGCTTGGAAACTTTTCCCTCGGGAAAAGAGGGGAAAGACAGCACCTGGGTGAGGGTAGAGCTCCCCAAGAGCTCCAGGAACAATCCTGGAGCTCGAAGGGTAAGAGCTCCCCAGGAACCTGGTAGAGCTCCGAATCCGGGACGTGTCTGCTTCATGCAGAACAAGATGCTGCGACCATCCCTGCAAGCAACTTTGTAACAACATTTGGACTAAAGCACGCAGAGCAAAGACAGGAGACATTATAACTGCAAGTAACAAATTTTAACTCCAGCTGAATACTGTTTCTTTCTGGGTCTGATGAGAACGGGAACAAGTTGAAAGAAAATGGTGCTGGCTTGTTAAGGGCATGGAAAGTGAAAGTTAAAGAAAAAAGTGCTTGTTAACTTGTTAAAGCTGTCAGCCCCGTTTAACTCTAATGGACGTTGCTTTAAAGAATTAAGACTCTGGGACTAAAAGAATAAAGTTTTGACTTACTAATAAGCCATATTATTGCTTAAAGATCAAGAGTAAAATATTTATTTATTTATTTATTTATTTATTACATGTATTTATATGCCGCCATTCTCCCGAAGGACTCAGGGCGGTGAACACAAGTTAAGAAACAAGTACAATAAAATCATAATTTAATCCAAATAATTAATTAGTAGTAAATAATAAAGCCCGGAATCAGTCTCAGCCTATTTGTTTGAAAAGCCAAGTCTTCAAGTTCCGACGGAAGGAGCGGAGATCAGGAGCCGTCCGGAGCTCAGTAGGTAATTCATTCCAGAGGGTGGGAGCACCCACAGAGAACGCCCTACCCCTGGGCACAGCAAGGTGACATTGGCTCGCCGTCGGAACCCTGAGGAGAGCAGCCCTATGTGAGCGAACAGGATGGTGAGAGGTAGGCAGGAGAAGGTCATGCAAATATCCCAGACCTAAGTCATGAAGGGCCTTATAGGTGAGGACTAGCACCTTGAAGCGGACCTGGAGAACCACTGGTAACCAGTGCAGCTCACGCAGGAGAGGTGTTATATGGGAGTAACGAGGGGCTCCCATAACAACCCGTGCAGCTGCATTCTGGATCAGCTGGAGTCTCCGGATGCATCTCAGGGGCAGGCCCATGTAGAGGGAATTGCAGTAATCCAAGCGGGAAGTAACCAGGGCATGAGTGACTGTGCGAAGGTCATCTCGGTCCAGGAAAGGGCGCAACTGGCGCACCAGGCGAACCTGTGCGAAGGCCCCCCTGGTCACAGTCGTTAGATGGTCTTCTAGGGATAGCCGAGCATCCAGGAGGACACCCAAGTTGCGAGTCCTATCAACGGGTGCAAGTTTTTCCCCATCTATCAAAAGTGATGGAGCCTCTGAAACCCGAGATGCCGGCATCCACAGCCACTCAGTCTTAGAGGGATTGATTTTGAGTCTGTTTCTGCCCATCCAGGCCCGTACCTCCTCCAGGCAACGGGACATCATGGAAAGGGCATCTCTGGGGTGGTCTGGGGTGGAGATGTATAATTGGGTATCATCAGCATATTGATGATATCTCACCCCAAAGCCACGAATGATCTCACCCAGTGGCTTCATATAGATGTTAAAGAGCAGGGGGGAGAGAACCGACCTCTGAGGCACCCCACAATTAAGGGGCCTCGGGGTGGATCTCTGCCCTCCCACCCAGACAAACTGAAAGCGACCCGAGAGGTAGGAGGAAAACCACTGTAAGACAGTGCCTCCCACCCCTAACCCCACAAGTTGCTGCAGTAGGATACCATGGTCGATGGTATCAAAAGCCGCTGAGAGGACCGGGATGGAGGAACAACCCCCATCCCGAGCCCGCCAGAGATCATTCACCAGAGCGACCAATGCCGTTTCCGTGCTGTGACCGTGTCGGAAGCCTGATTGGTACGTGTCAAGGTATTCCGTTTCCTCCAGGAATTGTGGGAGCTGTTGAGCCACTACAGTCTCAACAAACTTCGCAATGAAGTGAAGGTTGGAGACGGGATGATAGTTATTAAGTGAGTCTGGATCCAGGGAAGGCTTCTTGAGGAGAGATCGAACCACCGCCTCCTTAAGAGAGGTGGGGAAGTTCCCCTCTCTCAACGAAGCATTGACAATTGCCTGGATCCAGTCTCTAGTCACCTCTCTGGCAGCCGAAACCAACCAGGAGGGACAAGGGTCCAATAAGCAAGTGGAGGAACTAAGTTTGCCCACAATCCTGTCCACTTCCTTGACAGAAACAGGGTCAAACTCAATCCAGATATTATTCTCAAGACCCACCCTAGTCTTCCGATTGGATTCTGCCCAGTCAGAGTCCAGTCCGATCCGGATCTGAGTGATTTTATCATGCAGAAACTGTACAAAATCCTCAGCTCTGCCCTGCAAAGGGTCTTCCCTCGCTCCCTGATTGAGGAGAGAGCGGGTCACACGAAACAGGGCCGCTGGGCGGTTTTTTGCAGATGCAATGAGGGCGGCGAAGTAGTGACATTTCACCGCTTCCATCGCCACTAGATAAAACCTAATATGGGTTCTTAACTGTGTTCGGTCAGATTCAGATCGGGAGGACTTCCAACTCTCCTCTAAGCGTCTTTTCCGAAGTTTCATTTCCTGGAGCTCCATGGAAAACCAAGGAGCAATCCGGGATCTGCGTCGGGTTACAGGCCGCAAAGGTGCGATTCTGTCCAAGGCGTCAGTAGCCACCCGTTCCCAGGATGCCACCAGAGCCTCAGCTGAATCGCAGGATTGAGAGGGGGGGAATGTCCCAAGCTCCTTCAAGAACCTTTCTGGGTCCATCAGGCGCCTAGGGCAGAACCATTTTATGGGTCCCGTCTCCCAGCGGCAGGGGTTGGCAGATTGAAAGTCTAGTCTAAGGAGGGAATGGTCAGTCCATGACAGGGGAGTGATGGAAAGTTCCCCCTTACCATGACCATTTATCCACTGCCCAGAGAGAAAAACCAGGTCGAGTGTGTGTCCTCCCCTATGAGTTGGGCCCTGAATAAGCTGAGTCAGGTCCATGGCTGCCATGGAGGCCATGAACTCCCGGATTGTCTCAGATGACTCACCAATCGAAGGCAGATTAAAATCTCCCACAACTAAAAGGCTGGGGAGTTCAAGTGCCACCTCAGACAAGACATCGAGCAATGTGGGCAGGGCTGTGGCAACATAGCTGGGGGATAGGTATGTGACCAACAAGCCCGACTGAACTCCAGGGTCCCACTTCAATAGAAGAGACTCACACCTGCCTATCTGAGGGACAGTGACCTCCCTAGGACTCAGACTTTCTCTAACAACTACTGCCACCTCCCCACCCCTTCCCTGGTGTCGCGGCTGGTGCAGGACACGAAAGCCTGAGAGGCATAAATCAGAGAGAGGGATTCCCCCCTCTTGCCCCAACCAGGTCTCTGTGATACAGGCCAGGTCCGCACCCTCCTCATCAATAAGATCTCGTATGAGGAGAGCCTTATTCATCACGGACCTGGCATTCACATAGACGGAAACCAGGGTCCTTCGCTCTCATATCCCCAGGAAAGCAGGGTGAGCAGGAGATATGGGAGCAAGTCACCATCCGAATGCATCTGGTGTGATGCTCCCCACCCCACTTCGATTTCTTCTGCCCCTTCCCACCATCACAGGTATAGCTTGTCCCATTTACTGACTTAGTGGGCTGCTTGTTGAAAATTACAATTTGGGAATGACTTCAAAGCAGACAAAAACAGGCATTCCAAAAAGTGCTGGAAGTTTTCCTGCTCAAACTCCAAACTCCTGGGGCACTGCTAGCCCCAGTGGATACACAAGCACAAGCACAAATGCAAACACAAGTATTGACATTGGAAACACTTCAGGGTGCCTTAAAGGTACAAGCCTCTGAATTGCAAGAAAAAATCACATCTGCATTTAAAGATGTCTCTGAGGAAATGGCAGCAATTAAGGACCTAATCCAAACCCGTAATCAAGAAATAAGAGAAGACATTGTGGAAGCATTTCAGGGTTTGGTGGGTCATGTTACATCGTTGGAGGAAAAGGTTGAAGAAATTAATCAATCTAATGTGAATTTGGAGGTTAAAGTGGATGAAGCTCAAATCAAGATCGACAAGACAGAGGCAGAACTTATAATGACAGAATATAGGGCAATGGAATTTGCTTTGAGGGTAAGAGGCTTAAAAGAAAATAATCAGGAAAATTTGAAAGAGATTTTTGCAGAAGCTCTTGCACAGTTAACTGTAGAGTGTAACTGGCAAATTGATAAAATTTATCATGTTAATTCATGGATTGCCAGGCAAAGACAACTACCAAGAGATATTGTGATCTACTTTGTTACCAGGAAGATAAGAAATGGGATCCTACAAGCTTCTTACAAAAATAAACTACAAGTGGCAGGACAGGAGGTTGCAGTATTCAAGGAAATTCCCCCTAAAATGTTGAGAGCTAAAAAAGACTATGCATTTCTAGTGGATGAATTGAGAAATCGTCAGATACAGTATAGATGGAAGATTCCAGCTGGATTGGTGGTGAATTATTCAGGAGAACGATATCGTCTCAATACAATTTGGAAGGCAAGAGATTTTTATGTCAATGTACTAAAGGCTGGATACCCACCATCTCCAGGAGCCAGAAAAAGAAAAGAAGCAGGAGATGCTAGAAAGGAAGTCTTGCAAGCACAAGCCCAGGGAGAGGCTTGGAGTACCCAAGAAGAATTAGTGCAACTTTCGGGGGCTGTGCAAGCCTTGGAGTTATTTGAAAAAACAGAAGAAGCCCAAGAACAAAGACAAACATGAGCGGCAACTAAACAAAAGGAACAAGAATTAAAGATGCAACAAACCCAGATAACAACCCAAGGAAGTACAAACATAAATACAGAAGCTGGGGGGGGGGGGGGCCAAGACCGAAGAAGAAATTCCAGGAGGATTTCCAGTTGGTGCTCAAAAGGCTTCAGGGGGCCAAAGATGGCAACTAGATTTTTAACTTGGAATGTTAATGGCTTAAACTCACCGCAAAAAAGGAAGAAAATATTTCATTATTTAAAACAATTTAAAAATGATGTAATTTGTTTGCAAGAAACACATATTAAGGCAAATGATCAAAAATATTTGATAAATGTGAGACTGGGAACACATTTTGTGGCATCTGCGCCAGAGAAGAAAAATGGTATAGTTATATATCTAAAGAAAGACTTAATTGCTAAATTAATTGAAGCAGACCTGCAAGGTAGATACATTGCAATTGAATTATTAATCGAAGGAAAGAAAGTACTTTTAGTGGGAATATATGCACCCGATCAACAACAAGACAGATTTTACAAGTTGCTACATACAAAATTGATAAACTGGGACTATAAATCTTGTATAATGTTGGGTGACTGGAATGGAGTATTGGATACTAGAATGGACAAGAAGAGACTTTTGCAAAATACTCAAATGCGAGCAAGATTGCCTAAATCCTTTTTTGACATGATGGAGGATATGGAGCTGAGAGACATTTGGCGTGAACGGAATTTTAAAGAACAAGACTTTACATTTTTCTCAGATAGGCACCAATCTTTTTCTAGAATTGATTTTATATTAATTACAAATGATTTTTTTTCTAGGGTGAAGAAGACGAAGATATGTCCAAGAACTCTAACAGATCATAATCCGGTGTGGATGGAATTGGAACATGGAGAGGTGTCTAAGAGATCTTGGCGCTTAAACGAAAATTTATTTAGATATGAGGGAAATGTGAGAGAATGTAAAAAATTAATGAAAGAATTCTTTGTTTTAAATATGCATAAGGAAACATCCATGGAAATGGTTTGGGATGCAAGCAAAGCATATATGAGAGGTGTCTTAATAAATTTGAATAATGCATATAGATGTAGACGGGGAAAAACAGAGGGAATTAGAAGAGGAAATGAAGAAGAAAGAGCAGGTGCTAATAAATAACCCAGATGATAAGAAAACAAAAGAAGCAATTATTTTATTGCGAGGGCAGTTTAATATGTTGATATCAGATCAGGTTGCAACTAATTTGCAATATGCGAAACATAATACCTTTTGTAATGCAAATAAGCCAGGTAGATGGTTAGCATCTATGTTGAGGAAAAAACAAAAGTCTTGTACTATAGAGAAAATAGACTATAAGGGTAAAGAGGTGTATCAACAAAATATGATTAAAAAGGCTTTTTTAGATTTTTATACGAGATTAAATACTGATGATAAAATACAAGGTATAGATATAGATAGATATCTGGAGAAGGAGAATATTCTTACAGTCACAGATGAGCAAAGGGAAAGATTGAATCAACCAATATCCGAGGAGGAAATTCTACTGGCAATTAAGCAGTTAAAAGTTGGTAAGGCCCCTGGTACAGACAGATTGACAGCGGTTTATTACAAAAATTTACAATTGGAAATGGTAGAACCCCTTAGGGAATTATTTACTAGAATACAATTGGGAGGAGGGGTACCACCATCTTGGAGAACAGCCTTCATTTCTCTGATTCCGAAAGAAGATCAATATCATACCCAGCCAAAAAATTATAGGCCAATATCATTACTTAATACAGATTATAAGATTTTTGCTAAAATATTAGCAAATAGGTTAATGTCAGTTATGCAACAAATGATCCATAATGATCAATCTGGTTTTATACATGGGAGACAAATGAAAAATAATGTAAGGCAAATTGTTAATATATTGGAGTATTTGGAAAGGAACAACCAAGTCCCTGCGGTGCTTATATTTTTGGATGCAGAAAAAGTGTTTGATCGATTGAACTGGCAATTTTTATTGAAAATGGTGCAGAGGTTGCAGTTTGGAGAATGTTTTACAAAATCTATTAAGGCAATATATCAGGAACAGACAGCGCAAATAATAATTAATGGTAGTTTAACAGAAACTTTTAAAATAGAAAAAGGAACAAGACAGGGTTGTCCCCTGTCCCCATTACTGTTTATTTTAACGTTGGAATTATTGTTGAACAAAATACGTGACTCTGATAAGATATGGGGAATTAAGATTAGGCATTATGACTATAGATTACGAGCATTTGCAGACGACTTGGTTGTAACCTTAACTCATCCAGTGAAATCAGCTACAGGTTTAATGGAAATAATTAATCACTATGGTCAAGTATCTGGGTTTAAAATAAATATTGGGAAAACAAAGATGATAACTAAAAATATGACAACAAATCAAAAAGAAGAATTAGAAAGAGTAACAGGATGTGAGATAGTTAAAAAGGTTAAATATTTAGGAGTTTATATTACAACTTCAAATGGGAAATTATATAAGTATAATTATGAATCGTTATGGCATAAAATACAGACAGAGATGGATAATTGGAAAAAATTACAACTGTCTTTGTTGGGTAGAATAGCAGTAGTAAAAATGAATGTTTTGCCTAAGTTTTTATTCCTTTTTCAAATGATACCAATACTTAAAAAGGATGCGAACTTGGAAGAATGGCAGAAGGGCATTAATAATTTTGTTTGGGCAGGGAAGAAACCAAGGGTTAAACTAAAAATAATGCAAGATATATGTGAAAGAGGAGGTTTGAAAATGCCCAACCTAAAATTACATTATGAAGCTGTTTTATCAGCAATTAGTGATTGGATTAATTTAACAAATGAAAGAATATTGAATATAGAAGGATATGATTTGGTTTTCGGCTGGCATGCTTATTTAGTGTATGACAAGAAGGTTGATAGGACTTTTAAAAGTCATATATTAAGGAATGCTTTATTGCATGTCTGGAAGAAATATAAATATAAAAATGACAAGATACCTATATGGCAGTACCCAGATATGCGATAGAGAATATAAGTATAGAACAAAGACAGGATGTAATTACATATAAAGAGGCTACTTCCTTTACGAAACAGGGGGGAGGAGCTGGTTGGAGGTGAGCAACGGCTGTAAGGAGCTCTCCCAAAACCAAATTAGGTTTTTCTTTTTTAACGTTTTTAAAGTATTTTTATATTTTTAATTCATTTTTAATCTATTTTTAATTTATACTGGACTTTTACAAAGCACATATAGTGTGGCTACTGTTTGTTTTAGACATATTTTAACAACACTACAACCTGCATTCCTGGCTTAGGCTACTCCTGTGACTTCTCCTTGCAAGGCCTGAAATTCGGATTACCGGACTTGTTGACAAACCTCAGTGGAGGCCCCTAACCTCGGAGGGGATTTTGAGCTGTTTGTTTTTGGAACGAGTACAGTAAGGAACTGGCTGGCTGCAGACACTCCCGGTAGGCCTGCTTTTAATGAAACTCTATCAGCTTTTTAGTCTCTTTCTCCCACATATTTCCCTTGTGAAATAATTTAAACAATTTAAACAATTCTGAAAATAGATGATAGCAAAGAAGTGGGAGTAAAAGACAAGCCGTTGTTTGGAAAGGAGATTGGTTTTTACCTCTGTGGTGCCTCGGCTGAGACCATCATTAAGGCCTACCTTAACTACGATTGCTGAGGGAGGATAAATTGTTGCGATATTTAATTTCTCTGGGAGATACTGGATCAACTATCTACCAGAATGGGAAAGAAAAGTAAGAGGCAGAGAGCTTGCTCTCTCTCCCCAAAATCTATGACAGAACTTAATTACTCCAAGCCTCTTAAACAGCTTAAATTGGATGACTTTATGGAGAGGTGTAATCCAGAACCCCAATCTGAACTTCGAACTTTGTCTCTGTCGACTGTATCATTGGGAGAGGGAGATACAGAAGGGGAGTTTTCTTCCCGGATTTCAGATTCAAACTCCCCTGCTAGAATGGGTGATTTTTCAAGCTCTATCCCCTCTCCTACTCCTAGCTGCTTAAAAGAAGTTCCGACATATTCAGACCTCAGAGAGATGGTCTGTACTCAGAGTATGTTAACTGCGCACACAGTAGATTCAATATATGACTTACTGACATCGATCAAAAGAGACATCGAGAGGATCTTCCAATTCTTAAATGGCCCTCACTCTGCAGCTAAGGAGGGTGAGATTGCACACCGTCCTGAGGCACGGAGAGAGTGGGAGGGTGTAAGACCTCAACCCAAACAACAAAGCATTGCAAGTACTGATGCTAACCCTCATCAAGGAAGAAGGTTGTTACAGAAACAAATCGCTTTAAGGATAAGGAAAATCCCATGCAATAGAGGACAATGGACTTCAAAGGAAAGGATAACCCTTTCACTTGCACAGCTATTGAAATCTGATCCTTTATTAATAGATCTACTCAGATATGAAAAACTTCCCCAGCATAGCAATTGTGTCCGACTAATACTGCATTTTGACAGCAATACTATACTGAACACTGTAATGAAAAGAAAAGGATCCCTGCTCAGATTTGAAGCCATTCCTACAAGAGTCTTCTCGAGTGGCCCTATTAAACCGCTTTTACAAGGACTTAACCAAACATCAAAAATGGTACCCAGGAACCACTCTGCTACCTCCAGGGTCTTTCCTCCAGAATCCAGAGAAACTATGGAGGCAGGTCAGATCAGGGAGGTCCCACATATGAAGGCAAGCACCGACAAACCAGAGGATGCTATAATCAGCGAATTTGTCTCCTTGTCTCCAAAGGAGCAAAGGTCGATGTTAATTGAATTTGATTTATTAAGATCTTCGCTAGCACAAGCGTGTAGTTCAACGAGAAGGCTATCCAAGTCGGAAGAACGGGGAAAGCATGTGCAGACAAGGCCTAAAGTCGTTAAGTCCGTCCAGCGGGATAGAAGGGAAGGCAAAAGTCTTTTCAAAGAAACAAGGACCATGAACGTAGCGGCAGAAGTTCACCCTCCCCCAACAGTGCAACTGCCCTCACCTGTCTCATCTTCCTTAAGAACGGAGGAGGTACTTCTGCAACAAACAGAGGCCACTTTTGACTCCTTTGGCACTCCAGAGAAGGCGGTGGGAGTAATTCCGGACCCCGCCACCAGAAGGGTGGAGGAAGAGACACAAGGAGTAGTGCCTCGGGGTGACTGACTAAACAACAAATGGCCAACAACTAGGGTATCTTATATCCCTAGCCTTTCCCTCCTGTCCTGGAATATAGCGGGCTGGAAAGGCATTGCAAACCGGATGGATTTTATAAAATTGATTTCAACACATCATCTTATCCTCCTTCAAGAAACCTGGCTGACTACTAATGATCCACAGATCAGTTTACCGGGTTTTGCCTCATGGCATAAACCGGCAGGCAAAGTCAATTTAAGAGGGAGGGCAATTGGGGGCTTAACCACGTTGGTCAAAAGGGATACAGGATGGAAGGGTGAAGAAATTTCTTTAGATCCTCAATTCCAATATATTCTGCCTATTAGATGTACATTCAGGGGGATGGACTTAATCTTAATTAATGTATATATTGCTCCATTTTCATTCCACCTTTTAGGAAGGGATTTGTGGGATGAATTAGATTCAGTATTAGCTACCTTAAAGGGACGCTTTCCCCAAGCAAAAATTATATTAGCTGGAGATACTAATGCAAGACTAGGTCCCTCAATGAAGAGCTATGCTAACCGAGGCCTGGTACCAACTGGTTACTTATATAATGAGTTCACTTGGTCCTCAATGGACAAGAGGACCAATAAATATGCCCAGAGGTTAATTTCCCTGCTGTTTATGAATGATATGCAAGTACTTAGTGGCTCGAGTGATGGCTATATATATCCCTATACTTTCTCGTCCAACAAAACCTCAACCTCTATCGATTATATCTGCACTTCCTCTAGTTTAGTACACCATTTTTCAGAAGTAAGAGCTATATTTAGAGAGGAAAGTGACCACTTTCCCATCACGGCTCTGGTTTCATTCTCTTCAGAAGTTAGGCCTCATTCAAGAGAGGAAATTGACACCTTAGCAAACGCCCGGGTTTATAACTATAAAAGGCTATATTGGCACAGACTTGATGTCAAATCTGTCACCACTTATTTGGGCTCAGACGAAGCCAGACACCTAGCAAGGGAAATCTCCCAATCTAAGCCCGGAGACAACACCCCAATGCCAGCTTATACAGAGCTAACTTCTACTCTTAGGAACTTAATGATCCAGAACGATAGAAAAGTAGATGGGATCTCTAGAAAGTGGTTTGATGATGATTGCCATAACTTGAGGTCAAATCTAAGAGCCGCAGTTAAGAAAGTTAACCGATCCAGACAGGATGGTGATTATTCAAATATGGTTCAACTCAGGAGAGCATACAAATCCCTACTGAAAAACAAGAAAAGTAGCTATAACACCAGGATGTGGAAAGAGGTAGAAATGGCAGCAAAATCCCAATTCCCTATGATCTTTTGGCATAAGATAGCCGGTATATTAAAACAACGTTCCCCATTTATGGACACTGATATATCAGCAGTAAAATGGGAGAAGCACTATCTTGCTTTATTTGATGGTAACAATACAACAAATGTCTTGCAATTGGATATCCTCCAGCAAGAATTAAGGAAATGTCCGGAATGGACACCAGTTACCCCTACCGAAGTTAAGCATATAATTCAATCCTTAAAAGCCGGGAAGGCCCCTGGAGAGGACTTGTTGCCTCCTGAACTCTTTAGGTCCAACATTGATTTTTGGGTACCGGTGCTGGTAGCACTGTTTACTTATATCGATAAAGTAGGGATAATCCCTGAAGGGTGGAGGTTAGCTATAGTTTTTCCAATTTTTAAGAAAGGTGACAGAGCTGCCCCATCCAACTACCGACCCATCAGTCTTCTTAATATAATTTCAAAAATGTATACGAAACATCTCCTAAATAAAATAGAGGACTGGTGCTTGGATAAGGAAATTCTGGCAAATGAGCAGGCAGGTTTTAGATCAGGTAGGTCTACCATAGACAATTGTTTTGTCCTTTCCCACTTAATTAATCAATACAAGACCCAGGGGAAAAAGCTGTATACCGCCTTTATTGACCTTACTGCTGCTTTTGATTCTATAGATAGGAACCACTTGTGGAGGAAACTACAAGTTATGGGGATGGACCCCAGACTTATTTTGTTGATCAGGATTCTCTATACTAATACGGCAATTAGAGTCAGATATGCAGCAAATAGGGCCTCAACAAACAGCATACCGACAACTAGAGGAGTGAGGCAGGGCTGCCTGCTGGGCCCTACTCTTTTTAACCTTTATATAAATGATATCCCAGCACAGCTGGATGATCTTCTGACGCACAGCCCCCAAATAGGCTCTAGATTTATTAACGTATTAATGTATGCCGATGACTTAGTGTTGTTTTCTAGAACCCAAATAGGAATGAAGAGACTTCTTGACAAGCTCACACGTTACTGTACTGCAAACCACTTGACTATAAATGTAGCTAAATCAAAAGTTTTAGTCTTTGGCAATAAGAATAAAAAGCACAATTGGCAGATTAATGACACAAAAATTGAGCAAGTTACCCAATATACTTATCTTGGAATTGTTTTTTCCAGTGCAGGAGGTTGGACTCCGCACCATCAACACCTTTCTCAAAAGGTCAGAGCAGGAGCAAGCCTTGTATCCAAATTAAGTAAACTAATCCAACCAACCTCCATTTTACCTCTTCGTAAAGTCTTTCAGGCTAAACTTGTCCCGATCATGCTCTATGGTGCTGAAATTTGGGGTCTTACAGAGGCCCCCATATTAGAGAGAACTCAAAATAATTTGTTAAGGAGGATGCTTGGGGTAAACAATTCCACTTCAGCTGCAGCCGTCAGAGCTGAATTGGGACATTTCTCACTGTACACCTATACAATCACTAGGGTGGTAGCCTACTGGCTAAAAATGACCCAGATGGATGCCAGCAGACTCCCCAAAATATGTCTAGAGGAACAGCAGATTTCAAATCCTCAAAGGTATTCCTGGCTAACCCGGCTGTCAGAAATATTGAACCGATATGGCGTAGGGTTCCCGTTGTGTGACACACTGAACCAAGTTAAACAGCGGATTAAAGATATACATGGGCAAATGGACATGGCAACCCTTTCAACTAATCATTCCCTTAAACTGCTGACAACAGTTAAAACAACTTTCACTCTGGAAAAGTATTTACATTTAGAAATGCCATCAGTGGAGAGACAGTTATTTGTTAAGTTTAGATTCGAACTTCTAGATACAAACGTTAGATTCGGCCGTTATCGGAAAATCCCGTATGACAAAAGAATATGCATATGTGGGGTAAACGTCGTGGAGGACACGGCGCATATAATATTCGAATGTAGTCTCTATCAAGTAAGAAAACAATATCTGTCCCCAATTATAAATAAATTTCCCCACTGGAATATAAGCCAAAAACTAGCATTTCTGTTGAGGGCTGACTCTCCTCCCCTGGTAAGAGCAATCACTCGATATCTTAAAAGAATGACAGCAATACGAGCCAGTTATATCAAAAAACATTTTATTGATTGTAAGGAAGATGAGCTCAGTTAGAGAGGAGCTATCCTATTTGGGTTATCTAGTCTTGGCAACTTAGCTATTGAAAATTGATATTGTAAAATTTTAACGTCATCTATCATATATTTTTAAATTGCTATTTTTGTAACCGTTTTACCTTTTTCCCTTTTTCTTTTCTGTTTTGTTTGAAAAGGCCTTCGGGCTATTCAATAAACTATACTATACTATACATATAAAGAAATTCTTAACACAGAGAGAGGTATATTAAAGTTAAAGCCCTTGAGAGTATTAAGGGAAGAAAGGGTAATCCAAACTTGGTTTCAGTATGTACAATTACAAACTAGATGGAGAAAAGATCAGAACATTGGTATTATACAAAGTGAAGAAAATTTGGTAAAACAAATTAGAGACCAGAGTCAAATGCATATAAAAAGGTTGTATAACATATTGATAGAAACAGACTTGGAAACAGAGTTAGTTAAGGATTGTATGATAAAATGGGCACAAAACTTTGAACAACCAATAATGATGGAAACATGGGAAAAGATATGGGTAAGAAATGTAAAATTTACACAAGCGCAAAATTTGAGAGAAAACTTTTACGAAATGTTTTATAGATGGCATTTAGATCCCAAAAAGTTAGCTTGTATGTATCTGAATGTACAATCGAAATGTTGGAGATGTGATTGTGATGACGCTACTTATTTTCATGTATGGTGGACTTGTAAAAAGGTTAAAGCATTTTGGATAAAAATTTGGTGGATTATTCAAAATATTCTTAAAAAGAGGATAAAGTTTACTCCACAGTTATTTTTGTTGGGTATAATCACGGAATGTACGGTTATAGAGACTAATTTGATCCTGAATTTAATAACTGCAGCAAGATTGTTAGTGGCGCAGTACTGGAAGAAGGAAGATTTGCCTACTACTCAAGAATGGATATTAAAAGTAGCAAATTTAGCAGAGATGGCAAAGATCTCAGTGTATTTGAAGGACTATTCAAATGAGAAATATATGATAGAATGGAGAAGATGGATAGATTATATTCAAAATAAATACCGGACTAAAAAATTTCAAATAGCTTACGAATAGATAGAGAGATGTTATTATGTATTCAAATTTAGTTTAGTAAATGGGGAGTTAAAGTATTAGAGAGATGTAAGAGGTTATAATTAATTAGTCTATGTTAGATTATGATTGTTGAATGTTATACCCTGTATTTTGCTCTGGGAAGTAGGGAAGGGGGTGGGTGGGAGGGAGAGGATTGGGGAAGGGGGGGATATATATGTAAACTTTTTAAAACTTTTCAATAAAAAAAAAGAATCATAAGGTACAACACTTAATGATAGTCATAGGGAAACAGTCAATATAAATCTTAAGGATACCAGCAACAAGGTTACAGTCATATAGTCATAAGTGGAAGGAGATGGGTGATAGGAACGATGAGAAGATTAATAGTAATGCAGACTTAGTAACTAGTTTGACAGTGGGAATTATTGAGGGAATTATTTGATTAGCAGAGTGATGCCGTTCGGGGAAAAAACTGTTCTTGTGTCTAGTTGTTCTGGTGTGCAGTGTTCTATAGCGTCGTTTTGAGGGTAGGAGTTGAAACAGTCCAGGATGCGAGGGGTCTGTAAATATTTTCACAGTCCTCTTTTTGACTCGTGCACTATACAGGTCCTCAATGGAAGACAGGTTGGTAGTAATTGTTTTTTCTGCAGATCTAATTATCCTCTGAAGTCTGTGTCTGTCTTGTTGGGTTGCAGAACCAAACCAGACAGTTATAGAGGTGCAGATGACAGACTCAATAGTTCCTTTGTAGAACTGTATCAGCAGCTTCTTGGGCAGTTTGAGCTTTCTGAGTTGGCGCAGAAAGAACGTTCTTTGTTGTGCTTTTTTGATGACATTTTTGATGTTGGGTGTCCATTTTAGGTCGTGAGATATGGTAGAACCTAGAAATTTGAAGGTCTCTACTGTTGATACTGTGTTTAATAGCATTATTTACATTTATATTTGCTAATTTTTTTGTCCATAATTTGAATAGCATCTGAAATTAATTACAATTTTAATGTTAGTATGGCTTAAAAATCTGCTGCATGAAATATATAGCTAATGGAATGCCATTTCTGTGTCTGTTTCCTTTTTCAGAACTGAAGTGTATCCCTAGCTGATGCTGAATAAATCTCATCATGGTAGCTGAAACCTTAGGCCTGGAAAGCTCCTCAATATGGGTGCTGGCACTGTTGGGAACTTTTACAGTAACTGTTCTTGGACTGGTGCACAAACTAGGACTCATTTATCAATTCTGGCATCAGGTAAAGCCATTTTACAACAAATTTGTGAAATAAAACATCTGGAATCATACATATCCAATGCATCCTCAGTGGAAGCTGTATTCTTGAAAAAATTATTCAGATAATTAAATATTTTTAGCAGGTGGCTTTTAAGAGAAAGTAAAAAATTAAAACTATCCCTAGTTTTTATATATCTGCAGTTCATTCCGCTGGCTCTGTATTAGAGAGAATTGTGGCAACCAGATTTTTGTTGTATGACTTCTGTTAGCATCAACATGTGTCCTTATCCTTTCTAGGTGGACCCTAAAAGTACCCGGCATGGTGGGGAGATAGTGGCAGAGGTGCTAAAAGCTCATGGTGTGCGTTACTTGTTCACGCTTGTGGGTGGACACATCTCCCCCATTTTGGTGGCTAGTGAGAAATTGGGCATTCGTGTTGTGGACACAAGGCATGAGGTGACTGCTGTATTTGCAGCAGATGCAGTGGCCAGGCTCTCAGGTATTGCTTTGTACTACTTTTTTCTGTGGGAGGAATACACAGACCCAATGACACTTTGTTTGAATTTTTATGTTGCAGGAACAGTGGGAGTTGCTGCAGTGACAGCAGGACCTGGAGTAACAAATACAGTGACAGCTATGAAAAATGCCCAAATGGCAGAATCTCCCGTGTTGCTGATTGGAGGGGCAGCAGGCACATTGCAGAAGGTAGACTGCTCCAGCCACTGGCTCTGAAGTTTGAAAAAGAACAAAGGCACAGTTTGCTAATATTGTTGATTTGTTTTGTTAGATACATAGGCTTTCTTCCACACCTAAATTAGCTTTTGCAGAGCATCTGTGTGGTAAACAAGCCACTTTTTATAAATATTTGTGTGCCAGCTATTTCTATGTGAAATTAGTATAAGAGTGGGCTTTCAGTTTTTTCTCTCCATTCTTCCTCTTCTCAGGGCCGAGGAGCTCTCCAAGATATTGACCAATTATCTCTATTCAAGCCACTCTGCAAATTCTGTGCTTCAGTGAACACTGTCAAAGATATTGTTCCTGTGCTGCGAAAAGCAATTGCTGTTGCCCAATGTAATACGCCAGGTATGTCCTTGTTTTACTGACTTGAAATTAATCTGGCCTGTTTGCCCATAATTACAGTTTCTAAGCAGAGGGAGTAGCTTGGTAGGAGTGATTGCTGGCATACTTCTGTCCCGTTTGCTAGGATGTTTGATTTAGATCTCTTTTTGCTTTCGTTACCTATCTTGGAAATCAGGAAGTCTTTCCCTTAGGCCAGTGTCATTGTTATATACTGGTACAAGCTAAAACAAAGTAAAAATTTCAAGAACTTACCCATAGCAACTTGGAGACGCTTTGAAGAAACACGTCTTTTATTTTAGCATAGCACTTTTTATTTCTGAATAGTACCCACTCCCAGCAGTGTGTTTGCCCATCATTTGAAAAATAACTCGGTCTGGGGTTTGCAGCACATCTTTCACACATCTCCTTGGCTCTTAATCTTCCCATTTAATGCTCAGAAGTAGACTCTCAACAAGTCTGGAGACATTATTTGTGTATTTGGGAGGAATACATTGGTATATTGAAGTACATTTCAAGACAATCTTCCCTCTCTTCTGTTGTAAAATTGCTTCAGTAGCTTTATGCCATGCCTTAGAATAGGGGTCCTCAAACTTTTTAAACGGGGCCAATTCATGGTCCCTCAGACAATTGGGTGGCCGGATCGGCTGGGTGGGCGTGGCTAGGTGGTCATGTGACTAGGTGGACATGTAGGTCATGTGACTAGCTGGGCATGGCCAATTTAACAATCCATTGAACAATGCACACAAATTAAACTTTAATTTGTTTTGCTCCTGGGGGTGTTTTATTTCCTTTTGTTTGCATGTTGCTCTTTTGGTTGCCTTTTCTTTTTACTAGATTGTTTTTTCAGTTGTTTAGGAGTCTGGTGGTCCACTTCAGGAAACTCAGTTTTGCAGCAATTCTTCTCAGCCCCAAGGAGCTTGAGAAATCTCTCTTTCTCTCTCTCTCTTTCCTTCTCTTTCTCTTTTCTCTCTCTTTCTCTCTCTCTATCTCTCTCTGTGTCTGTCTGTCTCTTTCTTTGTCTCTCTCCCTCCCTCTCCCCCTCCCTCTCCCCCTCTCTTTCTGTCTCTGTCTCTCTCCCTCTCTCTTTCTCTCTCACTTTCTCTCTCCCTCTTTCCCTTCCTCTCTCTCTCCCCCTCTTTCTTTCTCTCTCCTTCTCTCTTTCTTTTTTTCTTTCTCTCTTTCTTTCTCTCTCTCCCTCTCCCCACCTCCACAAGCATCCTGCAGGCTAAAAACAGGCAAAAACAGCTTGTTTTTTGGCCAAAAATGGGCCGTTTTTGCCGGGTTTTTTGCCTCCTTTTACACCCCCACCTCCATAAGCATTCCGCAGGCTAAAACCAGGCAAAAATGGGTCATTTTTTTGGCCAAAAACAGGCCATTTATGCCTGGATTTTTGCCTCCTTTCACCCCCTCCCCACCTCCATAAGCATTCTGCAGGCTAAAACCAGGCAAAAACGGCTCGTTTTTTGACCAAAAACAGGCCGTTTTTGCCTGGTTTTTTGCCTCCTTTCACCCCCCCACCTCCACAAGCATTCTGTAGATCAAGATTGTTGAGCTTAATTTAATTTAATTTAATTAATTCAATTTATATGCCGCCCTTCTCCGAAGACTCAGGGCGGCTCACAATACATTTTAAAAAATCATTATAAAAAAACATTAAAAAATTAAAAACATTAAAAACTCATTCACGCCATTCATGGCCGGATCTCGCCAGATCACAAGAGCGAGATCAACGGCCCCAGGCCTGCCAGAAAAGCCAGGTGTTCACCACTTTTCAGAAGGCCAATAGGGTGGGGATGGTCCGGACCTCAGGAGGTAACTGGTTCCAGAGAGCTGGGGCAGCCACAGAGAAGGCCCTCCTCCGCGGGCCCGCCAGCCGGCATTGTTTAGCTGACGGGACCTGGAGGAGACCAACTCTGTGGGATCTTACCAGTCGCTGGGAGCTATGCGGCAGAAGGCGGTCTCGAAGATAACCTGGCCCTGAGCCATGTAGGGCTTTAAAGGTAATAACCAACACCTTGAATTGTGCCCGGAGTCCAATAGGGAGCCAGTGCAGCTCACGGAGAATTGGTGTAATGTGGGTGCATCTAGGTGCACCCACGATAGCTCGCACAGCTGCATTCTGGACCAACTGTAGTCTCCCAACACTTTTCAAGGGTAGCCCCAAGTAGAGCGTGTTGCAATAATCTAACCGTGAGGTGACAAAGGATGAGTGACTGTGAGGAGAGCCTCCTGATCCAAGTAGGGTCACAATTGGTGCACCAGGCGAACCTGTGCAAAGGTCCCCCTAGCCACAGCTGTCAGATGTTGCTCTAATCTTAGCTGTGAGTCTAGGAGGACACCCAAATTGCGAGCCCGTTCTGAGGGGGACAATTTCTCCCCGCCCCCGAACCAAGGATGGACAATCAACATAGTCTTTAAGAGGCAATACCCACAGCCACTTGGTCTTGTCTGGGTTAAGTCTGAGCCTGTTGACTCCCATCCAGGCCCTCACAGCCTCCAGGCACCGGCACATCACATCCACCGCATCACTGAATTGACGCGGGGTAGAGATATACAGCTGGGTATCATCCGCGTATTGCTGATACCTCACCCCGTGTCGTTGGATGATCTCACCCAGCGGCTTCATGTAGATGTTAAATAGGAGAGGAGAGAGGACCGAGCCCTGAAGCACCCCGCAAACGAGGGGCCTAGGGGTCGACCTCTAACCTCCTACCAACACTGACTGTGACTGACCAGAGAGATAGGAGGAGAACCACCGTAACATGGTGCCTCCCACTCCCAGCTCCCTTAGTCGTCCCAGAAGGATACCATGGTCAATGGTATCGAAAGCCGCTGAGAGGTCAAGTAGCACCAGGATGGAGGAATGACCCCCATCTCGGGCTCGCCAGAGATCATCCATCAGCGTGACCAAAGCAGTTTCCGTGCTGTAGCCAGGCCTGAAGCCAGACTGAAAAGGGTCTAGATAATCCGTTTCCTCCAATGACTGCAGGAGCTGAAGTGCCACCACTTTCTCTACAACCTTTCCCACAAAGGGTAGGTTGGAGACTGGACAAAAGTTCTTTAATTCTGCTGGATCCAGGGAAAGCTTCTTGAGGAGGGGCCTTACAACCGCTTCCTTTACTGGTGGCGGGAAGGCCCCTTCCCTCAAGGACACATTAACGAAAGCCTGGAGCCAGCTTTGTGTCACCTCCCTGCTGGCCAAAACCAGCCAGGAGAGGCACGGGTCCAACAAACAGGTGGAGGAACTCATCGCTCCTACAGCCTTGTCCACTTCCTCAGGAGTCACAGGCTCAAACTCATCCCACACAATGGGACTAAGACCTGCCCCCATCATCTCGGTTGGAATTGCCCAATCAGAGTCCAAGTCCATCTAAATCTGAGCGACTTTATCCGACAGAAACTGCACAAATTCCTCAGCTCTACCCTGCAAGGGCTCCTCCACTCCCCCTACATTAAGGAGGGAGCGAGTCACCCTAAATAGGGAGGCTGGGCGTGAATCAGCGGATGCAATAAGTGCGGAAAAAGGCAAACATTTTGCCGCCCATCTCGCCACTAAATAAGTCCTAATAAAGGCTGTTAAGAGTGTTCGGTCAGATTCGGAGTTATTGGCCCTCCAGCGTCGCTCTAGACGTCTCTTCTGGCGCTTCATCTACCGGAGCTCCTCGGTCAACCAGGGAGCTTTCTTGGATCTACCACCATGGAGAGGTCGCAAAGGCGCAATTCGGTCCAGTGCCCCAGATGCCGCCCTATTCCAAGCAGCCACCAGGGACTCAGCCGGACTGTGGACAAGGGAATCAGGTATCTCCCCAAGCTCCTTCTGGAACCCTTCAGGATCCATTAGGAACCTGGGGCGGAACCACTTAATCGGCTCCGCCTCCCTGCCTCCCGAAGGCAAGTCCTGTGCTCTGCTGAAGGGTGGGTGGGGCAATGTGGGCAGTGCAACCTCGTGGTGCTCCGTGGGCTGGATTAATTGCTTCAGTGGGCTGCATGCGGCCCGCGGGCCATAGTTTGAGGACCCATGCCTCAGATCAGATACAGAGAAATGCCATAGCTACCCAGTAGAAAATTCACACTTCCAAAACTAACATTTCTGGAATTTCTTGGATTTGGAGGTATTGGGCAACTACTGTCTGGTTTCCAGCCTTTGAGCATTTATAACATTGGTGAAGATTGTCCAATGGAAGACAGACCACGTGTTTTAGCAGTTTTGTGATAAGAATGGTCATGATCTTGGCAGGAAAGTGTGCTTACTTAATGTTTATTGAAGGTAAAAGATATTCCATCTTTAAAAAGAGTCTTACTACTGTGTTTCCACAAAAATAAGCCCTAGCATGATTTTTTAGAATGCTCCTAATATAAATCCCAGTTAAGATTGTCAACCCTTGGGGGGTGGGCATGCCAGCACAGGAAGCAGCGAGCACTTGGGGGCCGACAGTGTCTGGCCACTGCCTGCTGGCCGCTTGGCCAATGCCCCCGGGCTGTGCAATCTGTACAGCGCAGGTGAGTCCGAGTGCTGTGACCACTGGCCTGGCCCTCAAAGCAGCAGGCAGAGGCAATGGTGCTGGGGGAAGGCATGTGATCCGGCTGCCAGATGTGACGTGCGGCAAGGAAAGACAGATGGTGGGACAGAGTGGGTAGCTGGCAATGGGAGACTCATCCTGCTTGTGCATTGGAGCTGGAGGATGATGTTGGACAGTGGGTCCAAGCACGTGGGGCCACGGCATGGCACCACCCTCACCCTGCTATCTGCTTGCCTCCTCTGTTCAGTGATAGTACTGTAGAACCTCATCAACAACAAGATTGCCAACAGAGATGCCGAGAAGAAGGAGGGGCAGGAAAAGGAGGAGACTAAGTAGGAGAGGAAAGATGACAAGGAAGAAAATGAGGCCAAAAAGAAGAGGAGAAGGAGAAGAAGTAGTATTAGTAACCAGGTTTTCTATTTGTAAATTAAAAGCATTAAATTGCACCAGGCTGCTCTGGCTGAAGGTTCTTTCCTGTCAGTGGCTTGGGAGGGACCGAGAGCCAGATGAGTTCATGGCTGCCTGAAATGTTCTTGCAGCGGCTGCTGGACATGGAATGGGCGGCCCCATGCCTCCGCCTGCTGCCGGTGCTGCCTGCAGCAGTCCCAGTTGCTACAAGCAAGTGGCGAGCGCGTCAAAAGAGAAAACCGGTACTCATCTGCCATCCCTTGCATTGCGGAAGGCGGCGAAATGTAGAGAAGAGTCACCTTCCCTTCGGGAAAGAGCCAAGAGGTGTTTTAATAGCAGGTCAAGCCAGTTGTTATTCAGATGACATCCCAGCGTGTTTTGGAAGGGAGAAGGCGCAGCTCCTATTGCCCATGCTGGGGTTTTAATGGCGGTGGCAAGAGACTGCAGGATTTATTTTAAAAAGAGAGAGAGAGCGTGCACGCTCGGCCTCCCACCAACCTCCCTTGAATACCATTGACCCTTATTTAATCCTAAACGGGGGCCAAGCACACAAAGGTGGCGGCATGGCCCCACCCCTGCCCAGACCCCTGCGTCGCCTCTAGTCAGGCAGAGAGTTTGGGTACAACAAACACAACATGTGCGCATGCATGAGAATGAGTGGCTTTTTCCCAAAGGAAGGGTGGTTCTTTATGTTTCGCCACCTTCTGCAATGCAAGGGGTGCTGGGCGAGTTCCGCATTTCGCTTTCAATGCACTCGTCGCTTGCTTACAGCAACTGGGACTGCTGTGGGTTCTTCGGGGTGGCCTGCGGGCTTTCCTGGTTAGTAGAGGATGAAGCCTGGGATCATCGGTGCTGATATTGTAACCTTGTTAAGAATCCGGGAGATGGGTGGAAATCCAACATTTCTTTCAGCCTGCTTTCCTAGTGATCGGACTAGTCACCTTTCTCCACTGAAAGACACATGCATGTATGTCACATGTATGTATGCAATATGCACTCACAGGTGAATCTGGAGAATCGTCTTCCAGCTCCACCGCACACACGGGACAAGCCTCCCGCAGCCACCCTGTGAGGACCAGCTTCTCCCCCCCCCTTCCAAGAAAGTATGAACTCTTGAGAACTTTGTATTTCAAAAGGAACCTTTTATTGAAAGGGATGAAAGCAAGTCAAAACTCAAAGCAGGCTCTGGGGTCCCTCAGGGCATGCAGTTCAGGATAAAGAAAATTAGGAACCCCCTCCCCACCTTCCAGTGTGGATTCTGACCTATCCGCTATGTAAATACAAATTGCACCAAGCCTCTCTGAGAAACAGATACGAAGAGCTTCTCAGGGTCATTTTACAATCCACTCATTTCCCCCCCACCTTTCTCTTCATTTCTCAGGGTGTGAGAATTCTTTAGGCATTCCTGGCGCCAGGAAACGGTTATAAATCAGGTTAAAGTTTATACAAAGAGGATCAGGCAAGAAATTGGATACTTAGGACACTTAGGAAAAGAACTAAATGTGACAACTCCAAATCCCCCCCCTTCTTCCATGAAGAATGGTAGATACACGGATCTGACACATCCGCCCGCTCCGTCCCACCATCTGTCTGCTTGCCATGCAGCGCATCTGGTGGGTCGGATCGTGTGCCTTTCCCCCGTGCTTCTGACTCCGCCTGCTGCTTTGAGGGCCAGCCTGGCAGTTGTAGCACTCGAATTCACCTGCGCTGTATGGGCTGCGTAGCCTCAGAGTGTGCTGGCCAAGGGGCTGGTGGGCTGGTGCTGCGGCTGCTGCTGGACACTGTTGGCCCCCATGTGCTCGCCTTCTCTTGTACACGCACTGAGGGGGTGGCACCTGGCTTGGTTGATCACCCTGATAACATGTTTTCCCGAAAATAAGCCCTAATGTGTCTTTTGGAGCAAAATAAAATAAATGACCGAGTTTTATTTTCGGGGAAACACAGTAATATAAAAAAAAATTGATTATAAATGTCTTTGCTTGGTAACAAATAATAAAGATTGGATGCGCAATTGTCTGATCCAATGAAGAAATTAAACGAAATATGTATTGTTTGACTTTTTAATAGCTTTATTTTGTCATCTTGCTTCACAGAAGATACTAGAATTGCCTTTTCTGTATTAATAATAACTGATGGTTCTTAACAATTGAGGGCAAAAAATCAAATATTCCATCAGTGATAATTTTTAGAACAGTATGTGACAGCTGGTAAATTGTTTAAGACAGTAGGAATGAATACTCATTGAATGGTCTCATGAAAACCATATTTTTCTAGCATGTTGACATTGTAAAATGGATTGTTTGTTTACACCCGCCTCATGGTTAAGTGACTGTATAAGACATAAGGTTAAGTGACTGTATAAGACATAATAGTGCTATATAAGATACGGTTATTCATTTAACTACAGATTTTTCTTTTAACATTATATCTTCCACTAAAAACTTTGTTAATCTTACAGGCCCTGTGTTTGTAGAGTTTCCTTTGGATATTCTATATCCTTATCATTTGGTTGAGAGAGAGATACTTAGGAATGCTTTTCCCAAGAGCCTGAAAGGAAAGGCCTTGAACTGGTGAGTTGTGAATTTTTGCTATCAGGAAAGATTTTAATGGATCAGTTGGCTCAAAGAAAGCCCAATGATAGATTGTTGCAGTATAGAAAATCAAGGGGAAGTTCATTGATATGTGCATTAGATGCTGCTATGGAATATTTTTTGTCATATATATGTATGCATACATAAGGTAAAGGTTCCCCTCACACATATGTGCTAGTCATTCCCGACTCTAGGGGGTGGTGCTCATCTCCATTTCAAAGCCGAAGAGCCCACGCTGTCCGAAGATGTCTCTGTGGTCATGTGGCCGGCATGACTAAACGCCAAAGGCACACGGAGCACTGTTACCTTCCCACCAAAGGTGGTCTCTATTTTTCTACTTGCATTTTTTACATGCTTTCGAACTGCTAGGTTGGCAGAAGCTGGGACAAGTAATGGGAGCTTACCCCATTACGCGGCACTAGGGATTTGAACCGCTGAACTGCTGACCTTTCGATCAAGCTCAGCGTCTTAGCTACTGCGTCCCTTATGCATACATACATCTATGCATGTAAACACATACTGTTTCTGATCATTTCTGGATTTTGTTTCTGATTGTTCAGGGAAAGTATGAAAAAAGACTAATACAATTCCAGGTAACCTACATTATTTTTCTTAGATTTTTTTAAAATTAGATCTTCCTGACAATCTCTTTATCCCAGGGGTCTCCAACTCCTGGGCCTTAGTCTACTACCAGGCCATCTTCTGTTTGGAATTTGACTGCACAAATGGCTGGCCGGAGCACATGCAGTGGCCCGCTACTTGTGCAAGGACTGTGTGCACGTGTGCGTCAACTGCCACTCACGTGGCCCAGTTTTTCCCCCCTCAGTCAGGCTGCCAAGCCACAAAAGTTGGAGACCACTGCTCTAGACTAAAACAAGCATAAAATTTGAAAAATTTCTCTTGTTTAACCCTTTTTATAGGACAGTTTCTAAATTTGGCTGAGTATTTTAAGAGAACTGTCTTACAGTGCATACTTAAATGCAACATATTTCTCCAAATTGTAGAAATAATAGCTTCTGCATATTTCCTGTTCTTGCTTTGGATTCTATGTTCTATGTGAGATGTTATTGGCATCCACTTAATTTAAAGGCATAATTTCCTGGGATAACATGGTGACTTTGTGAGCCCAGGAAAATTTGCAGCTTTAAGGAGCCAATGCCATCTCTAAAGCAACTGAGCATCCTGATTGACAGTAGTGACAAGGAATGCTGTTTACCAGTTTAGACTAATCTGCCAGATGTGAAGTTATTTGAAATAATTAGTTCAAATCAATAAACCATTTTTAATCATTTTAAATTAGATTTTTGTGGTCTGTTCTAAGGTGAGCTACAGGTAGGCTAGATTCAAAATTCCAATAGGTGCAGAAGCAGAGCATGCAGCAGCTATTTTGTTCCAGTTGCAGGGGAATCAAATTAATTTCCAGGTTATTTTCAGGGTGCTGGCAGTTCCTCTATAACTTTAAATCAGAATTTGATAATTTTGTAAGCAACAAGAGCACTTTTTCTTTACTAGATTCATGTAATAAATCTTAGCTCGCTGTAATTTACATACTTCCTAATCTTGCAAAAAATAATTACTGCTATCTTATTATTACTGTCAATTTTCTCCTGTAGGCCAAAGATTTGTAGTATGGCCATATATGATCCCTGCATTCTGATTTTATGTTTTATAATCTAAATCTTTTTTTATATCTTGTATATCTTGTACTGAGAATATCTTCCTGCTATTTAATAATGGACTCTTGACTGTATCCAACCCAATAGAATATTAAACAGAATAACAAAATAACAGAATTGCAAGGAACCTTAGAAGTCTTTTAGTCCAACCCTTTGCTCAAGCAGGAGACCCTATACCATTTCAGACAAATGGCTGTCCAGTCTTATCACTTTTCCAGTGATGGAGCATCCACAATTTCTGAAGGCAATCCGTTCCATTGTTTATTGTTTTCACTATCAGGAAATTTCTCCTAAATTCTAGCTTTCTTCTCTCCTTGATTATTTTCCAACCATTGCTTCTAGTCTTGCCTACTGTGCTTTGGAAAATAGTTTTCCCCCTTCTTTTTTGTGGCAGCCACCTAAATTTTGGAACACTGCTATCCTGTCACTCTTCTTTTCATTACATCATGGATGTCAAACTCAATTTCATTGAGGGCTGCATCAGGAGGGCTGGGCAGCCCTGGCTGACTGGGTGGGTGTGGCTGACTGGGTAGGCGTGGCCAGCTTGACGCCATCACGGCGTGGCTGACTGGGTGGGTGTGGCTGATGGTGGGTGTGGCCAGCTTGACATCACTCCCCAAACTGTTGCCATGTTTCCTCTTCGCATTGGGTAGACTGAGCCGAAGCCACGCTGGCCTGATGTTTCTTCTTTACATTGGGTAGACCGAGCCGAAGCCACGCTGGCTCGATGTTTCATCTTCGCATTGGGTAGACCGGGCTGAAGCCATGCTGGCCTGATGTTTCCTGTTCACATTGGGTAGATCAGACTGAATTGACTCAGGTAGACCGGGTCAAAGCAACATGGGCCAGCCCCTTACCTTTTCCAAGATGGCTCCGTGAGCCAGATCTGACCATATTGCGGGCCGGATCTGGCCCATAGGCCTTGAGATTGCATTAGACTATCCATACACAATTCCTGCAATTGTTCTTCATATGTTTTAGCCTCCAGCCAGCTAATCATCTTTGTTGCTCTTCTCTGCACTCTATCCAGAATCTCAGTACCTTTTTTATATTGTGGTGACCAAAACTGGATGCAGTATTCCAAGTGCAATTTTACCAAGGCCTTATAAAGCAGTTTCATGTTATCTTGTTTCTATCCAGAGGTGGAATTCAGCCAGTTCAGACTGGTTCTGGCGTACTGGTAGCGGAAATTTTGAGTAGTTCGGAGAACCGGCAGATACCACCTCTAGCTGGCACTGCCCCTGCCATCCCGGTTGCCGCTCGACCCTGCCTGCCTAGGGGTCCCCAACCCCAGGGGTCCCCAACCCCTGGTGTTCTGTCCAGCACAGTTTCTTTACAAGTTGTTCCTGTTGCCATTGGCCGTACCGCGGTTACGTCACGCGTGCGAGAGATTCCCTGTTAATGATTGGCTAGAGCAGCCGAGCTCTTACTATATAAGAGCTGTCAAATGCCGGGTAGAGTTCAGCCGGCTACCAGTTGTGTATTGTGAACCAATAAAGAGTTCTTGTTGATTTCACGCATCGCCTCAGTCTATGCTCGGTCATATATAACACTAGAGGTACGCAACCCAGGGGGAATGACCACCCTATGCCCCCACAAAAGGCAGCCCCAGTGGACAGAAAGTTCATGTTGCCGGAGCCTGAACGGCTTGAACCGTTTGGCCACTTGTCCTAATGGCCATCCTCTACTCACCCAGTCAAGCACCTGCGCTAAAACGGGGTCGTCTACTGAGTGGGCCGCAACATCGGTTGCAGTTAACGGAGGGGACAGCTCCTCCACAAGGAGGATGGAGGAGGCCGGGGCAGGGTCCAAAATGGAAAGGGGCAAAGGGCAGCGACAGCGCGTCAGTGTGTGCAATCTGCTTACCTGGATGGTAGACCAGGGTGTAGTTATAGGCAGCTAAAAACTCAGTCCAACGGGACATTCTGGGGGAAAGTATTAAAGGGGTTTGGCAGTCCCCTGCTAGGAGTCCTAGAAGGGGTTTATGGTCAGTCACCAATTCGAAGTGCCGGCCATAGATGTAATCGTGGAACTTCTTGACAGAAGCCACAGCAGCTAGAGCCTCCCTGTCTAACTGACTATACCTACGTTCGATTGATGACAGAATGCGCGAATAGTAGGCAATAGGAATTTACAACCCATTTGGAAACCGATGACTAAGAACGGCCCCTATGCCAAAAGTGGAAGCATCGGCTGTTAGAACGAGAGGAAGGTGAGAGCTGTACTGTACAAGGACAGCAGATGATGTTAGTAAATCCTGGACAGCTCGGAAAGAGCGGGACTCAGCCTCGCCCCAGGATCATGGCGTGTCTTTACCTAGGAGATGGTGAAGAGGTTCGGCAACAGTAGCTTTATGGGGCAAAAACACGCTATAAAAAATGAGGAGCCCCAGGAAAGCTTGCAGGTCAGCCTTGCACGTGGGAGTGGCAGCGTGTTTTATAGCCGCCACCTTGGAAGGAGTGGGGTGAATACCAGTGATATCCATTAGGTAACCCAAAAATTCCACCCGTGGCATGCCAATTAGACACTTAGTTTTTTTCAATTTGAGGCCAGCCTTCCTGAAACAGAGAAGGACGGCCCTGACACGGCTGACGAGCTCACTCCGACAAGAAGTGGAGATGAGCACATCATCGAAGTACGGCACAACCCCAGGGAGTCCATGCAGGAGCCGTTCCATTAAGTTTTGGAACAACCCCGGAGCAATGCTTATTCCGAATTGTAGGCGCCTGCATTTAAAGGCCCCCCGGTGGGTTACAATAGTTTGAGCCTCGGCTGAGGCATCATCCACTGGGAGGTACTGATAAGCCTGGGCCAGGTTTAGCTTAGCAAAAATGGAGCCTGACCCGAGGGAGTGGAGCAACTGTTGGACTACCTGTAACGCCCTGTTCAAGGTACATTTAAAATCCGCGCAGATGCGGACTGAGCCATCCAGCTTGATAGGAATAACTATTGGTGTTTCCCACCGGGAATGGTCAGTGGGTTTTAACATCCCTTGAGCAATCAGCTTATCCATCTCGGCTTCAACCTTTGGATGGAGGGCAAGAGAAACTCTCCGGGGCTTCAGTCTAATGGGGGCAACGTTGGGGTCTAAATTTAGCGAAATCGGGGAGCCCACATATTTACCCAGAGTATCATTGAAAACATCACTGAATTCTCTGGCCAACACATCAAAATCGCTCTCCGAGGTTGTTGAGTGGATGCCTGAAATGGCAAGGCCCAGGGAGCCAAACCAATCTAATCCTAACAGACTGGGGAGGGAGCCGTCAACCACGATTAAAGGGAGGCGGCCAGTAAAACTATCTTTTTCAACTAGGAAACGACCATGCCCGATAATGGGAATTCGGTTGCCCTGATAATCTCGAAGTTTAACAGGGCAGGGGTGTAGCTGATTTTTCTGTAGGCTAGGCATCATTTCTTTGAGGGTGGTCCAGGAGACAATAGATTTAGATGAGCCGGTGTCGACTTCCATCCGACAAGGAACCCCTTTGATCTTTACGGTCAGGAAAAGCTTATTCAAATGCTCAGGGTAGCCATGAGGGGTTGTCACTTCTGTGACCCGCCAGCCACGAAAGATGGCAAAACAGTCTTCGCTGCTGTTGACCGCTGCGCCCTTGGGTCTAACTTTGGGTGGCCTCTGGTTTCCCGAGCGGCAAACCCGTGCAATGTGGCCCAGCTTGCTGCAACGTCGGCAGGTTGCTGAACGGAACCAGCAAGTAGCTCTGGAGTATTTATCGCCGCAACTTAGGCAGGAGGACGGAGGAGGGTTTTTTTCGGTTGGCCGCTTCCCTTTTGTAGCGGACGCCTTAAGGCGACTGACCTCTGACTCCCCTTCATCGTCCTCGGAGGCAATGTCCTCAAAATGGGCAGGCGCGGCTTGGCCAGCAGGGGTATGGAACTTCCGTATGTCCACAGCGGATTTATCTGACATCTCCGCCACCTAGGTCTCCTCGATGGCTGTTTGAAGGTCTAGGGTCTTCTTCACTAACAGCCGCCTCTGTAACTCTATGTCGCGCACCCCACAAACCAACTGCTCGACCAGGGCATCGTCCAGATCCCGAAACTCACAGTCCAGGGCAGCCGTTCGCAGGCGGGCAACATACCGGTTGACAGGCTCCCCTTCCTCCTGCAGGATTTGCCTCAAGTTAAACCTGCAGGCTATACGTGAAGGGGTCGGAGCGTAGTGGGCCCACAGTTTCTCCCTCAGCACATCCCAATATGTAGTATGTACAGGCTGTGGAGTGACTAACGCCCTGGCAGTGGCGAATACCTCAGCGCCACAAGCATTCAAGAAATGAGCCCTTTTTCGACTGCTGGAGAGGTCAGTAAAATCGTTAGCCTCTAAAAAACATTTGAACCGCTCCTCATACGCGTCCCACATCTCAGTGGCAGCGTTGTATGGGGCGAAAGTTGGAGGAGCCATTTCGTGCGCCGGTGTTTTGTGTATTGTAGTAATTCAGATAGCCAACTGACAGTTGATTCCGCTCGCTGTTCGCCTCAGAAAATCCCACCTTCGTCGCCAGTGTTATATATGACCGAGCATAGACTGAGGCGACGCGTGAAATCAACAAGAACTCTTTATTGGTTCACAATACACAACTGGTAGCCGGCTGAACTCCACCCAGCACTTGATAGCTCTTATACAGTAAGAGCTCGGCTGCTCTAGCCAATCATTAACAGGGAATCTCCCGCGCACGTGACGTAACCGCGGTACGGCCAATGGCAACAGGAACAACTTGTAAAGAAACTGTGCCGGACAGAACACCTGGGCCTTAGTCTACTACCGGGCCGTAGTAGACTGGTTGCCGCTTGCCCCACCCGCCCGCTCACCCCACCTTGCCCTGACCTATCACTCCACATCTCCCCAGCATAGCACACTGTGGCTCATCACTTGCGTTGACCACACAGTCTCTGCAGCTTGCCTGCCTTCCCATGTGGTGCCTGCGGCCCAACTGAGCGGCCCTGATCTGCCTTCCTGGGTAAGTAAGCCTAGCCCTCCCCCCATCCCCATCCTCCAGCTTGCCTGGCTTGCTTTGCCACTGCGGCTCCATCCCACTTGGGCCGCAGCGCTTGTGGCCTAGCAAGCTGCCCCCCCTCTGTCCCCAGCTCCAGCTTGCCTGGCTTGTTACGCCACTGCAGCTTCATCCCACGCAGCGCTTGCGGCCGAACTGAACAGCCCTGTTTGGCCTGTGAGCCTGCGAGCAATTCCTGAATCTGCCTGCCTGCCTTTACCTAATTTTGGGTAAGTTGCTCATTTTTAAAAAATTTAGCATTAAAAAATTCAATATCTATAAGGTGTGTTGTAGACTGTTAATTTTGTGATTTTGCTTGCAAGCAAATTTTATGTTATGAGTCTATAGCCTTTATATTTTGAAATTTGTGCAACTTGATGAGATTTTATGTGTTTCTGTAGTGAGTGTGATTGTTTTTTTGTTATGCTTTGATGGTTTCTATTCCTGTGGCTTGGCCATGCCCACCCAGTCACATGATCACCCAGCCATGCCCACCCAGTCACATCCGCCCAACTACATGAACACTAAGCCATGCCCACCAGGCCATGCCCACAGAACCGGTATTAAAATTATTGAATTCCACCACCGATTCTATCCCTTCGTTAACACAGCCTAGGATTGCATTGCCATTTTTGGCAGCTGCAGCACAGTGCTGGCTCATATTTAAATGATTGTCCACTAGGACTCCAAGATCCCTCTCACAATTACTGGTTTTGAGCCAACTTTCACCTAACCTGTATCTGGACATTTGGTTTTTCTTGCCTAAGTGTAAAACCTTACTTTTCTCTACGTTGAATTTCATTTTTTAGATAGGGCCCAGTGTTCAAGTCTGTTGAGAACCTTCTGGATATTGAACCTATCTTCTGGGGTGTTAACTATTCCTTCCAGCTTGGTGTCATCTGCAAATTTGATCAGTTCCCCTTCTATTCCCTCTTCTAAATTGTTTATGAGGATATTGAGAAGTACTGGGCCTAAGACAGAACCTTGGGATACCCCACTGCTTACATCCCTCCATGTAGTTGTAGTTCCATTAACTTGTGTGTGGTTTTTCAGCCAGTTTCAAATCCATCTAGGCTAGTTGCTGTCTATCCCACATTTTTCTAGTTTACCAAAAAGTAGGTTGTGGTCTTCTTTGTCAAATGTACTGAAATCCAACTATACTATGTGCACAATATTTTGCTTGTCTACTAATTTAGTAACTTTCTCAAAGAATGAAATAAGATTTATTTGGCATGATATGTTTTTGACAAACCTATGTTGGCTTCTAGTTTGCTTGCTTCTAGGTGTTCTGTTACTTGATCATTTTTTCAGGATCTTTCCAAGTATTGATGTCAGATTGATTGGTTTCTAGTTTCCTGGATCTGTTTTCTTCCCCCTTTTTGAAAATCAGAGCCACAGGTGTTCTCTTACCATTTTAATTTGAATTCCTAGTCTGTCTTTTATGGTTCTGTTTTTCATAGGTTGGGCCATTTTTTCTTTTTGTGTGAAGACAGATGCAAGGAAAGAATTAAGCAGCTCTGCTTTCTCCCTGCTGCCTGTCACTTCCTTGCCATTATTGGCCCAATTGTTTCTTTGACTTTTTCCTTATTTTATGTGTTGAAAGAAACTTTTTAAAATTATTTTTTACATTTGTTGCAAGTCTTAGTTCATTCTGAGCCTTGGCTTTCCTGACTTCATCTTTTCAGATTCGGGCTATTTGCTGGTATATTGGTATTCTGCCTTAGCTGTGTGTCCCTCTTTTCATTTTTTATAATCCTTTTTGTCGTTCAGTTTATCAGAGAGTTCTTTGTGCAACCATGCTGGTTTCTTTTTGGATTTCTTATTTTTCTTTCTCAGTGGTATTGTACTGGACTGAGTTTTTATAAACATATTTTTCAGAGTTTCCCAAGCGTCTTAAGTTATTTTCCCATTTAAGATTTTCATCCATGGAAACCTTCCTAAACTCTCTCTTAAGTTTGTTGAAATCAGCTCTTTTAAAGTTGGTTTGATTATGTTCTATTCCTTGTGTCTGCATTATGTTGAATTCTTAGATAACATGGTCACTGTCCTCCAAAGTTCCTGCTACCCCCTCTATTATTTCTCCTCTGTTAAATTAGGTCCAATATAGCTGTCTCTCTAGTTCCTTCCTCTACCTTTTGGATGACAACATTGTCAATTAGGTTGGTCAGGAACCTGTTTGATCTCCCACTTGATGTAGAGTTTGTCTCCCAGTTGATGTCAGGATAGTTAAAGTCCTCCATTACTACTGTGGTGTGTTTCCTACATAAATTAGCAAAACATTCATCTATATCTTCCGCTTGATTGAGTGACCTGTACAGGTAGCCCTCAATTTATGACAGTAATGGAGCCTGTCCATTCATGTCGGAAGTTGAGGACTACATTAAATGAAGCACCTAACTAATGACCTCTCCCTGCTTTCCCCAGTGCATTAGTTAAATGAATGTGCAGATTGTTAGGTGACTCATGGGTGGGAGAAACTGAGGAAGGTCTACTGTAGGCACAGGCACTACTAGAAGGCCTCCTCCACCCTCTAAGATATCCCACGCTCTGCCTCCTGTCCCTTGGTTTCCCCAAAGCCATATGGGCCTCCTCCATGCTCCACCCCATCACCATTCGCTTGCTTACATTTTGCTTGCTTACGAGCTCAGAAGTCAGGGTAGAGAAGACCGCTCCCTCGCTGGGCTACGTGGCACAGTCAAGAAGAAGAATGTTGTGACCTAGGCTTCCTGAGTCATTAAAACACACGAGTAGTCCCAAAAACCTCTTTTATTGCAACAGCTGTGAATTACGTTCATTCACAGCTGAGTCCCAATTAGTTGCAAAAAGTCCTTTGGGAGAAGTCCTTCGGGATAATCACCAACCTTTATTTCCTTGATACGCTGCCAAAGACCTACTTGGCAAAGCCATACAGAGTCCAGAATTGAACAGAATTAACAATGTTGCTTTTCTGCAAAGGACCCACGTCCCTTTGCTCCTCTTTTAAGCCTTATAGGAGGGCCCAATCATCTCCAGGCCTTACTCCCGAGTCGTCCCTTTTGTTTTAACTGTTCTTGCCTTCTGGCAGCTCTGCGCATGCGCACACTAGGAACAGGCTCCTCCTGTTCCTTTGCCTCTCTGCTGTCCGACTCTGGTGGCTCCAGAGTCTGCAGATAACTCCCAGATGGCCCTGGCCCCATCTCTGCCTCCGACGCAGATCCCTCATCCGAGCCTTCCCCAGACTCCAGGACTGGCCCATGTTCCTGCCCAGCCTCCTCATTGTCCGACTCTGCTGCCAGCTCCGCAGGCTGCTGGCGGACCACAACAAAGAAATCCAGTCGTTTTTGCTTTCATTGCAATCCTTTCCTTACCAACCAGCATAAACTACAACAAATTCTTCTTAGTTCCACCAGTGCTAGTTTTATGCTAGTGACTCTAAGAAAAAATTGTGCCTATTTTGGTTCCTTGTAAGCTTTTCCTCCCCAACCAGTGTAAATTGATGGTGATTCACCCTGGCTGGGGAGGAAAGGATTGCCATAGAAGCAAAAGAGGTGGAATTTCTTCTTTGCTCTATCAGCATAAGACTAGCATAAAGCTACCGCTGGCGGCACTAAGAAGAAATTATGGCTATGCTGGCTGGAGAGGAAAGGCTTGCGAGGAATCCAAAATAGGCATGATTTCTTGTTAGTGCCACCAGGGTGGGGAGGATAGGCTTGCAAGGAACGAAAATAGGCACAATTTCTTCTTACCACCACAAGCATAAAACTAGCGCTGGCGGAGCTAAGACAAAATTGTCATAGTTTATGCTGGCTAGAGAAGAAAGGATTGCAACAGAAGCAAAAGTGATCGATTTCTTCTTTTTGATTGTGCCACCTGGCCCAGCGAGGGAGCAGCCTTCTCTGCCCTGATTTCCTGAGCTCATCAAAAGATAAATAAATGAATGGTGATGGAGTGGGGATGGGGAAGGAGTCCACGGAACCAGGTATGTTGCAAAGATGGCCCAATGCCTCTAAAGACCAGGCCAGGCAGGATGGAAGGGAAATAGGTGGGTAGGAGTGCTGCAGTGTCCCTGCGGTTGGTCATGAAGGCAAATGACAGTGGGGTGCTGCAGAATTTGTAACTTTGAAACAAATTCATATTTTGCTTTTGGGGAGGGGGGGGATATGTGTTGTAACTTTGAACGTTTGTTAAATGACCTGTCATATCTCGAGGATTACCTATGGCAATGTCATTCTTTTTTCTTTTATATTAACCCATGTGCATTCTAGCAGGCTTAAATAGTTTCTCTGAAAAATTCAGAATCCATCATTGTGTACGTTTTCTCTCTAAGCATTGTCATTCAGCAATGGCAAATCTTTTGCAGATTCCCAGGTGCGGTGAGGTAACCTAAAATTGGGCATTTTATGTTATATAATCTTACATAAATGCATTGATAAAACAACAGTCAGAACAATAAATAATAGGGAATATATACCCGGTTCCCTGGAATATATCTCCAGTATTTTACTGCACAAATATTCTAAAAATTGGAAATATCTAAAACAGTACACAGTTTATAGTAGATAATTGTATTAATATCATCCAATGGATAACAATTTGAACTGTATACTGTATGTGTATAACTTTGATGGGGCCTCAGATAAAGACTTTGTATTTATGTGCATTCCTCTTTATAGCTGGAGTGCTGGCCTATACATATGGCATATACACATTATATGTACAGGCATTCTCTTTTTATGTATATAAGTAAAAAGATAAAGGCATCCCTATGAATTTTACTTGCCGACTATAGGGGACAGTGCTCATCAAGGCCATTGAGCCACTGCTGGATGAAGATATTTGTTCATGTGGCCAGCATAACATCACAGAGCACTGTTACCTTCCCACCAAAGTGGTACCTATTTAACTACTGCATGCTTTCAAATTACTAGGAGCTGGGGTGAGGACAGGAGCTCACCACATCGTGTGGCACTTAAGTCTTGAACCTGGGCTGCCAGCTTTCCAGCAGATAAGCCCAGTGTCAACTCTGAATCAAACCTGACTGAAGCCATCTTTTGCTGCTTCATAGTTGCTTCATAGTTCCCACACACTCACCTTACACTCTAAGGGAGGGGGAGAGATAGACCGTCCGCAGACACAACAACGAGCCTTCCCATTGGAACCAAGGTTATCCCAACAGGTGGCAGTTGAAGGGGAGTAACTAAGGAACCTGCAGACTTCTTTAATTGGACAATGTGACCTGGGACAATTGGGGAGGGAAACAGTTACTCTTTTAATTATGCTATTAGCATGGGAAACTTCAAAGTTGGCTTTCACTAGCTGTGCCAATATGATGTATCCAATAAACATGTTCTTTGAGGGACCTGCCTGCCTCGGATTTCTGATTTCTTTGGATGCGTTACTTGGAACGCTGACACCCAGTGTCTTAACTGCTGAGCCACCATGCCACCCTTTTTATGTATATATGTGTGCATATATGTATGTATAATTTCCTGGGCAGCTAATTCTTTGCTCCATAGATTCTTGGCATTTCTCATATTGCTGCTGAAGTTTTCTTTAGCATGATATGTTTGGTATTTGGTTTGAAATGCCAACTATTTTCCATGAATATTGGTCCTCATTGCCTCTCTCCACACATATGGAGAACTATATCAACTGGTGCTTTCAACAGAAATTTATGAAGGGGGAGTATTTAAATCAAAATCTTTCTCATTTCAAACACACATTTACCTTTCATACCTCTTCCGCTTTGTCCTTTCATTCAAATTCCTTGTACTATATTCAACTTATATTCAAAATGTTGCACGTGATAGAATAATTATCAACAGAAGAGGCAGCCTCACTCCAAAAATAAAAGTGAACCAGTCAATGACAGGTAAGATGTCTATATCATATGACAATCGATTGAGCAGCTTTTAGGATTTTTTGATGGGGCCTCTTTCTCTTCCCCTGCCCCCCAGCATCTTTAAGTCATGAGATCCAGCAATTTGTTGACTCAGTTCCATATACCAACCGAGGAGGGTTGATATATGGAACAGTAGTTTATCTACTGTTATTAAATTCCTAAGCATTTTTGGTAGTTGGTAAGCACTACAAATTAGGCCAATAAAAAAAACACAGGATTCTTCAGTGTCTATGGTTTTGACCACAGCCTCTTGTACCGTGCAGCCATAATAGTGGCAGTGGTTTTCCTTCAGTACTTGTATTCTCTGTTGTCTACTAGGTTCCTGCACAATTATTTGAGAAACCTGTTTGCTGGAGCTTGGGAAGTACAAGACTTTTCACCTCTACCAGTGAATATGCCAGAAGCCACAGAGGCACAGGTGAGACTTCCTTTTTAAGCAAATATTTTCAGATTCTAGTCAAGCTCATCAAAGTCAAAGAGGAAATATTGGAAACATTATTTGTTAATGTTTTGTTTTGCTTGTCATGAAAATATTATCTGCTTATGTCTTCTTTGAGATTGCCAACTAATAAAAGGGAACGAACCTAAGGCAGAAAAATTATTATCAGTAAAGCCCTGGATTATTATCACTTTCATTGTCCCCGTTATGCATCACTGCATCCCCATAAATGCATCCCCATAATTAATACTGGTTAGGTTGCTACTCTGAAGCATTGACTTTTGCTGTGAACAATTTTTCCTGGACGTACTTCTGTGCAGGTGCAGCAGTGCGTGGAGCTGATCAGCAGGGCTAGGAAGCCACTCCTACTGCTAGGCAGTCAAGTGACCCTCCCTCCAATTCCAGCAAATAAGCTTAGGTAAGATATGCTGCTTGCCCTAGATTGAGATTTCTTTTATAATATTGATGTACTATTAGGCTACCATTGACCTGAGGCACAATATCCTTGTTCAATAGAATTAATCCATTGATGGGAAAGAGGAACTACAGGATCTGTGATGAGCATGTGTTCAGATGAATAGACAGAAGTGAGAAGAGATAACAAAGATATCTGAATTTTTTCCCCTCCTGCATATTCTTACAGAGAAGCTTTAGAAGAACTCGGGATTCCATGTTTCCTAGGAGGCATGGCCCGTGGCATGCTAGGAAAGAACAGTCCAATTCACATTCGTCAAAACCGGCGTGAGGCTCTCAAGGAGGCAGATCTGGTTATTCTGGCAGGTAGCTCAGCTGAGAGTTTTATACTGGTCTTTTGCTGAAGAGGACCTTCAGAAAACATTGGGCCAATCTTGGGGAATTGGGAGGTTAGCATATATTTTTGTTAGTGTATATGATGATTGTCTAACAATTGTTTTCTGTTTATATCTTCTTTTTTCCTTTTCAGGCACAGTCTGTGATTTTCGCCTGTCATATGGACGCATCTTGAGTAAGCACAGCAAAATCATTGCTGTTAACAGGAATCGGGAGCAACTGTTTAAAAATGCAGATTTTCACTGGACACCAAATATAGCCATAAAAGGTGAGGAGCTTGTTCAAGGCAACAGTAAGAGAGATGTGAGCAACATTTCTTAGGGATTTGGTATGGTGAGAAAAAAGGACAATAAAAAGATTATACTTAATGCATGCATTGTTATAATACCAGTGATCAGAGGAAGAGGCTCATTGGAAGAGGGTTCATACCATCTTCAATTATGTTTTACACAGGGGATGCTGCATTGTTCTTTGTGTGCTTAAACCAAAAGCTGAAAGGCTATTCATGTCCTCAGGATTGGGTAATGAGTCTGAAGAAGGCTGATCAGAGGAAGGAGAAAATAAACAGGTAATAATAAATGGTACTCTTTGTATGTGTCCATATGTAGCTCAAGGCTTGCAGATACTTCTTATTTGCTCTACCTTAAATACTTTGCTATATAGAAAGTATGGCTATCTACTGGTATGTCTCAAATCAGTTTGTGATCTCCAGAGAGAAGGCAGAAGAACCAACAGAACAGCATCTTAACCCACTGAAGCTCTTGCATCATGTAGATTACTTGCTTCCCGAAGACAGTCTACTAGTTGCAGATGGAGGTGATTTTGTAGCAAGTGCTGCCTATATTATAAAGCCAAGGGGACCTCTATCTTGGCTGGATCCAGGTATGAGCTAAAGCAGTAGTCTAGACGTAATTGTTTTTCATGGATGTAGAATGGGTTGATACTTCATACCACAGCCTTCCACTTTGTACCGTGTTTCCCCAAAAATAAGATTGGTTCTTATATTAATTTTTGCTCCAAAAGATGGATTAGGGCTTATTTTCTGGTTAGGTCTTATTTTGGGAAAAATACGGTACTAAATGCACCCATCTGGCTGACAATCTTAACTCAGGTTTATTTTGGGGGTAGGGCTTATATTACGAGCATCCTGAAAAATCATGCTAGGACTTATTTTCCAATTGGGTCTTATTTTCGGGGAAACGGGGTACTCAACTGCCTTTGAAACAGGAGAAATGTTCCATCCTAGAAAATATCCAGAAATATATTTTTGGTTTCCAAATGTGCATCCCACTCAGTAAAACCTCCCAACCCAAAGCAATGTTTATCCCCCAAGTAGTATCAGATGAAGTTTGGGCTCTTCATCTTTGCTATATTACCACATGGATCAAAGAAATAAATCACACAAAAGAGAGAAGAAACATTACACTAGAGTGTCAATAAATAATCAGTCCTTAAATTATTTTTAGCCTGAATAATAACATAACATAAACATAACATAACATTTAACATAAACTTTATTTAAACATATAACATAAACTTTATTCAACAATCTTAAACAATTCTACAATTCTAGCATTCTTATCTATATCTTTCATCGTATTTTTTTTACCCGTTCAGAAAGTATATTTCCTTAATTAGTAATTAATTTATGGCTTGATTAAATTGTGGGTAAAACAGGCTAGACTTTTAGTACAATGAATAAACTCCAGTATGCGTTTTGTCCTATTATAGAGACATGAATTAGTTTGTTGATTTATTTTAATCTATATGTATCCTTCCTTTCTGTGTTCTGTGTAACATACCAATCATGACAGATATCAACAAAGCTGAAAAACAGATACAGTATGTAGTAAACAATCATAAACAGATGAAATGCACTTCTTTTTAGAAAGCCAAGGAATTACTATTGGGGAATCAGTACACACAACCTGTGGAATTTCTTTAATCATGATTTCTTTGTTTCATCTCTTTGTAGGAGCTTTTGGAACTTTGGGAGTTGGGGGTGGATTTGCCTTAGGAGCCAAGCTCTGCAGGCCAGAATCAGAGGTTAGTATATTGTAGAGGGAAGCTTAAGTGTGGAAGATAAGTCATGGAAAAGCAGATAAGAGGCTAGGTCTGTTTTGCAGCATGTTTCTCTAGCTGCTAAGTCTGCCTTCTTTTTTTTAATTGTTAACAGGTGTGGATCTTATATGGAGATGGCTCACTTGGATTCAGCATCATGGAATTTGATACTTTTGTGCGACACAGGGTAACTATCAGCTTGCCCAGTTTTTATGAGGTCTAGGATGACTTGATGACTAGCTTGGCACGGTCAGCTGTGGGAAGCCTTCTCCCCACCACCAAGTCCACTCTGCCAACTTCCTGCTGCTGTCTCATTGCATGACACTCAACACTGGAAATCAGCTGTGGGGACAACTCACTGTGGGTGCTGGATGGAGAGCTGGGCAGGTGGCAAGTGAGCAGGCTGTTAGGGGGACAGTGATGGGCGGGACAGCGCCAATAAGGGAAGCGAATCAGCTTGTCACTGGCAGTGGATTGGCTCCAGCCCAAACACTGATTGAACAGTTTGGCTGTGGTGGCAACCAGGGCTTCCCATTTTGCGAAGTGGAGAGTGGTGTGGGAGGCAATGGCGTGGAGGCAAGGAGTGGGGTGTCAAAATGGGAAGCCCACGCCACTGTTCTGCAATTTTTTTTTTAAAAAAAACCATGTTGGTTAATATTTGAGGGTACATAGCTGGGTGGATGATTTCATGGTGTTTCTGATTATGTGCAGCGTGTTTTCATGATGTTTCTGGTTATGTGCCAAGTGCTCATTCCCCAAAGCTGGGTGGATGATTTCAGGGTGTTTGTCAGCTACCACCTCACGCTTGTGCTTTGCAACCATTCAGTATCAGCTGTCATGAACTCAAGAGGGCTAGATGGGAGGTGGGATGCTTTGAGGGAAACAAAACTTCACCATATCTCTCTGATATGGGCTTCAAGGACAACCGTCTGGGAACAGAATGCAGCTGCATACTAAACCTACTCCTGAAATGACCATTCTGAAAACATCTTGTTTGAATTTGATTGGACATGGGGGACCCAGTTAATGAGAAGCGACTAAGGGAGGAAAAAGTTAGACTTGGAGATTTTGGCACGCGAGTCTCAATGCATTACTATAATTCATTTGACTTCTAGTAGACTATAAGGTAAAGGTAAAGGTTCCCCTCGCACATATGTGCTATTCATCTCCGTTTCAAAGCCAAAGAGCCAGTGCTGTCCAAAGACGTCTCCATGGTCATGTGGCTGGCATGACTAAACGCCAAAGGTGCACGGAACACTGTTACCTTCCCACCAAAGGTGGTCCCTATTTTTCTACTTGTATTTTTATGTGCTTTTGAACTGCTAGGTTAGCAGAAGCTGGGACAAGTAACGGGAGCTCATCCTGTTACACGGCACTAGGGATTCGAACCACTGAACTGCCGACCTTTCAATCTACAAGCTCAGCATCATAGCCACTGAGCCACCGTGTCCCTCTAAATAAATTGAGTTAAGGATTGTTCTTACTTAAAGGTGCAAGCTGGGGCAGATCTGACAGCAGTTCTAGTCATATGCAGAGTGCTTTCATGGTGTTTCTAGTCATGTGTAGGGTGTTTTTCCGCCCAAAGCTAGGTGGATGATTTCATGATGTTTCTGGTCATGTGGAGAGTGCTTTCCCCCCAAAGCTGTTGGGTGATTTCATTGTGTGTCAACTGTCCCAACTTGATCATTTAGAAGAAAAAGACTGTCTGACTCATGGCTACTAAAGCCAAGTGGTTACAGTGTAACAAGCTGAATCTGGCGTTTCATGCCCAAAACATAGTTAATATTCCCCTTTGGGTCCCATCCCCCCATGGACATTGATAAGTATCCAATAATACTCAAACTAATTATTTTGGTAATAGTCCCTAGTTGCGCAACCTTGAGGGTATTGCATTCCATTGGGTGACCTTGGAACAGCCTGTGGCTCATAGGATAGCACAAAGACTTTCATTTTCCTCTGTCTTCCTCCCCTTCATCCTACCCCTCAGCTCTCTCCCCCCATTTCTCATGACAGCCTGGCATCTAGCTAAGCAGGGTCGGTGCAATGGGATGGCAGGTCTGACATTCTGCCCCTCCTGGAACGTGGCTAAACCTGGGCAGAAAGAAACGAGGATTAGATAGTGGAGGTTTCCCCTATGCATACAAGAATCCAGGATTTCTTTAACTTCAAAGTGTGCTCCCTCAATCAAAATGGAGGGGATTTGCAGTTGGGCAGAGAGGAGAGTTGACTGCAGGTTTTAGTAAACTACAGTGGAAAACTGGGTGGAGCCACCTGAGATTTTTAATTCCACAGTCACTGGATTGATGAGGTGAGTAATGAAGAAAGGGCCAACATATTTAGGGCCCAATTTTTTGGAAGGCTGCTGAGATTGTAAGAACTTGGTGTACAGGTATAACTTATCCCCCACTTTGAATGCCTTTTGTGGGGATCTCTTTTTGTCTGCATACTTCTTGTATTCCTCCCTGGCATGTGCCAATGCTTTATGCACCACAGGCCAGGTGTTTCTTGCAAACATTTCATTACCCAAACTAGGTAACATCATCAGTGCTAGTAGGAAGTGGAGTTTGCTCTCAATTTATATTCTAAGTGGCTTGCCCTGTCAGTGTTGGTGGGAGTGGTCTTGGTTCTTTGGTTGGGTTTTTACTGTTAGCTTGTTTGGCAGTTTCTTGATTGGTGTATTATGTACTTCTTGATTATTCGTTTGATGTTGATCTTGGTGTTAATTTATGCTCATCTGATTGTTGATTGCTGGTAGTGTTTTGATCTTTTTGTTTCTTTTTTGGCTGCTGATTGTCTCTTTCACACATATAGATGTTGTTTATGTCTGTGTGTCTATTGGTGACTGATTTGTCAGAGTACTGGCTTCCAGGAATTTTTTAGCATTTTTAGACTTGATCTAAGATGGTCATGATTTCCCACTTTAAACTATGGTTAAGTCTGACAATTACTGGTAAGTCTTTAATTGTGAAATTAAAGAACTTTCATCATGTCTTCTGTTTGCTATATGATTTCATGGATGTGTTCTGCTAGCCTTCTGGCTAGCAGAACACATCCATGAAATTTGTCCTGTGTAGTGGCTGTTGCAGTTTTTATACTGTATGTCATAGATGACTCCTGTTTTTTCTTCTGGGCTGCTGAGTCAACAGACTATTATAACCACATGCCATCAGCATAGCATACAAACCAACTAAAGTCCTCCCAAACATCCTGAGTAAACCAAAAGACCCAACAGCCCCAGTAGAAAACACAGGAGTCATTATCTTTAAAATCATATATAGAAACAACACTGGGATACATCATGAAGTGCCTTTCCAGAATTGACCACCTATCTGGTCTGGTCATCTCGGGAGAACCTGCTGAAAGTCTCCCCTTCTCAAGAGGTATAGGGATGTGAATAAGACAGTAGACATTTCTCCACTTTGTAGAGCACTCTCCTTCCAGAAGTATGTAAGGCTCCCACCTTATTTACTTTCTGCCAACAAATTAAATCTGGATAATTCCAGTACACCTTATCGTCGGCTGATTGGCAGACAGCACTTTCTTTGCGTTTTGAGTTTAATTTTATTATTTTCATTGGCATTTTGTTGTAAGCTTCCAAGAGTTTTTCAGGATTGGGGACAGTTATAATCAAATAAAGTCAAATGTAGAGTAGAGCAGAGCAGAGGTCCCCAACCCCTGGTTCACGGCTGCCTACTTGTCCATGGCCCGTTGGTAACTGGGCCACGCAAGACGTTGAGCGTGCAGAGCTCCATTTGCGTATGTGTGGGATTAGGTTACATGTGTGAAACCATCCACCGCTGCCCACTGCTACTGTGACTGGTCCACAGAGCCAGAAAGGTTGGGGACCACTGGAGTAGAAAATAGCTTCCTCCCTTAATCACTTTTTCAGTTTAACATAGTTATTCCACTCTTTCAGATACCCGTTATTGCCCTTGTGGGGAATGATGCCTGCTGGACTCAAATTTCCAGGGAGCAAATGCCCTTGTTGGGTAGCAATGTAGCTTGCGCTCTGGATTACTTAGGTGAGTTAATAGCCTGCATAATCTCATGTGCCTTATACTACTTAGAAATACAGGTAGTGTGAAGGCAAAAGAGCCTGGGCTCTCAGGAAGGACCAGCAAAAGAACATTTAGTTCAGCCTCTTGGCTTGAAACAAATCCTGCTTCTGTCACAAATTTCTGATCTGATTTCAAATGGAACTGATCCCTGCTAAGTACATCTATTGGATCAAAACTAGAATGAATACCAGGATATCAGATTCCCAGGCTGGCTTCATATATACCGTGTGTTTCAGGGTTGAAATCCAGCAGGTTCTGACAGGTTCTGGAGAACCAGTAACAGAAATTTTGAGCAGTTTGGAGAACCGGTAACAGAAATTTTGAGTAGTTCCGAGAACTGGCATTTACCACCTCTGGCTGGCCCCAGAGTGGGGTGGGAATGGAGCTTTTGCAATATCCTTCCCCCTGGAGTGGGGTGGGAATCAGTGGTAGGTTGCTCCCGGTTCGCACCGGTTCTATAGAACCGGCAGTAAAACCGGTGGGAGGCTTTGCCCACCAACCCTGATGTTATCAAAATTGTTCCGCACACGGCCCCACTGCGAACCGGTAGTAAAGGTAAGTAGAACCCACCCCTGGTGGGAATGGAGATTTTGTAGTATCCTTCCCCTGCCACGCCCACCAAGCCACACCCACCAAGCCACACCACGCCCACCAAGCCACATCCACAGAACCGGTAGTAAAAAAATTTGGATTTCACCACTGATGTATTTTGTCCAAGTTGATAAAAGTTTCTAAGCACCTACAGAGATAAGCTTCTGCTTTCCATCCTATAATCTAGAAAGTATGTACATCCTTGTTTAGAGTATTTACAGATAAATAATTTGTATTATTTATAATTTATAAATAATACTTATAAAGCTTGTTTATTCAATAAAAACAATCTGATGCAGTTAATCCTTGCTTAGCAACCAAAATTGGGACGAGGAGTTCTGTTGCTAAATGTTGCAGTCACTAAGTAGAAGCTCACATGACCATAATGGGCTTATGATGTCACTTTCCATTAGGTTGTTAAGCAAGAATATTATGTGATCATAACTTACAATTTTACTTCCGTGGTCTGTTAGCTCTGCTTGTTGCAAGCTGGTTGGGATGCAAGTGAATGGCAATCCTGTGACTGTGGGATGCTGCAACAGTTGTAAATGTGTACCAGTTGCAAAGTGTTCTGTCCCCGTCTCACACACGCACACAAACAGTCAGCCAGGGGTTAAATAAAACTTGCAGACAATAAACTCCTTCGATAACAGGATTGGCAGCAACCCAGTAGCTGCTTGCCAAGAACTTTACTCACAGAGGGAGATATTCCTCCTCCGTCAGATAAACCAAAACAAATACACAAAGTCAAAGAATTGTCAAGTCCAGTCCATATTAAATCCAAGGCAGGCAGATGACGTAGTTTCAGAGATACAACGTGACTCGCTAGTTATTTAGTTTCGTCCGTCACAGAGCCTGAATGGCCACCACACCCCCTTTTATCCCCTGTGGGGTGTGGTCCAATGACTCAGCTTAATCTCTGGCACACCTCCTTTTCTGCTGCGTGCGCTTGTCTCTCCGATGCTGGCGTGGATCCAGCCAAGACTTATCTCCGTCACTGTCCGACTGCGACTGTTCGGAGATACCTGGCTCCTGGCCAATCTCTTCTCCCTCGGGAGACACCTGAGGCATTGCCAGAGAGGAGGGTCCTGGAGAGGGAGGCCTGGCCAACTCCTCTCCTTCACCTTCGGAGTCTTCTCCCTCCGATAAGACGGGCTCGGGGGTCGGAGTCACAACACAAAGCACCTGAATTGTAATCACATAAACTCAAGCAACTGTAATGGATTGTAAATATGAGGATTGGTCTCAAAGCTATGTTCTATATCATCCGAACTTTGAATGGTCACTAAATGAGGCAGCCAATAAGTGAGGACTACCTGCATCCAGCTTCCTCTTCTTCCCATGTATCATGTGTTATTTTGTATTTTTAAAAAAATGCACACAATTCCTTTCTCCATCCTTTTCTTTATGCAGTGCTTAAAGCCTCTAAGTTAGATGTTATGACATTATTGTGGATAGATACTTAAAGCTGATCTGCAGTAGCAAAGCTTGTCGAGGAGGGGGCTGTTGCCAACTTAGTTCCCAATCTAAATTTTTAGAGAGAAGGTTCCCTGTTGGATTTGCATAAAACATGCTTTCTCCCATGTTAATGAGTGATGATTTTTTCTTTGCAGATTACCATGTGGTGGTAGAAGGTTTAGGAGGGAAAGGTTTGTTGCTTACACGCAAGAATGAGGACCAAATGGATGACATCATCCGGACAGCACAATCCAAATGCAGGAATGGACAGCCCATCCTTCTCAATGCATTGATTGGGAAAACAACCTTCCGTGAAGGCTCCATTGCTATGTAGGCTGTGGCTATGGCTGCAGTACCTGAGAGTTACATAAAGAGTAGAACCTCTGCTTCGCATGAAGGCTCTGGCTCTGTTGAATTGTCATTAAGCTAGGGGTTGGGTCACCCTGAGAGCCAGAATCGCTAGCTATTGTTAACACTTAGTAAGCTTTTGAGGCCTGTTTTGTCTTTCTGTTGTCTCACTTTGCTTCTTTTTGTTAACATGGTATGTTTAGCTTGGTAAACCCTCATTGACTGATTCTGACTTGCCAATCAGAAAAAGTGTCTATGTCTAATGGAAAAAGCCTGGGTGGGTAAGGAGGGAACTTAATTCTTTTCTTTTACATCTATTTCTCAGAATATGAAAAAATAGAGAGTATATTAATAACAATAGAATGATAGTGCAAATATCAGTGAATACTCAAAATACCTTGTGATAAAAATAATACAAATGTGTGACCATATATTCAAACTATATTAGAACTAAAGTTGTCATTTAAAATATGTCAAAATACTTTTTGAAGTTTAGTTGGGAAAAATTAAATGTAATTGTCAAAGCAACTTAAATGAACAAAATCAATTAATCAGTTTTATTTTCTCCTTTAGATGATTTATTAAACCTGGAAGAGTAAATGTAATGATCTTTGAATGTTTTTTTAAAATAATAATTATAGTTTGACCAAATTTGAGAGTGATTTTGTTAAGATATTTCTAGTTATATGTGTTTTGCATATTTTGAAGTTTTGTAGCTCTTAATTTCCAAAGTATTTTGACAAATTGTTCAATTGATATAATTTAATATATAATGTGATACATATTTGTAGTTTACCCAGATTCTATTAATTATTTATATGTTTTTATAGTGTGCTTTAAGGAATTTATTCAATACAAATTGGACATCAAATAAAATCCACTTAATCTTTACTTATTTTTCTATAGAAGTATACTATTTCAATTTCAGCTTGCTCTGAAATGGACACTGAAATAAATCTACACAGAACTATATCTTCCAAATTTAGTGGAACTTAATCCCAAGTGGTTCTTGATTGAGTAGCAGTAAATGTTTGTCAACTTTTTGAATATAATTAAGATTAAAATTAACGTTTATAAAATTAACATTTTTACTTTTGTATGTCTATGTTTCTATTGCTATCATTTAGAGGCTCCTAGAGTCATTCCAGGTTAGAATTCTGACTTCTAATTTTAGTCTGCCATAAACTGGATGACCTCTTGATGGAAATATGCATGTGAAAATGTTTCAGAGGAATACTATTCACTGCAGTTTTTGTTATTTCTGAACATTATTTTATTTCTTACCAAGATACAAATATTGCTGTTATGAAGGTGAGTAAATTGATTATCCTGTGGCAAAATATTAGGAAAAAATAATGGTTAGAGTACCTGGAGTGTACAAGTTCCATCCCAATACATGTTTTATTATAATGATTTCTTAGATGTTGGTGATTAGAGCTCCACGGACAATCACCTAGCAGAGACTCACATGCATGTTCAGGGCATACTGTGAGGACAGTGCAGTTTAAACTTATGTTATTTCTTTACCAGCTGAGAAAAAAACTGCTTAGCAAAGCAGCTTTCTGGATGAGTTTCATGTCTTTTGCCCCACTTTTTTTTGAGGGGCGTCTGCCTTGGTTTCAAGTATAACTCTTTGAAGTTATATCAGTGAATGGGCTCAGGATACCAATTCTCATCACTCAGTATTTTTTGGTCAGAATTGCTGGCTATGGTCAAGAGCCTGTTGGTCAAGAGCCTGTTGTTCCGCCAGGCCGGGCTATCAACATAATTTTAAATTGGGTGTTTTAAATTTCTGGGGTTTTAAATTGAGCTGAATTATTTAATAATTTTAAATTATTTTAATTGATGTTTGTTTTGTGCTTTTAATAGGCTGTACACCGCCCTGAGTCCTTCGGGAGAAGGGCGGTATAGAAATAAAATTATTCTTATTCTTATGGGAATCTTTATGTTGCATCTAGCAATCATCATGAAAATTGTTCTTCCAATGCAGTGATTCTTCCCATTGTCCAGGCAATAGGAAGAGATTAGTGAACCATATGAGATGGCCAAAGACCATAGGCTGTTCACATGTCTTAGGGGTGAATATTTTAGCAAATATGGAGTTGAATTCATAAAGTGAAGGATTTTTGTATTTCCCTTCCCTTGACTGGGATAACTGCTGGTTTAGCTAGCCTTATGGCTATCTCACTAAGTCAACCCACATATTGCCTAAGTTCACGCCTTATGCTAAACCAAAATGTGCTTGGGCTTAATGTGTTACATAAATAGGCATTTTTTTGTAAGAGAATCCTTGGAACTTTTTGTGTTTTTTAGATGGTGGGATACCTTCTTGCTGCTAATAAAACATTTTGCAATTTTCCTGTTATTTCAGTCATAGTTGTTCTTTTTAATGTGCCCATGGGAATAACAAGTTCTGAAGCTAGAGTTAGGTATAATTACGGTTATTGGCTCATCTCATTTTATGCTATTAATCCTGTTTAGAACATGCCTGAACATTCAATCAGTAGTTTCCAACATAAGATAAATCTCATCTTCTTAGGCAAGAGGATGGATATTGATCTTATCTCTAAAGAACCTTTAGGGATAGACTGATGGCAACATGTCACTCATAGAAGAAAACAACAACCAAGAGCAACATCCCTGTTATCTAGTGCAACCCAGTCCAGTGCAGCCCTACTGGAGCTGAGCAATCAATTTCATATCCTCCCCCTGGAAGAAAGCATGGAGACACCTGGAAAAGACATCATCAAGTGTTTCTCTGACAAGACGAAAAATAACCCAGACTTTCCCAAGAAAAAAAAAGGCAAGTGTTGGTGATAGGAGACTCACTTCTCGGGGGAATGGAGTCAGCAATCTGTAGACCAGACAATCAACCTAGGGAGATATGTTGTCTCCCTGCAGCAAAAATAAAAGATGTGACTGAGAGCCTTACTAAAAGAATCAAGTCCACAGAGCACTACCACTTTCTTCACATAGGGATGAATGACATGACAATGAGCCAGAAAACAATATTCAGAAATTAGGAGCAGCTAGGCAAGAAAGTTAAGGAATTAGGAGCACAAATAGTGTTTTCATCTGTACTTCCAACAGAAGATCAACATCCAATGAGGAACAGAATTTTAGGAATGAACCACTGTCTTAAGAGTTGGTGCTGCCAATATAATTTCAGAATCGTAGACCATGGTCTGCATTACCTATATGAAGGTTAAGAAATGAGCTGTATCTCACAAGAACTGGGAAGAAAAAAATGACTGGCACAACTTATCCAAATGGCTTTAAACTAAGACTGAGGGGGAAGGGTAACCAATCTTTAGGATCTAATCCCAAGCATAAACCCCAAGATAACCAATCAAATGAAGAGATAGGAAGTGATGGGAAGAAAACTCAGACATAAAGCAGGAGATGTAGGAAGAATATCCAAGGTCAGCCATTAAAAGACTCAGATGCCTTTACAATAACGCTCAAAGTTTAAGGAACAAATGGTGAACTTGAAATACTAGTACATGAGAGCAGGTACGATATAACTGCCATGACTGTAATATGCTGCTGGAAGGATATAAACTGTTGAAACAGACCTAACAAGGGTAGAATTGCACTGTATGTAAGAATCACTACATATCTATAAGGTAAAGGTAAAGGTTCCCCTCGCAAATATGTGCTAATCATTCCTGACTCCAGGGGCGGTGCTCATCTCCGTTTCAAAGCTGAAGAGCCAGCACTGTCCGAAGACGTCTCCGTGGTCATGTGGCCGGCATGACTAAACACCAAAGGCGCATGGAACACTGTTACCTTCCCACTAAAGATGGTCCCTATTTTTCTACTTGCATTTTTTATATGCTTTCGAACTGCTAGGTTGGGAGAAACTGGGACAAGTAATGGGAGCTCATCCCGTTACGTGGCACTAGGGATTCGAACTCCTGAACTGCTGACCTTTTGATTGACAAGTTCAGCGTTTTAGCCACTGAGCCACCGCGTCCCTTTTTATCTATATATCTATAGAAACACATAAAACTAACAATGAAAGCTTTGTAAGTGCATATGGATTAATATAAAGGGAAAAAAGAATGACATTGCCATAGGTGTATACTATAGGCTATCCAATCAAGCAGAAGAAATAGATGAACATTTTGCCAATCAGTTTGTGCAGGAAACATACCACAGTACAGGTAGTCCTTGACTTCATTTAGGGACTGTTCAAAGTTTCAATGGCACTGAAAAAAGTGGCTTATGACCATTTTTCATACTTATGACCATTGCAGCACTTCTATAGTCATATAATCAAAATTTGGACACTTGCCAACTGGATCATATTTATGACCGTCACAGTGTCCTGGGGTTACATGATCACCTTTTGCAACCTTCTGACAAAAGCCAATGGGGAAGCCAGAATCACTTAATAACCGGTTTACTAACTTAGTAACTGCAGCTATTCATTTAACAACAATGGCAAGAAAGATCAAAGAATGGGGCAAAGTTCACTGAATAACTGTCTCACTTAGCAATAGAAATGTTGGGCTCAATTGTCATACATTGAGAATTATCTATCAAGTATCCTGATGTCAGTTGGGAGACACTTCATTAAGTGGGAAATCAAACAGGCAAGCCTAACTGACAATTTTGGCATCCAAAAGGTAGAGAATTAGAGGGTCAGGTATACTGGACTTAATTCTTACTAACAGAGAAGAAATGATAGAGGGTTGAAGTTGCAATACAACAAAATCAAACTAATGTCTTAGATTTTAAAAGAGCCGATTTCAACAAACTTAGAGCTTGGGAAGGATTCCATGCAGGGGTGGGTTCTACTTACCTTTACTACCGGTTCGCAAGGGGGTGAACCTTGCCCGGTGGCCCCACAGCCCGCAAACACTTTCACTGGGACACTTTCCCTTTCACTGGGACACTTTCCCTTTCACTGGGACGACTCCTGCTCCTGCCCGATTGCCGCTCCCACATGGGAAAGCCATGGGGAGGGAAGGAAGGAAGGAAGGAGATTGGAATGAGAGGGAGGGAAGTTCTGAGGGAAGTCCTGCCCTACCACTTGGCCGCCAGCAGCCCTGATGGCCTCTCGGCATTCACTTGCCCCCAACTCCTGGCCTCTCCTGGTGGTCTCCCATCCTATTGCTGAGGATGCTTTGCTTACAAAGCCAGGTCTCACATGGAGAAGGAGTGGACCTCCTGATCCACACACTTTGCCCTCCCGCACCCACCAGGAGCAACCTGGCCAAGGAGAGCAAGCACAGGAGCAACAGCCTTGATGAGATACGTGTGGCCGGGCATCCTTTCGGAGAAGCAGGGCTGGGCTGGGCTGGGTTGTGGGGTCCCAGTGCTCCAGGAGCTCAAGGGCCAGGCTGGGTGCTTGTCCTCTGCTCCCAGAGCTCCAGGAAGTTTGTACCACCGTCGGGTGCTTTGTGTGATGTGAGAGACAGTGAGGCTCCTCTGGTAGACGTGGTTTTGCCGCTCAACCTGGTCTTGCCTTCCTCTGCTGGAGACCTCCAGATCCCCCTTCTCAGCCTTGCCTGGCTGAGGCAAGGCTGAGAAGGAGGCGAAGGATGACGCTGTTGAGTGAGGAAATGAGTGTGCTGCATCCTCCAAGTCCAACTTCTAGCTTGGCAGATCTATGGAGAGGAGGAGGAGGTGCCGGGGGGACTGCGTGAGGGAAGTCTGCCCCAACAAACCAAGAATCCTTACCACACACAATTGGAAATGAGAATTCCCTTTTGAGAAGGGATAGCCTCCCTTGTGCAGGACTGGGGAGTGCTGCTCCCTTGCCGCCTCCTCTTGCTCTCGAGAGATCTGTCAAGGCAGAAGTTGGATTTGGAGGAAACTCCTTCCTGCAAACTTTCTCCTCCATGCTTCCACACACAGCAGTGGCATCCTCTGCCTCCTACTTTGCTGGAAGGAGGCACTGGTCAGGGAAACGCCAACTATGTCTGAGATTGGAAGAAGAATATACATACACAAGCACACATACATACACCATTCCAAGCTTGGAGACTTTTATCCACATCTGGGCTTGCAAACTGCCAATCAAGCCTGGGCTTGGGGAAAAGGCCCTCTCCTTTCTCTGTAAATAAAAGACTTCAAATTTAGAGTGTGGTGTGTGTGTATGTGTGTGCACACGCACGTGCACGTGATTGGCTGCCAGCAGTTTGGAGAGGCAAGGAGCTTGTGGGTCACCTAATTGTCTCAATGTCAATTTAGCCATTGTGACTTGTTTCATCCTGACCCAGCCATCCTGAGTCAGCTGCACCCAGTGAACAGTATCAAGCTGGCCATGCCCACTCAGCCAGGCCCACCTAGCCATTTCCTTCTAGGAAATGCCACCAAGTTAGCAATGCCCATCGAACTGCATAAGCTTCCTTCTCCCACACTGTGCACCTCCGTTCTGTGTTAGTTATTTTTTGGAGGTTGAAGAATTCTCTTGTAGCAACACAGCTCCTACAGCCACATCACTAGCGTCCACTTGAATCATAAAGGAGCATCTGGGTTCGGGTGTCTTAGTACGGGCTCCACTGTGAACCCATATTCTGGTGCCAAAGAGCCCTGAGATCCTCTTAACGTGGAGGAATGTTTGTGATAGCCATGTCGGTTGTTTCACTTTAAAGGATAATGGTGTGAATACATGTTTGTTAGGGTTCTCAGGGAAACTAGTAAAGAAAACATCTTCAGACTTGTGAATTGGCTAAAATCTGCATTCTGATTTAAAGGGAGGGGTCTTTACTGCTTTAATCCTACTTATCTTGCCTAAGGGTATTCAGATCTTGCTTTAACTTGGTTGCTATCACTTCTGCTTAATAAAAGGATCCTTTTGAACTACCACGTTTCAAGAGTCTTTACTTTCTTAAGTTGGAAGGAGAGGCAATCCTTACAGAAAGCAAGATCTGCAAAATGGTCAACCCAGAGAAGCAATCTTCGCTCTACTGAGGGGAACTTGCAAACCATGTCTGAATGAAGCAGAGAACTGGGAGAAGCCGAATGTTGGGGGGAGACATCAACCACCACCCAGTCGTATGCCTGTTTCGTACACCCCATCGGAGAGGATGAGGTAACCCTGGAGAATCCTGAAAAGCCCCACTGGTCAATTGGCATGGGGAAGAAAAATAGCTGGAATGAGAGAACCATAGGAGTCACGCTCAGCCATGGCAACCGAAAACCAGTGTGGAAACTGGAACTAGAAGCCCTTGCTGACCAGGAGGGACTAACCGAAGCACCACTGAGGGAGGATTGTCTGAAGAGGTGTATAACCCAATTGGTGATGGAGACTTTGGAAAATCTCAACATCCGAGGGGAGGCAGAACAACAACCAAAGAGCGCTGAAAGGGCAGCAGTCACGGATGATGCCACGGGAGGCACCCCCCTTCTGGAGCCTGCCTATTGAGCAGATGGCACAGCAGCAGCAGGAGAAGACCCAGCAAACCCTCCCCCCCAGGCAGCATGCACACTGGCGCCCATTCTCAACCAGCCCCGAGTCCCGCAACTTCCCTTGGGGTGAAGTTTGATGGGAATCCGCAGCAACTAAAAGAGCCTGGTGGCGCAGCAGACTAAAATGCTGTTATTAACAGTGCTGTTATTAACATCAGCTACCTGCAATTACTGCAAGTTCAAATCTCACCAGGCTCAAGGTTGACTCAGCCTTCCATCCTTTCTAAGGTAGGTAAAATGAGGACCCAGATTGTGGGGGCAATAAACTGACTTTGTATAAAATATACAAAAGTATGAAGGCTATTGCTTAATGCATTGTAAGCCGCCCTGAGTCTCCGGAGAAGGGCGGCATATAAATCAACTAAAAAAAAAAAATTGGATTCTTTGTGGCACACGTGCTCACCTACATGCAAGAGTATGGGCGTGATTTCCAAACCAAAGGATCCCAAGTGCGAGTTGTAACCCTAGCCTTAGAGGATGCCGCTGTCAGATGGATGGTGACCCTGCATAACGCCGACACACCAGAACTGCGGAATTTCAACCGTTTCATGATGGCCCTGCGATGACAGTTTGAGGACCTATCTCAGAAGCTGAGATTGATATGGCCAGAAACCAGTATCGAGCGGGGTGAGCATGGAAGAAATCCCCACCCCAATGGAAGCAAGAACCCCTCAAACCACAAAGCGCATTCTCTCTGTGATCCTCAGCCTGTTTCAAGTGTAGAAAAGAGGGGCACCGAGCTGCAGAGTGTCATTTGCAAACACCCACCTGGAACCATTCACCGGGGGAAAACCCTGCAAAACTGGGCCGGCATGGGAAGGAGACTGCCCTGAGGAGCAGGGAGACTGTAGAATTTCCACCCCCTCCCCTTTGGGGAGGAAATCCTGGCATCTCAGCAGGAGGAATCACACTCATTCGGAAGTGAGCCAGAAGATGAACCAGTGGTAAGCAAACCAATTAAACCGCTTACCCTCCCCTTAAGACTATTTATCCCAAACCAGGACAGAGAGATAAATATCTCCGCTCTAGTGGACTCAGGGTGCACCCATTGTTTGATCAGCCCAACCCTAGTAGGGAAGTTGGGGATTAACATAAGAAAGCTGAAAGACCCCATCGCTTTCTGCCAACTAGATGGGTCAATAGCAGGAGGGAAGCCAGCTTCTTTTGCCACCGAGCCTCTATATATAGGCATCGGAAGCCATGAGGAAATGCTTGCATTTATAGTGGCACCTGGCATGGAATGGCCATTAGTTTTGGGCCTTGCATGGTGAAAAAATGGAACCCCAAAATCAATTGGACACAAGGCATCATAAAATTTCAGATGCATGTGACTTTTGCTGAGAATCCACATAAAGGAACTGCAGGGGTAGAGAACCGAGAAACAGCCATGCCTAGTCACACCATGCCAACTGAGGGCATACCCATAGAATACAAGGATTTGGCTGACATTTTTAGCAAAAAAGCCTCAGACGAGCGCCCTCCCCACCGTGCCACTGACTGTGAGATAGAGATCTTACCCAGCGCTAAACTCCCTAAACCCAAGATATACAGCATGTCACCGAGGGAGTTGGAAGAGCTGAGAACATTTATTGAGAAAAACCTAGCAAGGGGTTTCTTCGAGCCATCCCGACCAAAAATCGCAGCTCCAGTGTTATTTAGAGAAAAAAAAGATGGCTCAAAATGTCTCTGTGTTGATTTTCATAATGTGAATGCAATCAGTGTGGAGAACATGTACCCCCTCCCCCTTATGAAAGATATGCTAGCACACCTTGCTAAAGGGAAAAATTTTTCAAAGCTGGACATAAGGGAGGCTTACTACCATGTCAGAATTAAGGAGGGGGATGAGTGGAAAACGGCATTTAACACCCCCCTCAGGTGCTACCAATTCAAGATGCTCCCCTTTGGGTTACAAGGAGCCCCTGCAGTGTTTATGCAGTTAATAAATGAAGTGCTACATCAGCATTTGTATAAGGGAGTCCTGGTCTACTTGGATGACATTTTAATATATACCGAGACCAAAGCAGAACATGTTAAACTAGTCAGGGCGGTTTTAAACAAACTCCGCTCTGCCAAACTTTATGCTAAACTTTCTAAATGTGAATTCCACCAAGAGAAGATTGACTATTTGGGGTACCGCATTTCACACCAGGGTGTAGAAATGGACCCTCTAAAAGTGCAGGCTGAACTTGATTGGGAACCTCCATGCATGTGTAAACAGTTACAAAGCTTCCTGGGTTTTGCAAACTTTTACTGCCAGTTTATCCCCGCGTTCGCTCAGATTGCCCTCCCCATCACCAAGCTCTTAAAAACGAAGGGGGGGGGCAACCCTAAACCGAAGCAGCCATTGAACTGGACTATGGAATCCCAGGCGGTATTTGAAAAACTTAAATGGCTGTACTTGGCAGAACCAATTCTAAAACACCCAGACACGGAAAAACCATTTGCCATACAATCAGATGCCAGTGATGTGGCAATAGGAGTGGTCCTGCTTCAGAAAAATGAGCAAGACCAACTACAACCATGCGCTTACACATCCAAAAAGTTGAATGAGACTGAGCAAAGGTGGGCCATTTGGGAGAAAGAGGCTTATGCAGTTTGTTGGGCACTGTTAACCTGGAGGCACTTCCTAGAAGGCAGTAAGACTCCTCTTGAAGTCTGGACTGATCGTAAAAATCTAGAAGCCCTAAAGACCCCAAGGAAACTCTCCCCAAAACAAGTACAATGGGCTCAGTACTTTAAACGGTTTGATTTTACTCTAAAATACCTCCCGGGGTGGGGGAAACCTTTCTGGCAGATGTGCTATCCAGAAAACCGCAATACAATAGTGCGAAGTCAGACGTAATCAAACCCATAGTACAAAACAATCAACTAGCTGCTGTAGTAATCACCAGATCCCAGGCAAAACAAGAAATATTGATGGTCAACGACACCACCCAAACTTTTAAACAAGCATTGGCCACCGATGAATGGTTTTTGAACCATAAATACAGCTGTCTGATGAAAGAAGACTTGGCTTGGGTGGGAGGGAAGTTGTATGTTCCAGCCAGCCAAAGACTATGCTTAATGGTAAGGTGCCACGACTCCAAATTAGCTGGACATTTTGGGTTTCTGAAAACTTTATACCTAATTAAAAGACAATTTTGGTGGCCATCACTAAAAAAAGACATAGAAAGCTATGTAGCTAGCTGCCCCATTTGTGCAGCAGCAAAAAGATGTCAGGGGAAAATCCCAGGTCTGTTGCAGAAGGTAGCTGAGCCTTCAATGCCATGGAGAGAGATTGCTATGGATTTCATTGTAGAATTGCCAAACAGTGAGGGAAATACTGTTATTTGGGTTGTAACAGACCTGTTTTCAAAACAGGCACATTTTATACCCTGCCAAAAGATCCCAACTGCTAAAAGTTTAGCCAAATTATTCCTAATACACATTTATCGACTTCCTGGTGCTCCACAAAGGATCATCTCCAACAGAGGGGTTCAATTCACCTCCAACTTTTGGAGGGTATTTTTGAATTTACTTGGTACTGGCCAGGGGTTAAACTCGGGTTACCATCCTCAGACTAATGGAAATTCTGAAATTTTGAACTCGGTATTAGAACAATATTTAAGATGTTTTATTAATTTTCAACAGGATAACTGGACCGAACTTTTGCCTTTTGCTGAAGTTGCGTTTAATAATGCTGTCCATTCAAGCACTGGTTTTACTCCTTTTAGAGTAGCGACAGGCCAGGATTTCAGCCCTATGCGTGAACTATCCACAGAAGAACCCACCATCCCCTCACTTAAGGAGTGGATGGATAATTTGCAAAACACGTGGCCTGTGGTTAGACTAGCTTTAAAGGAAGCTAGAGAAGCTTTTAAAATTCAAGCTGACAAGAAAAGGATGGAACCCAAACCTTTTTATATTGGAGACAGAGTATACTTATCTACAAAATTCCTGAAATCATTACAGCCATCAAAGAAACTAGGGCCAAATTTCATTGGACCTTTCCCTATAACTAGGGTCATCAATCCAGTAGCAGTTGAACTACTCCTTCCAAAGACACTCAGGCAAGTCCACCCAGTATTCCATATTAGTTTACTCAAGCGAGAAGTAATCTCATCCCTCAAACCACCTGCATCTACACCACCTGTTCCCATCATGATTGAAGGTGAACAACACTTTGAAATCGGAGACTTCTGGTTTGGCATCGCGGGGATGCAGTCGGGGAAATGGCGTTGGCCGACTGGCTAACCACCACTGACAGGTCTGTGAACCTACCCTGTCCTGAAGGGACAGGGGAAAAGAGAGGGACCCCTTGGGCAGCTGAGAGGAACGGGCAAGTTCCTCGGAGGCCAGAGGCAATCCTCTAAATCAGCGGTGGGGGACAGCAGCCATAGTGGCTGCCTCGAGACTGCGACAGATCGGGACAAGCAAAGTGCAGGAGGAAGGAAGAAAGGACGAAGTGCTTCGGAGCTGGGTGAGTGACACCAACCCAGTTGAGAACGACGTGTTAATGAGGATATTTATAAATAAGACGCCCAGCTTTGCTAGCGGCTGAAGATCTGAGGGGCTTAAAGATTTTGGTAAAAAAGGGGGGAAAGAAATTTTAAACCCTTTAAGAATCTTATTTCACCACTGATTGATTAGAGGGAATTGCTTATTAATTAAATAGAGCTAGATATTTGAATTTCTTTGCTAAAATTGAAATGAACTTGAAAAGAGAAAAGAGAAATTAAGGATTTGCCACCTTTAAAAGCCAGACAGAGAGATCAAACGGATTGCTACATAAATACTTCAAAATGGCGATTGAAGCTGTGACTAAGTGACTAAGTGACTAAGTGAAAGTGTTGATTGTGGAAACTTGTTTTTTTTTTCTGAAAAGAACCTACTTGACTTGTTACATATTGTGGATTAGCTTGAAAAGAACTATGGCTTTGAATTTTGGAGATTCCTATTCTGTCATTTGATGGCTTTACAAAGAAAGAAGAAATACAATATTTAATAAACTTTTAACAAACTAGCGCAGCAACAGAAGTCTTGGCGCAGGACCAGAAGTCGAGAAGCTGATGTTTTACTGGAAACAGACTTTATAATGGAATCAAAAGGATATGCAGAGTTTTAAGCATTGAAGTATTGACTTTGAATTGAAATGTATATGGACAGATAAGGAAAAGAAAAAGCAAAATAGATAAACTGAATAGCAATGTTTGAATGTTTAATTGTTTAAATGCTTCAAAATTTAAATGAGCTTTAAATAAAAACAAGAAGTGTTTATGGTAAACAAAGATAGAAATATTATAAAAATAGAAATGGGAAGCTAAGGTGACTAAAAGTGATATGTTCATAAAAGCATAACTTGTTGTAATATGCTTAGTTTTAATTTGATAACAAAGTGGTGAATGATAATTAGAATTAATTACTAATGATTTTTGATGATGTATTAAGATACACAGATGGAAGTTATAATTGTGATTGCATTTAATATATGTGGGGAATGATTAATGTTAAGAAATAAATGGGGAAACACCCTGAAAGAGTACAGTTGGAAATAGTGGATTAATAGATAACATATGGAAAAAGAAATTTTTAATAAATTAGTAGAATAGAAGTTGGAGTTAATGGGGGAGAATATGCTGAGAAATCAGCCAAATAATGAAATTCTGGAAACCAGCCAAATAATAGGTGGAGTTGAGGAGAATGCTGTTAATCAGCCAAAACAAAATATGCTGGAAATCAGCCAAAACAATGGAAAATGCTGGTAATCAGCCAAATAAAAGGGGGAGTTTAGGAAGATAATATGCTGAAAACTCGGCCAAAATATGCTATGCTGGAAATCAGCCAAATAATAGGTGGAGTAATGGAGGTGAATGAGGAGAATATATTGAAGAATAATTATTAATAAGGGGTGAAAAAGAAAATGTTGGGTGATAATTAAAATGAAATGGTAAATTTTGAGATTTCTGTGTAAAAGTTTAAGAACATGATAGGATAGATTGGGTTTAGAAAACAAGAAAAATAGAAAGAAATTTTGATTAAAATTGAAATGAGAATTGGGTTGTATACACTTGGAAATTAAGATTTGTGGTGATAAAATTGTACGGTAAATATATAGATTAATAGAATTGATTGTCTTTGTGTTTAATGTTGATGCTAAAAGGAGCAAGGGATACAAAATTTTGATAAAGCGGTATTGAATTTTGATTTATAATTGAATTTATAACTGAATATAAAAAGGAGTTTTGCCTTAGTAGGAGATGAGGATGTATGATGAGATAATAGAAAAATTTACTAAGATGTTGGAATTTATGCTACAATTGTTTGTTTTTCATTTGTTAAATTATTGTACCCATCTGTGACCGGACCAAGACTTCTTTCTTAAATTTTTTTTATTTTTTATGTTTATGTTGGAAAAAAATTAAAAAATTATTTACAAAAAAAACACCAAAACACTTTGAAATCAAGAAAATCCTTGACTCTAGGATCCACAGAGGGAAAATCCAATACTTAGTCGCTTGGAAACATTTACCACCAGCACACAACGAATGGGTTGCTTAAACATCATGTTAGGGCTCCAACCTTACTGAGAAAATTTCACTCCCAATACCCTAACAAACCTTGTTAATATACTTTCATGAAATTCTGTTTATATTTGTTTTTTTTTTACAGGTGGACCCTTTCATTTTCTAAGGAGGATAGCATGTCAGATCCCTAAAAGTGATACTGCCAACATAAAATATCTGTTGACACAGGCAACGTCACTAGCATCCACTTGAATCATAAAGGAGCATCTGGGTTCGGGTGTCTTAGTACGGGCTCCATTGTGAACAGCCGCTTAAGTTTCTCGAATGCTGCCTGGCATTCCATGGTCCATTTTAAGGGTTGGCTAGGTTTGGGCTTTTCCTCCCCTTTTGTCTTTAGTAGGTTGGTAATCGGTAGGGCAATTTGCACAAAAGAGAATGAACTGCCAGTAAAAGTTCACAAACCCTATGTCAGATCCCTAAGAGTGATACTGCCAACCAATTGGGAGAAGGGGGAGGCTTGGATTAGATTTACTAGCATTGCCTGTGTCAACAGATATTTTACAACCTATATCCTGGTGCCAAAGAGCCCTGAGATCCTCTTAACGTGGAGGAATGTTTATGATAGCCATGTCGGTTGTTTCACTTTAAAGGATAATGGTGTGAATACATGTTTGTTTGGGTTTTGCGTCTGCCTTGGTTTCAAGTATAACTCTTTGAAGTTATATCAGTGAATGGGCTCAGGATACCAATTCTCATCACTCAGTATTTTTTGGTCAGAATTGCTGGCTATGGTCAAGAGCCTGTTGGTCAAGAGCCTGTTGTTCCGCCAGGCCGGGCTATCAACATAATTTTAAATTGGGTGTTTTAAATTTCTGGGGTTTTAAATTGAGCCGAATTATTTAATAATTTTAAATTATTTTAATTGATGTTTGTTTTGTGCTTTTAATAGGCTGTACACCGCCCTGAGTCCTTCGGGAGAAGGGCGGTATAGAAATAAAATTATTCTTATTCTTATGGGAATCTTTATGTTGCATCTAGCAATCATCATGAAAATTGTTCTTCCAATGCAGTGATTCTTCCCATTGTCCAGGCAATAGGAAGAGATTAGTGAACCATATGAGATGGCCAAAGACCATAGGCTGTTCACATGTCTTAGGGGTGAATATTTTAGCAAATATGGAGTTGAATTCATAAAGTGAAGGATTTTTGTATTTCCCTTCCCTTGACTGGGATAACTGCTGGTTTAGCTAGCCTTATGGCTATCTCACTAAGTCAACCCACATATTGCCTAAGTTCACGCCTTATGCTAAACCAAAATGTGCTTGGGCTTAATGTGTTACATAAATAGGCATTTTTTTGTAAGAGAATCCTTGGAACTTTTTGTGTTTTTTAGATGGTGGGATACCTTCTTGCTGCTAATAAAACATTTTGCAATTTTCCTGTTATTTCAGTCATAGTTGTTCTTTTTAATGTGCCCATGGGAATAACAAGTTCTGAAGCTAGAGTTAGGTATAATTACGGTTATTGGCTCATCTCATTTTATGCTATTAATCCTGTTTAGAACATGCCTGAACATTCAATCAGTAGTTTCCAACATAAGATAAATCTCATCTTCTTAGGCAAGAGGATGGATATTGATCTTATCTCTAAAGAACCTTTAGGGATAGACTGATGGCAACATGTCACTCATAGAAGAAAACAACAACCAAGAGCAACATCCCTGTTATCTAGTGCAACCCAGTCCAGTGCAGCCCTACTGGAGCTGAGCAATCAATTTCATATCCTCCCCCTGGAAGAAAGCATGGAGACACCTGGAAAAGACATCATCAAGTGTTTCTCTGACAAGACGAAAAATAACCCAGACTTTCCCAAGAAAAAAAAAGGCAAGTGTTGGTGATAGGAGACTCACTTCTCGGGGGAATGGAGTCAGCAATCTGTAGACCAGACAATCAACCTAGGGAGATATGTTGTCTCCCTGCAGCAAAAATAAAAGATGTGACTGAGAGCCTTACTAAAAGAATCAAGTCCACAGAGCACTACCACTTTCTTCACATAGGGATGAATGACATGACAATGAGCCAGAAAACAATATTCAGAAATTAGGAGCAGCTAGGCAAGAAAGTTAAGGAATTAGGAGCACAAATGGTGTTTTCATCTGTACTTCCAACAGAAGATCAACATCCAATGAGGAACAGAATTTTAGGAATGAACCACTGTCTTAAGAGTTGGTGCTGCCAATATAATTTCAGAATCGTAGACCATGGTCTGCATTACCTATATGAAGGTTAAGAAATGAGCTGTATCTCACAAGAACTGGGAAGAAAAAAATGACTGGCACAACTTATCCAAATGGCTTTAAACTAAGACTGAGGGGGAAGGGTAACCAATCTTTAGGATCTAATCCCAAGCATAAACCCCAAGATAACCAATCAAATGAAGAGATAGGAAGTGATGGGAAGAAAACTCAGACATAAAGCAGGAGATGTAGGAAGAATATCCAAGGTCAGCCATTAAAAGACTCAGATGCCTTTACAATAACGCTCAAAGTTTAAGGAACAAATGGTGAACTTGAAATACTAGTACATGAGAGCAGGTACGATATAACTGCCATGACTGTAATATGCTGCTGGAAGGATATAAACTGTTGAAACAGACCTAACAAGGGTAGAATTGCACTGTATGTAAGAATCACTACATATCTATAAGGTAAAGGTAAAGGTTCCCCTCGCAAATATGTGCTAATCATTCCTGACTCCAGGGGCGGTGCTCATCTCCGTTTCAAAGCTGAAGAGCCAGCACTGTCCGAAGACGTCTCCGTGGTCATGTGGCCGGCATGACTAAACACCAAAGGCGCATGGAACACTGTTACCTTCCCACTAAAGATGGTCCCTATTTTTCTACTTGCATTTTTTATATGCTTTCAAACTGCTAGGTTGGGAGAAACTGGGACAAGTAATGGGAGCTCATCCCGTTACGTGGCACTAGGGATTCGAACTCCTGAACTGCTGACCTTTTGATTGACAAGTTCAGCGTTTTAGCCACTGAGCCACCGCGTCCCTTTTTATCTATATATCTATAGAAACACATAAAACTAACAATGAAAGCTTTGTAAGTGCATATGGATTAATATAAAGGGAAAAAAGAATGACATTGCCATAGGTGTATACTATAGGCTATCCAATCAAGCAGAAGAAATAGATGAACATTTTGCCAATCAGTTTGTGCAGGAAACATACCACAGTACAGGTAGTCCTTGACTTCATTTAGGGACTGTTCAAAGTTTCAATGGCACTGAAAAAAGTGGCTTATGACCATTTTTCATACTTATGACCATTGCAGCACTTCTATAGTCATATAATCAAAATTTGGACACTTGCCAACTGGATCATATTTATGACCGTCACAGTGTCCTGGGGTTACATGATCACCTTTTGCAACCTTCTGACAAAAGCCAATGGGGAAGCCAGAATCACTTAATAACCGGTTTACTAACTTAGTAACTGCAGCTATTCATTTAACAACAATGGCAAGAAAGATCAAAGAATGGGGCAAAGTTCACTGAATAACTGTCTCACTTAGCAATAGAAATGTTGGGCTCAATTGTCATACATTGAGAATTATCTATCAAGTATCCTGATGTCAGTTGGGAGACACTTCATTAAGTGGGAAATCAAACAGGCAAGCCTAACTGACAATTTTGGCATCCAAAAGGTAGAGAATTAGAGGGTCAGGTATACTGGACTTAATTCTTACTAACAGAGAAGAAATGATAGAGGGTTGAAGTTGCAATACAACAAAATCAAACTAATGTCTTAGATTTTAAAAGAGCCGATTTCAACAAACTTAGAGCTTGGGAAGGATTCCATGCAGGGGTGGGTTCTACTTACCTTTACTACCGGTTCGCAAGGGGGTGAACCTTGCCCGGTGGCCCCACAGCCCGCAAACACTTTCACTGGGACACTTTCCCTTTCACTGGGACACTTTCCCTTTCACTGGGACGACTCCTGCTCCTGCCCGATTGCCGCTCCCACATGGGAAAGCCATGGGGAGGGAAGGAAGGAAGGAAGGAGATTGGAATGAGAGGGAGGGAAGTTCTGAGGGAAGTCCTGCCCTACCACTTGGCCGCCAGCAGCCCTGATGGCCTCTCGGCATTCACTTGCCCCCAACTCCTGGCCTCTCCTGGTGGTCTCCCATCCTATTGCTGAGGATGCTTTGCTTACAAAGCCAGGTCTCACATGGAGAAGGAGTGGACCTCCTGATCCACACACTTTGCCCTCCCGCACCCACCAGGAGCAACCTGGCCAAGGAGAGCAAGCACAGGAGCAACAGCCTTGATGAGATACGTGTGGCCGGGCATCCTTTCGGAGAAGCAGGGCTGGGCTGGGCTGGGTTGTGGGGTCCCAGTGCTCCAGGAGCTCAAGGGCCAGGCTGGGTGCTTGTCCTCTGCTCCCAGAGCTCCAGGAAGTTTGTACCACCGTCGGGTGCTTTGTGTGATGTGAGAGACAGTGAGGCTCCTCTGGTAGACGTGGTTTTGCCGCTCAACCTGGTCTTGCCTTCCTCTGCTGGAGACCTCCAGATCCCCCTTCTCAGCCTTGCCTGGCTCCCCACAGGAGGCGAAGGATGACGCTGTTGAGTGAGGAAATGAGTGTGCTGCATCCTCCAAGTCCAACTTCTAGCTTGGCAGATCTATGGAGAGGAGGAGGAGGTGCCGGGGGGACTGCGTGAGGGAAGTCTGCCCCAACAAACCAAGAATCCTTACCACACACAATTGGAAATGAGAATTCCCTTTTGAGAAGGGATAGCCTCCCTTGTGCAGGACTGGGGAGTGCTGCTCCCTTGCCGCCTCCTCTTGCTCTCGAGAGATCTGTCAAGGCAGAAGTTGGATTTGGAGGAAACTCCTTCCTGCAAACTTTCTCCTCCATGCTTCCACACACAGCAGTGGCATCCTCTGCCTCCTACTTTGCTGGAAGGAGGCACTGGTCAGGGAAACGCCAACTATGTCTGAGATTGGAAGAAGAATATACATACACAAGCACACATACATACACCATTCCAAGCTTGGAGACTTTTATCCACATCTGGGCTTGCAAACTGCCAATCAAGCCTGGGCTTGGGGAAAAGGCCCTCTCCTTTCTCTGTAAATAAAAGACTCCAAATTTAGAGTGTGGTGTGTGTGTATGTGTGTGCACACGCACGTGCACGTGATTGGCTGCCAGCAGTTTGGAGAGGCAAGGAGCTTGTGGGTCACCTAATTGTCTCAATGTCAATTTAGCCATTGTGACTTGTTTCATCCTGACCCAGCCATCCTGAGTCAGCTGCACCCAGTGAACAGTATCAAGCTGGCCATGCCCACTCAGCCAGGCCCACCTAGCCATTTCCTTCTAGGAAATGCCACCAAGTTAGCAATGCCCATCGAACTGCATAAGCTTCCTTCTCCCACACTGTGCACCTCCGTTCTGTGTTAGTTATTTTTTGGAGGTTGAAGAATTCTCTTGTAGCAACACAGCTCCTACAGCCACATCACTAGCGTCCACTTGAATCATAAAGGAGCATCTGGGTTCGGGTGTCTTAGTACGGGCTCCACTGTGAACCCATATTCTGGTGCCAAAGAGCCCTGAGATCCTCTTAACGTGGAGGAATGTTTATGATAGCCATGTCGGTTGTTTCACTTTAAAGGATAATGGTGTGAATACATGTTTGTTTGGGTTCTCAGGGAAACTAGTAAAGAAAACATCTTCAGACTTGTGAATTGGCTAAAATCTGCATTCTGACTTAAAGGGAGGGGTCTTTACTGCTTTATTCCTACTTGTTTTGCCTAAGGGTATTCAGATCTTGCTTTAACTTGGTTGCTATCACTTCTGCTTAATAAAAGGATCCTTTTGAACTACCACGTTTCAAGAGTCTTTACTTTCTTAAGTTGGAAGGAGAGGCAATCCTTACACCCTAGGAAGTTTTGAAGTTGCTTCCTCATGTGAGCTCCCCTCCCACCCGCTCCAGTACTGCCTTAACCTTTTCTGAGTCCATTTCTACCCCCTTATGTGAGATCCAATATCCTAAGTATTTGATTTTATCTTGATGGAACTCGTACTTGGAGAGCTTCGTGTACAGCTCAATTGCCCTTTTTTTAAGCTCTGCTCGCATGAGCTTAACACATTCGTCTCTTGCTTTGGTGTAAATCAGAACATCATCTAAATACATTAACACCTCTTTGTATAGATGTTCATGCAGGATTTCGTTTATTAGTTGCATGAACACAGCAGGAGCCCCTTGTAATCCAGAGGACAGCACTCTGAAATGGAAGCACCTCAGGAGGGCAGTTGAAGGCCATTTTCCCATGCATCCCCCTCCTTAATCCTAACATAGTAATATGCTTCATGTAGGTCCAATTTCATAAAAATCTTTTTCTTGGCTAGGAGGGCTAACATGTCTTTCGTGAGTGGCAGGTGATACACATTTTCAACACAGACTGCATTAATCCTGCGATAATCCACACACAAGCAGAGAGAGCCATCTTTCTTTTCTCAGAATAAAACTGGAGCGGCTACTCGGGGCCAGGGTGGCTGGCTGAACCTATGCTGCAGACTTTTGTCTATAAACACGTGGAGTTCTTCTAGCTCCCAGTTCTTCCAGGTCATGCAGTACAGTGTAGGTATTGGCAATCTAGCCCTGGGGAGGATCTCAATGGCGCAGTCTATTGGCTGGTGAGGTGGAAGTGCATCGGACCCTTTTTTGGTAAAGATGTCACTTAGGTCACAATATTCCTTGGGAATTTTGGGATTGTACCTTGGTTGATTTTGTGCCACAGTGGCTAGTTACATTGCACTCCAAGTGGTTTGGTTGCTAACCTTTCAGAGAGAAGCTTTTCCTCTCTCACCTCCACCCCCACCCTATCAGATTTTTAACAGACACCTTGTCAGTTAACACAAGGGTTCCATTTCTGAAACCATGCCAATCCCAGCAAGAGGGGCCTCCCCAACCCTAAAACCACGATAAAGCTTAGGGTTTGTCAGTGATTCTTCATCTGCATTTCTACCAGCTCTGTTTTAAAGAGAGCTGGGGCTCCCCCGGCCATGGTGCCATCTAGTTGGCAAAATACTATAGGTACCCTCAGTTGTCAGCCAATTGATTAGCTGACATGGAACTCTTGGTGTAAGCTACCCTCCCCCCCAGTTGATGTGGGTTTGCATTTTGTGTTGGGTGAATGGGTCTTCGAACTGCTTGTGCAGGACCAACATGAACTGATCAAAGCTTTGAAGCTTTGGGGTATCATCATTGTGGAGGGAGACCATCCACTGCACTGCAATGCCTTCCAAGATCATAGTTACACATCTAACCCGGGCTGCTTCAGTCCCATACTCCTGCATATAGTTCCACACCTGAGTAAGAACCCCAGTTGCTTTGGGTCTCCTCTGTACTTCATACCCAGGGCTGGGAGCCTTGGCATTCCCTGCGGTAGGAGGAAGGGTCCCCTTCTGGAAGGGGCTGCACTACTTGAGAGCTGGATGTGGGGTTGCTTGGACCAGAGGGGGTCAAGGTGTGATGGCCCTGGCCGCCTGCACTATGATTCCATCTCCCACTGTCCCAGCAGGGTTCGAGGTTCGGCCAGTTAGGAAAGAAGTTGTTTGGCTCATCGGTTCTCAGAAGCATCTCTCAGTACGCTTTGGGCTTGTTCTACCAGGTCTTCCTGCTTCCTGCTTGTTCTGTCTGATTCTTGGGTGTGAGGACTTCCTTAATGGCTTTAACTTTGTTTTGGGTCAGGTGTATTCCTGAGCCATCAATTAAATATCCCAAAAAATTCAACTTGTGGCATGTCTATTTGACATTTCTCTTTTTTAACTTTAAGTCCGGCTTCCTGGAACCGCCTCAATGTTTCGTTTAGTTGATGGTGTCGAGCCTAGCAACCTGCTCGACACCGCTAATGCGTGTTGAAAGCATCGAGGGACATATACATACTTGGTGGTGGTGGCACTGGGTGCAGGCGGCCGTATGCGGGGCGAGGGGAGGTGGTATCGGGTGCGACGGGCTTAGGACGTCTCCAAATGACGCTGCAACCAGCACCTTCGAGAACCAGCTGAGGACGCTTACGCACTAACAAGGGTGTGGTGATAAACAGGGGTGCGGTTTAAAAGGGTTAATGAGAAGGGAGGGCTATATAAACGCCCGTTTCTAGTACACTGTAGCGCCGATTTAATTTGTCTTTACGAGTCACAGCGTGTAGCCATCCACGGACGCAAATAAACCATCGTGCCAAAAAGAGCTGAAAGGGGTGCTGCTGTGTTTTGATTGCGTCTCGCACGGTCCACCTGAGAGGAAATCAGCGCTGCTCTTAATACTTGCTTCAGCGGGATGGCGGAGGGGGTGGACCCGACCGCCGCTGCAACACCGCCCTCAGAGGAGGAGGACTAACCGGCATCGGGAGAAAGCCCAGCTGAGGATCCACCTGCGGTTCGTCCGAAAGAGCGCTGCCGAAGTCGCAGCCAGGGAGAGGAGGGGAAGAACGCTGTCATGGCAAAGAGGAGGCCCCCCTCCCTGACGGAGTTGGGGGAGTGGTGGCAGAGTCCTGCCTTGGCAGCCCCGATAGGAGCCCCGACGGGCCAAGCATCGCTCCCTTACAGCGAACATTTCCACCGCTGGAGAGAGCATCGTTGGGTGGATGATGACGACGGGGAGTGGAGTTAATCAACAGGTTTGGCCCACTCAACTATAGAAGTCCTTCGAGAGCGTTTTGGGGAAGCTAGCTTCCGGGATGCGCAGTCCTGGCAACCATGGATGGCGGGGGCGGAGCCCAGCCCAGGCTGGCCAGCGTCTTCCGCAGGGACAGAGACCAGGTTTCGATTGACTAGCCCCAAGCTATGGTTGGGTCCCTCCCAAAGCGATACCCGACCCCCGGCTACCCATTCTGCTATAATGCAGCCATTTGGGCCATTGGGAGGCGTGGCTACGGGGACAGCGTCTGGCTCAGTGCGGGGCCCTTCAGGCCCAGGTACGGCTCCGACCGCTGGACTGATGGCTTATCCAGCTGTGCCGGTTGGGCAGGCTGGGATGTGGGGGCCCCAACCGGTCTGGGGACCGCCCCCCTTGCAGACCACGTTCAATGGCAACCCAGACCGTGGGGCCCTTTTCCTGAGCCAGGTAATTAGCTACCTCGACCTATATGGGCGTCTGTATCCAACCCAGTGGTCCATGGTAGTCGCCATAACAACAACCTTAACAGGGGAAGCTGCTGACTGGGTAGCGGACCTTCACAATGATCACGCTCGAGAGCTCACTGATGTTGGTCTGTTCCTGGAAGGACTCAGGGTGCGGTTTGAGGATGATACACGAACCCAGGTGGCTGAGGGGGAGCTCGTAGCCCTGAAACAATGGGGATGTCCAGCAAAGGAATACGTAAAGGAGTTCCGTCGGCTCGCAGGGAGGGTGAGGGGTTGGCCTGAACGCATGCTTGTTCATCAATTCCATCTTGGCTTGGATCGTGAACTAAGACAAGCCTGCGTATATCGGGGCATGCCACCCTGCCTGTCCGAGTGGTGTAAAGCGGCTATTGACCTAGACATGGGATTGAGAGAGTTTCGGGTGAAGGGTGCTGTGAGCGCAATCCCCATCCGACGCCATCCAGACCGACTGGGTCCCATCAGAGCAGTAGGGAGAGGGGAGCTCGATCCCCGTGTGGCTGACTCCACACGCCGACCATTACGCTGTTTCCGATGCAACCAGCCCGGCCATAGCAGCAACTGTCTGGTGAACTTTTTGAATTTGACTTGAAAGGATCCGCTCCCTATGACAGGGACACAGTTCCCTTGATAGTCTTTTAAAATCATTTTCTGTGGCTTCAGTTGTTTCTTTGTGGTAAGAAGACATAAAGAATTGCCTTCTTTATGATCTTCCAGGACACAATGGTCAGCTCCATATCTCATGGGGGACCCCTCAATGAGGACCATGATATGGAATTTTTTTGAGTTGTGCACACTGGAGTGTCCTATGGTCATTTGGTGCATTTCTTTTGTGTTCGCAGCTCGGGTTTCCGTGCGGTTATTCTTTAGGATTTGTGCTTTTCTGAGTCCTGTTTGTCTTTCTTTTTTTTTTCTTTTTAAATTTTTTCTTTTTATTTCTCATAAACACATTTACATGTACAGTCATTTCCATCGTTTTTCATTTATCTTTTCTTTTAACTTTCATTTTTCATTTTTACTTTTTTGGGACTGCTCTTTTACTCTTTACCTTTACTCCAACCTTTCTTCTTCTCCTCCCCTTCTCTTCCTTCCTCTCTCTTCTCCTTCCTTCATTCTTTCTCTCCTTCTCTTTCTTACTTCCCTTTCTCTTCCCCCATTATCTTTTATTTTCAATGTTAATCTATTCATTTCTGCACATTCTAACATTTTCTTTATAATTTCTCCTTCCAACGGGATTTTATCTGCTTTCCAGTTTTGTGCAAATACAATTCTAGCCGCTGTTATTATATAAATAATCAAATATGTATCTTCTTTACTATATTTCTCTGGTACGATTCCCAATAAGAATATCTCTGGTTTTAACTCTATATGTTGCTGCAGCATTCCCTCTAACCATGTTTGTATTTTCACCCAATATTGTTTTGCTTCTTTACACAACTGTTGTGGAGGTTTTGTAGACCGCAGACTTATCTGCTTACAAATGCACCAAACAGACAAGATGGAGAGGAGTTTAAAAACAAACTATTGAATAGAAACAAACAAAACAAAATCTACAAAAAGCATCAGTAGTCATCTCCCTTTCAGCAAAGTCCATTTAGCTCTTTTTGCAATTGCTCCATGCGATTGGAGCCCAGGTCTTCCTTCCTCAGAAGGAGGCCAAGTGACTTCAGCTCTTGTGTGTGACCCGGGAGAAGGGTTAGGCGCAGTGTGCAGCATGTGTGTGTGCTAGCGGCCAGAGCAGCTCCTTATATACCGAGTGAGTGTCAGTTACAAAGCCCGGGAAACTCAGAGTCAATTGCTGCACACTGATTGGTCCATTCAAACATTCAAACCAGAAACCAATCAAAATCAATCAATAAGCAGAGCAAATCATGAGAGAAGTTTTCTCTCACAATCCCCTTCTCTGTGGCTATTGATTCCAAATACAAATACATATAACACATTGAGTACATATATCATAATAGCAAATGATACATTTTTCACATAGTCAGAGATATTTTACCTAGGAGATATTGGTGCTGCTCCCTGGGTACTGATTTAGTAAGTATATCTGCTATCTGTTCTTTTGTCTCACAGAATACTGTCCTAATAAAACCCATTTTTGACAGTTGTCTTACATATCAATATGATGTGACCTTTGCCCCACAGCGTCAGCTTTCGATATGTTGATAGCAGCTATATTATTCTCATGAATATTTATAGGATACACAGGTTCTTATTTATTTATTATTTATTGGTTCAATTTATATGCCACCCTTCTCCGGAGACACAGGGCGGCTTACAATGCGTTAAGAAATAGCCTTCATACTTTTTGTATATATCTGCTTAGTAGGGCTTTCGGGGGCCCCCTAAGCGGTGTTCTTTTTTATACAAAATCAGCTTATTGCCCCCACAAACCGGGTCCTCATTTTATCTACCTCGAAAGGATGGAAGGCTGAGTCAACCTTGAGCCTGGTGAGATTTGAACTTGCAGTAATTGCAGGCAGCTGGTGTTACTTAACAATACATTAGTCTGCTGCGCCACCAAGGCTCTTCCCACAAATTCATTAACAGATCATCGAAGCAGATCAGATTGTTAGACGCCTTGGACAGGCACACATACTCTGCCTCAGCAGTAGAAGTGGCAATCAGCTTCTGTTTACCTGAGTACCAATGAATGGGGCTTCCATTTAAAAACACAACAAAACCTGAGGTACTCTTTCTGGATTTAATATCCCCTGCCCAATCTGCATCTGAATAACAGTACAAGTTTGGTCTGTCTGATACATCTGGCTCCAATAAAAGTGAGTGATTTACAGTACTCTTCAAATATCTAAGAACCCTTTTGATTCCATTCCAATGAAATTGGGTGGGGTTCTCAGAATGCCTGGACAATACATTCACAGCCAGACTAATATCTGGCCTTGTCCAACTTGCAATATACAACAATGATCCTATCACGGATTTGTAAAGTGTCTTTTGTTCAAACTCTGCACTTTCAACATACATGTTTTTGATAAAGTCAGTTTGCATAGGGGTGTCACAGGGCTTGGCCTCTGCCATGTTGCACCTTTCAATTAATTCTAAAATCTTGTCCTGTTGAGAAAGATCAAACCCCTTCTCAGTTTTAACAAATTGTACCTCTAAGAATTTATCAATTTGGCCTAGAAGCTTTAGGGCAAAACTCTTGCTTAATTCATTACAGAACATTTTACACTTGTTCTCAGACTTGCAGATATACAAAATGTCGTCTACATAAACCAAGACTGTTTCTTTAATACCCTGGTGGTTTCTAATGAACACACATTCATCAACTGATGAAGCAGAGAAACCCATCTGCTTTAAACTTTTGGTAAGACATTTGTACCACCTCTTGCCCGATTGTTTGAGACCATAGAGGCTTTTATTTAAAAGCCAAACATCACCTTCCTGATGATCTACACCCTGAGGAGCTTTGACATATAACTTCTTGTCCAATTTGGCATGTAAATAAGCAGTCTGTACGTCAAATTGATACACACTCTCCCCATGTATGGCAGCTACAGTGAGTCTTAATGCTCTCTGGGCGCACTGTAGGCAAGAAGGTATCAGCGTAGTCATCAGGGAATCTCTGTGAGAAACCCTGTGCAACCAACCTCGTCTTATAGATAAAGTTCCCATTATCAAGGGGTTTCTTCTTAAAGACCCATCTAGTGCCAATTACTTTCTTGTCTCTTGGTAATTTCGTTGGTGTGAATACCTCTAGCCTTTTTAAACTATCCAATTTGGTATCCATTGCAGCACGCCAATTTTGTTGTTCTCTTTCAGATAGTGCTAACACATCCTCATACCTTTGGGGTAATTGAAACCTGATCAACAGAAGTAATAAAGCCTTCATACCTCTTTGGCTTATTGCCCCTAGTGGACCGAATTGGCCTACTTATTGGTTCTTCATCTTCATCAGATCTACCTGATGGATTATCCTCCTCATTACTATGATTTTGAATCTTTAAAGTGGAGTGCCCCTCTTTCCAGGCTACTCCCTTCCTTTGTCTTAATATTCCCTTTAAAGGTCTGGAGGGCATACTCTCTCCCTCATCCTCAAAACCAGATGTGTCACTATCAATAGATGAACTTTCTGACACATCTTCTACCTGATTGTCCAAATTATGAGGAGGACTTTGAGTCAGGATCTCGTTGGCATGGATCCTGCTCCAATTTGTACTCTTATAGAAAGTGGCTGACCTGGCTATTATTATTCTCCTGTTTGAGTCCACAAACCTAAAAGCCTTAGAGCCTGTTTCATAGCCAACGAACCTTAATTTGGTTGAGACTCTGTCCCCCTTTTTCCTAAATTCCTTGGGGACATGAACATCAGCCATCACTCCAAATACATGAAGATGCGTTAATCTTGGCTTATCGCCATACACTACATCATATGGGGTCTTTTGCACCACACTGGACCATACCCGGTTGAGACTGTAATTTGCATACAAAACAGCTTCCGCCCAAAATGAAAAATCTAGGTCAGCATCCTCGAGAGCGCACCTCATCATTGACTGCAGTACACAATTCCTTCTTTCTACCACCCCGCTCTGAAAAGCAGAGTAAGGGGCAGTATGCAAATGGACTATGCCCTTCTCCTTCAGCCAATCAGAGAACTGAGCTGAGTTCCTCTGTCGGTCAAGATCTTCTGGATTATGCTGGTTCTCAATCAGACTGCAGAATTCCTTAAATTTAGATAAGGTCTGATCCTTGGATTTGAGTGGATAAATAAATCCAAACCTACTATGGTCATCAACAATAGTCAAAAAGTAACAATTCTTACCAATGGAGGGTTTTAAAGGACCTACCAAGTCCATATGTAAACTGGAATATGTGTTCAGAATACCTCTGAGATTTCCTGGGTGCAGGTCTTATTTTGCACTCCTGCAAACAGAACAGTCCAAAAAAGTACTACAATCGTTAATTCTGATTCCTTTTGAGCATTCAGGCATCTTTTGCACTACAGGGAAACTCATATGACCCATTCTACGATGCATAAGGTGAGCACACTCATCATGTAGTGGCTTACCAGTAGAAATTGCATTGGCATCCTCAGGTCCTTCATCATTTTGCTCCAAATTAAAACTCACATACTTTTTACACTTTAAAACATTTTTACAATTAAAATCACAACTCCTCTTCTCTCGAGTACCTTCAAACTCGTCACCTGATTCTGGTTGAGATTCATCATCACTATCAAGGTCGGTAACTTGATTACTAATGTCAACGTTATCGCCGCGGTGGCGGTTGATACTCCCAGACTTATGGTCATGGGGGATTTTAACCTGCCGTCCGTGGGTGAGGCGTCTGAGGTGGCTCGGGAGTTCATGGCTTCCATGATGGCCATGGACCTGACCCAGCTAATTCATGGCCCTACGCACATGGGGGGAAACACGCTGGACTTGGTTTTTGTCTCTGGACAATGGTTGAGTGATCTTGAGATAGGGGACATAGTCACCGAGCCCTTGTCATGGTCGGATCATTCTCTCCTTCGCCTTGACCTTCAAACCGCGGTACCCCGCCGCAGGGAGGCGGAACTGATAAGATGGTACTGCCCCAGGCACCTGATGGAACCTGATAGGTTCCCGATGAAGCTTGGGCCAATCCCCGAGGATCTTGCTCACACCTCAACTGGAGACCTAGTGGCCGCCTGGGACAGGGCGGCCGCTGGAGCTCTAGATCGAGTCGTGCCTTTGCGGCCTCTGACCCGGAGCCGATCTCACCTGGCTCCTTGGTTCACTGAGGAGCTGAGGGAGATGAAGCGCCAGAAAAGACGCCTAGAGAGTAGTTGGAGAGCTAGTCTTTCTGAATTGGACCGGACACTGGTAAGATCTCATATTAAGAATTATCTAGTGGCGATAAAAGCAGCAAAATGTACCCATTTTGCTCCTCTTATTGCATCATCAGGTAATCACCCGGCCGCCCTGTTTAGGGTGACCTGCTCCCTGCTCCACCAGGAAGTGCGGGAGGACCCCTTGTAGGGAAGAGCCCAGGATTTTGTTCAATATCTGCATGACAAAATCATTCAGATTCGGGAAGGTCTGGACACCGACTGAGTAGGTCCAGCGAGGGTGACGGAGGCAGGTCTTAAGAATGTTATCTGGGATGAGTTTGATCCTGTGACCCCAGATGACGTGAACAGGATTCTGGTAGATTGAACGCAACCACATGTTTGTTGGACCTGTGTCCCTCCTGGTTAGTGCTGGCTTCTCGGGAGGTGACGTGAGGCTGGCTCCAGGGGATTATAAATGCTTCATTGGGTGAGGGTGCCTTCCCCGCCGCCTTGAAGGAGGCGGTGGTGAGGCCTCTCCTCAAGAAGCCCTCCCTGGACCCAGCAGTATTGGCTAATTATCGTCCAGTCTCCAACCTTCGCTTTGTGGCAAAGGTTGTTGAGAGTGTGGTTGCGCAACAGCTTCCCCAGTACCTGGATGAAAAGTCATATCTGGATCCATTCCAGTCGGGTTTCAGGCCTGGGTACAGCATGGAAACGGCACTGGTTGCGTTGGTTGATGATCTCTGGAGGGCTTGGGACAGGGGTTGCTCCTCTGTCCTGGTCCTGTTAGATCTTTCAGCGGCTTTTGATACCATCGACCATGGTATAATGCTGCACCGGTTGGAAGAGTTGGGGGTGGGAGGCACCATACTACGGTGGTTCTCCTCCTTTCTCTCCAACCGGTCGCAGTCTGTGTTGACAGGGGGGCAGAGGTCGACCCCAAGGCCCCTCATATGTGGGGTGCCGCAGGGATCGGTCCTCTCGCCCCTTTTGTTCAACATTTATGTAAAGCCGCTGGGCGAGATCATCCGTGGTTTCGGGGTGAAGTACCATCAGTACGCTGACGACACCCAGCTGTAGATCTCCACCCCGGATCACCCCAACGATGCCCTTGAAGTGATGTCCCGGTGCCTGGAGGCCGTACGGATCTGGATGGGGAGAAACAGGCTCAGGCTCAACCCAAGAGCCTTGGTAGTACAGTGGTTTAATGCACCCTGTAATTAACACAGCTGCCTGCAATTTCTGCAGGTTCGAATCTTACCAGGCTCAAGGTTGACTCAGCCTTCCATCCTTTCTAAGGTAGGTTAAATGAGGACCCAGTTTGTGGGGGCAATAAGCTGACTTTGTATAAATATATACAAAAGTATGAAGGCTATTGCCTATTGCTTAACGCATTGTAAGCCGCCCTGAGTCTCCGGAGAAGGGCGGCATATAAATCAAATTAAAAAAAAAAAAAAAAAACCATCCAAGACTGAGTGGCTGTGGTTCCGACGTCCTGATATAGTCAGCTGGTGCCATCGCTGACTATTGGGGGCGAATCATTGGTCCCCATGGAAAGGCGACTTGGGCGTCCTCCTGGATTCACGGCTGTCTTTAGAAGAGCACTTGACAGCCGTGACGGGGAGGATTTTTCATCAGGTTCGCCTGATCCGCCAGTTGCGTCCCTTTCTAGATCGGGACTCTCTACACACAGTCACTCATGCCCTCGTCACCTCTCGTCTGGACTATTGTAACGCTCTCTACATGGGGCTCCCCTTGAGGTGCACTCGGAGGCTCCAACTGGTGCAGAGTGCGGCCGCGCGGGTGGTTATGGGAGCGATGTGGAGTTCCCATGTAACACCTCTCCTGCGTGAGCTGCCCTGGCTCCCGGTGGTCTTCCGAGTGCGCTTCAAGGTTCTGGTTATCACCTTTAAAGCACCCCATGGCTTAGGACCTGGTTATCTATGGGACCGCCTGCTACCACCAATAGCCTCCCACCGGCCAGTACGCTCCCATAGAGAGGGGCTCCTCCGGGTGCCGTCGGCCAAACAATGTCGACTGGCAGCCCCTAGGGGGAGAGCCTTCTCTGTGGGGGCACCTACGATCTGGAACGAGCTCCCCCCGGAGATACGGAGGATCCCGGATCTGCGCACCTTCCGCGCTTAAGACTTTTTTTTTTCCATCAAGCTGGCCTGGCCTAAATCTTCTCCCCTTTTTAAATGTAAATTTTAATTTGTTTTTAAATTATGGGGTATTTTAAATTTGTTCAGCCAAATTATTTAATTCGTTTTTATTTTATTTTAAATTTTTGTATTTATGTGTTTTATCTTGTGGCTGTTCACTGCCCTGAGTCCTTCGGGAGAAGGGCGGTATAGAAAGTTAATAAAATAAATAAAATAAATAAATAAATTCCTCAGCCCTTATAATGGGGGAATAATAGGGTAAACCATTTATCTTTAAGACTTCCCCAACCACACATTTATCGTTAGTAACTATAGCAGTTCCATCTGTGAACAACACTTCTATCTTAGTGTTTTCATTTAGTTTCACTGTGCTGAGCAAATTGTGATCAATATCAGGTACATATAAAACACCACTGACTTCCCCAAGCCCGGGAATAAAAACCTTCCCAATATTGGCAATCCCCATGTAGTGCGTGTTGCAATAATCTAACCATGAGGTGACAAGGGCATGAGTGACTGTGAGGAGAGCCTCCTGATCCAAGTAGGGTCGCAATTGGTGCACCAGGCGAACCTGTGCAAAGGTCCCCCTAGCCACAGCTGCTAGATGTTGCTCTAATCTTAGCTGTGAATCTAGGAGGACACCCAAATTGCGAACCCGTTCTGAGGGGGACAATTTCTCCCCCCCCCGAACCAGGGATGGACAATCGACATAGTCTTTAGGAAGCAATACCCACAGCCGCTCGGTCTTGTCTGGGTTAAGTCTGAGCCTCTTGACTCCCATCCAGACCCTCACAGCCTCCAGGCACTGGCACATCACATCCACCGCTTCACTGAACTGACGCGCAGGCACACAACCCATTTCTTCCTGAACACCAAGTTGTAAAGGCCTCCTCTGTTGCTCCTCTGTAGAAGATCTCAGGCCTGCCCCTGGGACCTCAACGTCAGTTGTTACAGTCCCGGAAATGGCCCCAAGAGCTGGAGATGCCATGAGAGAACCCATTACATTCGAAACAGATAAGGAACGGATCCCAGTCATCGGGGGGGTGTCTAGACGGGTCGCTGTCATGCGTTGGGTAAAAGGTGGCTGAAAAGTAGCTCCAAAAGCTGCTGTTAATATTCCGATCGCATTTGCGATCTCAAGTTCGGTAGGCGAACTTCTTAGACTTGTTACTGGGGCTGCCATGACCGGATTGGTCATCTGGATGATGGTCCGCCTGACAAACGCCAGTGGCATCCCTGGCACATCTGAAATCAGCAATGTTGCTGTCGTCGGGGGGGGGGCTAAACTTCTGGTTGGCAGATCATTTTGGGTCACCATCGCGGTAGGTGCTGTCTGATGGGTGACCTCAGTCCCAGTATCCACACGCCTTCGCGGACCATCAATAGCTGGTTGAACAATAGGTGGCACCATATTAATTTGGCCACCTTGAATTGAGGGCTGGCCGGGCGCCATGTTGTTTGGTGGGAGATTTAAAGCAGATAATCTATAGTCCTTCTCCCTCGACTCATGGTCAGTAAAAGGGGTTGCAGGATAGGATTGGGTATGTCTTACCAGTCCAGCGCTATCCTGGATTTCTCTCCCATCCCTTGTTGCTGTCGCCATGGCTGTAGACTGTAATAAGGCACTGATGTCAGCAACTGGATCCTCACTTGTTACCGGTAAGCCAAAAAACCAAAGTATCGCTGTCCTCATTTCATCCCTTCCCTCTGGATTTGCATTCGAGGCCAGAAGGGGCGTCCTTCTGGCTTCTGCTTCTGCAGATGGGCGGGGGGCTCACTCACAGCGGTGAGCAATTTGAGAGCCGGGGGATTCATCTCTGGATTCATCGTCCCTTTGCTCTCCTGCTCTGTTGGTGCCTGGAGCAACAGGCAGCTGAAGTCATCCTTGCCTTGGATTCCATCAGTCTGCCTTGCAGCGTCTTGCTTCTGGTAGAGGCTCAAGTTTCAACTCTTTTCTTCTGTGTTGGCTTAATTATGGGCATGCCTGTTTAACACATTGTAATGCAAATAGGGTCTTTAACCATCCTCTGCTACCAACTGTTGTGGAGGTATTGTAGACCACAGACCTATCCGCTTACAAATGCATCAAACAGACAAGATGGAGAGGAGTTTAAAAACAAACTAGTTTAATAGAAACAAACAAAACAAAATCTACAAAAAGCATCAGTAGTCATCTCCCTTTCAGCAAAGTCCATTTAGCTCTTTTTGCAATTGCTCCATGCGGTTGGAGCCCAGGTCTTCCTTCCCCAGAAGGAGGCCAAGTGACTTCAGCTCTTGTGTGTGACCTGGAAGAAGGGTTAGGCACAAGGTGCAGTGTGTGTCTGTGTGCTAGCGGCCAGAGCAGCTCCTTATATACTGAGTGAATGTCAGTTACAAAGCCCCGGAAACTTAGTCAATTGCTGTGCGCTAACTGGTCCATTCAAACATTCAAACCAGAAACCAATAAAAACCAATCAATAGGCACAGCAAACCATGAGAGAAGTTTTCTCTCACAACAACCATTTGTGATTTGTGCTTTTCTGAGTCCTGTTTGTCTTTCTGACTGCCTCGCGGGCTGCTGTTGCCAGTTCATGGCCGGCTGGTTGGCTTGACAAGCTTTTGCAATGTGATCTTTTCTCTTGCATCTTTGGCAAATTGCATCCCGGAATCAGCAGCTCGCTCTGGGATGATTTTACCCACAGCCGGCACAAAATTGCGATCTGTCTCACGTCTCTGAATTCCCTGTCTTCCCTTTGGATCATAGGTGATGGATTTCATCGTCTTCATCTGTGGACTCTTTGGGCTCCCAGCTCTCCTGCTGTTTTTTGTGGCATGTTTATGTTTTCTGTTTTTTTGATAGCTGCTGCTGTTCTATCAGTTGCTTCAGTTGCTCTGACTTCCTCTAAGGCTGCTTTAAATGTGAGATTAGGTTTGGATAGCAGACTTCTCTGTTAATGGAGGTCTCTCAGTCCAAATACAAGTCTATCTAGCATTGCTTCTTCTATATTACTGAATTCACAGCGAGTCGCAGTTTTTCGTAGAAAAGCGACATACTGATTGACTGTCTCACCTCATCTTGCTTCCTGTGGTAAAAATCGTGTTTGTAAACCATCGGTGAGGGTACGGGTGCATAATGTGCTTTGAGCGATTCCTGGAGTGTCGGCCATGACACCATCTGTAAATCAGCTGGTTCTGATATTGCTTCAGCCATATCGAGGACTTTGGGTCCCCAGTAACTCAGGAAAAGCACCTTTTTCCTATTATCCGATAGACCAAATAGATCATTGGCTTCCAGAAAGCAATTGAATCGGAGCATATATTTTAGCTGGATTGAATAGAGCGAGTGGGGCGTACGTGGTCATTTTGGATGCCAATGCAGATGTTCAGTTGCTGCGATAATGGCCGATGTCATGTGGATGCCCAGTTCAGCTCAGCTTTGTTGTCCTTTGTTCTTCTCAGATCCCACCTTCGTCGGCAGTGTTGAGTGGGGGGTCAAATGAAGAGGCAGGACTCTGATTAGTGATTTCAGTCTTTATTCTGAGGCTTGGAAAAACTTCTCAGCTGGTTGACCGACAGTGCCCTCTTTTAAAAGGATCTGTCAGGCAGCCCGGCCACTGACATTGCTTCATTTTCCCACTGCCTGAATGAAAAAAAAGGGGGGGGGAAATGGACCCAGGAAACTAGGGACCAATCAGCCTGACATCAGTTCCTGGGAAGATCCTGGGAAAGATAATCAAGCAATGGATCTGCAAACACCTACAAACAAGCAAAGCTATTACTAGAAGCCAACATGGGTTTGTCAAAAACAGATTATGCCAAACGAATTTACTGCATTCTTTGACAAAATGGCTAAGTTAGTGGATCAGCAAAATGCTGTCCACATAGTTTACTTGGATTTTAGTAAGGAATTTCACAAAGTAAATCATAGCCTACTTCCTGGTAAGACAGAAAAATTAAAGTACACAGTATCATCACCAGATGGATTTGTAACTGGCTGATCAACTACATTCAACATAGTCCTTAATGGACCACAGCTACCTGGAGGAAAGTAAGCAATAGGATACTTCGAGGTTCTGTTTTGGGCCCAGGATTCTTCAATACTGAAGCTGTTGTGATGATTAGGACCTGAGTGCAGTTTTAGTCAGAAAGTCCATAAAGACTTTCCAGCCACTAATAAATGTAAGATAATGGCAGGTACATATTTAAGGATTGTCCTGGCCATACCTGCTATGCCCCAGAAAGGTGACCTGGATTGGCAATGCTTCAGATTGTCACTTCTTCCGGTGTCAGAGCACCTTCTGTCCAAGATGGTTGACACTTTTTTAAAAAATTTGATTTATATGCCGCCCTTCTCTGGAGACTCAGGGCGGCTTACAATGTGTTAAGCAATAGCCTTCATACTTTTGTATATTTATACAAAGTCAGCTTATTGCCCCCACAAACTGGGTCCCCATTTAACCTACCTTAGAAAGGATGGAAGGCTGAGAACTTTGAGCCTGGTGAGATTCGAACTTACAGTAATTGCAGACAGCTGGTGTTAATCACAATGCTTTTAGTCTGCTGAGCTACAGAGGCTCAAGACACTTGTGCTGTGGAGTGCTTGTTCTTAGAAATCAAGCCACTATCTTGCTGAGTTTGAACTGAGGCTTAATAATTTGCTGCTCAGCTTCACGTCCTGCTCGGCTGGCCAGCTTCTCTGCACTCGACCACGATTTGGGATAGCAAAAGCCAGAACCGTTTCTCCATTTATTCTGCCACCCTGTAGCGCCAGGAGCCAAGGACCGCTTGACGGACACTGTGGCTTTTCCTACAAAGATCGAGCTGCACTCACGCACACACGGCGGAGGAGGGGGGCGTTGCCTCCCTGGCCAGCCTCTCCCCCGCTCCCGCCTCCTCCGACTACAAGCCCCAGAGCAGTTTAGGCTTGGCACGCAAGCGGAGGAGGCATCCGAGGAATTTGCTTCCCGCAGAGCGCGTCCCACGGTCCTTGGGCTGAACGTCTTTTCACTTCTCTTGCATGGGGCACGGCAGGACGGAGTCGCCCGTGGTTGAGTGATGGCCCAGCCTTTACTCAGGAAAACTTTATCCCGGCTGAGGAGCAAGGAGCGCCTGCGGAGCAAAAAGGCGGCGCCCGCGCCTCAGAACGAACCAGGTACTCGAGGGAGGCACAGGGTCTGGGCTCCCTTCTCTCGTCCCCCCGCCGCGGGCACACAGACACCTTGCCCGACAGGAGGGGGCTACTGTAGACATCTTCGGCATTTCCTCCTCAGCTGTTCCTGAAATAGGCAAGAGGAAACAAAGGGAAGAGGCTACCGAGCTGTAGCGCAATCCTTCTTTTCGCGGTGGCACTGAGGGAGCTCAACCGACGAGGCCCAAGTTCCAGAGCGAATTAGTGAGGCAGTTCTATAGACGGCCCCCATTTTTCTGCCCGGCCCCGGCCGGCCCCGGCCTTCGGATTGAGATGGAAAACGCCTCTTGTGCCTATCGGCCCGTTGAGTAATGGGGAAGTGGGGTGAACTTGGAACTTATAGTTCTGTAACTTCTGCAGCCCCTGCCTCCTTTCTGAAATAATTCCTAGCACTCGGGTGAAAGCTGTTGTTCGTGGTCGGCGGCGACTTTGATTGCAGGAATAGTAAAAAGAGATCGGGATCGAGACCCTTCTGGTTTTAAGGAGGTGTGTTCAGCCAGCTTGAGGGCCTGCTATTTCGCCAAATAGCCCTGTGTTCCTGAAATAACTAGCCCAAAGGGATGGCAGTTGCATCCTACAGCCAGAGAATGGGTGGTTCATACAGACACAGAACATGTGATTGCCAGAAATAATAACTTGAATGGATCTTATGTGCTGGATGCCATTCTGCGCCATCATGTGATTCCATTGTCACAAAGAGCCAGTGTAGAATAATAGTTCAAGTGTTAGACTTGAACTGAGAAAATCCATGTTCCAATCCCTGGTTGATTGTTGGATTTGCTAGGTAAACTTGAGGCAATCACTCTCTTTCAGCCAGCACTGTCTTGTGTATTGTGTTGTGGATAAAGTAAGAGAAGGGTGTACACCATGGTATGGTGGAAAGGTGAGATAGAAAAGAAGCATTAAACAAAAATGCACATGCTGGCTTCAAGCTGCTGCAAATAAAAAACTATCTGACAAGAGATCCACAAATGGCTGGATGAATTAAGTGTTAATTCTGCATTGGAATGCAGACAATGTCAATTGCCATTTCTTCTAATTAGTCTGGTGACACTATAAGAATGGCCTAAGGAAATCTTTATATAGATTCCCTTCTCCATTAGGTCCTTTACCATGAACATTCACAGACTGAGTGCTGAAAGTCCAGAAAGTTGTGGTAAATATTGAAATAATAAAGCAGCATGTCTTGTATGAGAGAGGTTTACAGTCATATTGAACCAGGTAGCTAGTTTGGGTTTGTTTGGGATTAATAAACAAACATACCACTATGAGCTTCTGGAGAAAGTAGCTTGCTCTAAACCTCATTTCTTCTTCTATAAATAAAAAGTAATAATCATGTAGCTTGTAGAACTGAGAAGGTGAACATGACATGTAAATTAAATGTATTTGGCCAGTTATGATAACTGAAAAAATTCTTTCCTTGAGAGCATCCTACATTTCTGCAGAGAAATTTTGTTTCTGTTATTATCAAAGTTCTTGTTATATATTCAAGCCCACTAAACCCCTTTTTGATTTTAATGTTAATTCTTCCTCCATATGTAAAAGCCTCTTTTTTACTTGTTTTTGTTAATTCTTTTGTAATTTTCTTTTATGGCTATAAATCTCTTTGAGATATCAGATTGAACTGAAGTCAGTTTTTACTACTTGTAAAAACAATGACAAAGCTATCTTAGGATCTAAGTGTGACTGTTTTTTACCCCCAGCTTTTATCTGAGAATTTTCCGCAATACTGATGGAAATGGTAATGAACAATTTCCTCAGTCAATGAAGATTACCGTAAATATTTTTCTTTAAAAATAGTGAAATAATGTAATCAAATATTTTGATTGATGAAACAGGATGTTCTAAAGTTTAATACAGTAATTCTGAAAAAGGAGGTAATTCTACTGTTCGTGCTCTTTCTAATCTCTCCTGATTTCTGACCTGCATGTTCGTTCTTGAGTTATGCCTGAATCAATGGGACTCTTCGTGTGGAGTCAGTTGGGGATCTACAAAGAGGACTGTGTGTCTCGGCCAAGGAGGGGACTATGCAGTAAACAACAGGAAATCCAACTTGGCACTAGGTCTGAGCAGCTGGAAGCTTGGGACAGATATTCTGGCCTTTATTGCAATCCTCAGATGCATGTCTTCAGGTCGAGCCCAGATGTGGTGGGTTTGTCGTCGTCCCCCCAGCCCCTTTCCCTATACTGCTTAAATACTTTCCCATTCTTCTTTTGGCATTATCAGAAATTCTGAAGGATTGTTTCACTCAGAGAAAGTTTCATTTCTAAGATTGTTGAGAGCTCAGATTTAATTTTCAGTGTTCTCTTGTGATGTGAATTGAGAGCGTCTGCTCCATTATCTGACAGCATAATTGAGGTACTATCAGTCAGTAGGAAACTAGACTCTGGAACTGAAATTCAGCCTTTGGTAGAAAAGTTTAGAGTCCTCTTGAATGGATGAGTGCACCTTCATCCTCGTCACTAAATTTGCAGATGGTGATTACATATAGTGAATCAGTGGCATTCTTTCCTGAACTGGCTGAAAGTGTCAGTGGTTATACATCCCTTGATTACATCCTGTCTTGACAGTTGCAACATGCTGTGCATTGAACTGTCCTTGAAAAGTGGAAGCTGCCATGGCTGCTAGACAGCTAAACAGTTCAAAATACAGGAATCATCTATACCGAAATATCTGCACCAGCTGTCAATTGCTTACTCGCCACAGTATAAAGTGCTGGTATTGATTTTTAAAGTCATGAACAGCTTAGGCTCCCTCTTCCTTATGATCCTATATGTTTATTGAATTCTGCAAGAGAGACCTTTTGAAGATGATCCCACTGTCAGAAGCCCATCTTTCAGGCACACAAGAGAAGGCCTTGTTCTATGTTGGTCCCAGACTATGAAGTGCACTCCCTTGGGACATGCATTTGCCCAGCTGTCTCAGTGTCTAGAAAGTAAATGAAGATGCATCTCTTCTGCCAAGTTTGGGATTGATTGATTTTACCATTTGTTTTAGTACTAATTTTAATCTGCATTTTTAGCTTTTTACTTTTCTAGAGTTATACAATTGCAAGGGGCAATTTATTTGAATAGTGCTATCACATCCCTCCTCGGCTAAACATTCCCAGCTCCTTCAGTCTGTCTTCATGGCTTTAGTTTATTATCGTCCGATCATCTTCATTGCTTTTCTTTGAACCTATTCAGTTTCTCTAAATCTTTTAAAATGTGACTAGCATTGTCACAGTATTAAAGATGGAGTCTGACTAATGCAGGACAGAATGGAAGGATTGCTTCCTCTGACTAAATATACCTTTGCCTTTTTTGCAGTCATACAACACCTTGTTAGCTCATATTCAGTTTGCAATATACTACTACTGCAACATCATTTTCACAAGTACTGTTACTAAGCCAGGTGTCTCCCATACTACATGTGTTCATTTTATTTTTGTTTTTTAACTGAACACAGCACTTGAGTCTGTTAAAATGTATTTCTGTTACTTTCATCCCATTTCTCTAGGATTTCAAGATCAGTTTGAATTTTATTTATTCTCAGATATTAGTTATCCCACCTAATTTTGTGTTGTCTCCAAAGAAGAAGAATAGAATAGAATAAAATTTTATTGTCACTTTAAATGTACACTAATCAGCATACATTAAAATGAAATTTCATTGCATTCAGCTCTCAGAAGTTGACCATTGTGCCCACACATATATGACATAGAGAAACATCACAGTCTAGTTTGAATGTATATATATACATGGCAGAATATTATATATATTTAACTATATATTTATAGTTCTACTATAAATACTTCGAAATCTCCTCCCAGAGGGGAGCAACAGAAACAGACCATGAAGTGGGGTCTCTAACAATGCTTCGAGCTTTAAGCACATAGTGCTTATAAGCAATATCCTGAATAATGGGAAGCAAGCTTCCTATAATCATCTCTGTTGTCTATATGGACCTTCTATCTGAGGCACTGTTACCACCAAACCAAACAGTGATACAGATTGATATGCTTTCAATCGTGCCTCGGTAAAGTTGGCTAAGCATTCCTTCTATCTATCCCTTACAAATGCATATGAAGCTCCTTGCAATACTGCTCTTCATATTGCTGAAGAACCATTGATAAGTACTCTTTGGATACAATTTTTATGTCTATGTCTTATTTTAATTGTCATGCCATCCAGCCCACATTTAACTACTGTATCTTGCTAATCAGTATATTTTGGAATGCTCTGACATGGCTGAAATCAATAAATTTTACAATAGCAATATATTGTACATTTTATAATACAAGAAATTTTACAATACAATATATACCGCTTCACAGTGCTTTACAGCTCTCTCTAACTGGTTTACAGAGTCAGCATATTGCCCCCAACAATTTGGGTCCTCATTTTACTAACCTTGGAAGGATGGAAGGCTTGAGTCAATCTTGAGCCGGTGAGACCCAAACTGCCAAACTGCAGAAATAGCCTGCAGTACTGCATTCTAACCACTGCGCCACCATGCACAATGATAACATTTCCAGTTTACTAAGGTAGTTAATGAATCAAAAATAGATAACAAGATTTGTTCATGACAAATCCATGCTAACTATTGGAATTACTGTACTGGAGTTACTGCACTTTTGCAAGCATTGAAAATTGATCTCTTTATTGTGTTCTAAAATGTTTCCAGGTGTCAATGTTAGATTGACCGGTCATTGTGCACTCAATCTTCCCTTTCCTTATTTTCGAACATAGGAACATCATCTCATCTGGCACATGCCCAGTTTGCAGGATTTTTCAGAGAGAATATATATAGGGATTTGTCTAGACTATGAACTGATTCCTTCAATATCCTAGGATGCAATTAATTTAGTATTAGAGATATAATTTGGTATAGAGATATAAACTAATTCAGAATAAAGAGACAGCCACGTTTCTATCAATCTCAAGATTCAATATTGCCGCTACATCTTGCTTTTTTGTTTTGTTTTGATCAGTTTTTGTTGGCTGCCTTGAACATTCTCCAGACTAGAAAGTATTATTTATTTATTTATTACATGTATTTATATGCCGCCATTCTCCCGAAGGACTCAGGGCGGCGAACACAAGTTAAGAAACAAGTACAATAAAATCATAATTTAATCCAAATAATTAATTAGTAGTAAATAATAAAGCCCGGAATCAGTCTCAGCCTATTTGTTTGAAAAGCCAAGTCTTCAAGTCCCGACGGAAGGAGCGGAGATCAGGAGCCGTCCGGAGCTCAGTAGGTAATTCATTCCAGAGGGTGGGAGCACCCACAGAGAACGCCCTACCCCTGGGCACAGCAAGGTGACATTGGCTCACCGTCGGAACCCTGAGGAGAGCGGCCCTATGTGAGCGAACAGGACAGTGAGAGGCAGGCAGGAGAAGGTCATGCAAATATCCTGGACCTAAGGCATGAAGGGCCTTATAGGTGAGGACTTGTACCTTGAAGCGGACCCGGAGAACCACTGGTAATCAGTGCAGCTCACGCAGGAGGGGTGTTATATGGGAGTAACGAGGGGCTCCCATAACAACCCGTGCAGCTGCATTCTGGATCAGCTGGAGTCTCCGGGTGCATCTCAGGGGCAGGCCCATGTAGAGGGAATTGCAGTAATCCAAGCGGGAAGTAACCAGGGCATGAGTGACTGTGCGAAGGTCATCTCGGTCCAGGAAAGGGCGCAACTGGCGCACCAGGCGAACCTGTGCGAAGGCCCCCCTGGTCACAGCCGTTAGATGGTCTTCTAGGGATAGCCGAGCATCCAGGAGGACACCCAAGTTGCGAGCCCACCAGAGATCATTCACCAGAGCGACCAATGCCATTTCCGTGCTGTGACCGTGTCGGAAGCCTGATTGGTACAGGTCAAGGTATTCCGTTTCCTCCGGGAATTGTGGGAGCTGTTGAGCCACTACAGTCTCAACAACCTTCGCGATGAAGCGAAGGTTGGAGACGGGACGATAGTTATTAAGTGAGTCTGGATCCAGGGAAGGCTTCTTGAGGAGAGGTCGAACCACCGCCTCCTTAAGAGAGGCGGGGAAGTTCCCCTCTCTCAATGAAGCGTTGACAATTGCCTGGATCCAGTCTCTAGTCACCTCTCTGGCAGCCGAAACCAACCAGGAGGGACAAGGGTCCAATAAGCAAGTGGAGGAACTAAGTTTGCCCACAATCCTGTCCACTTCCTTGACAGAAACAGGGTCAAACTCAATCCAGATATTATTCTCAAGACCCACCCTAGTCTCCCGATTGGATTCTGCCCAGTCAGAGTCCAATCCGATCCGGATCTGAGTGATTTTATCATGCAGAAACTGTACAAAATCCTCAGCTCTGCCCTGCAAAGGGTCTTCCCTCGCTCCCTGATTGAGGAGGGAGCGGGTCACACGAAACAGGGCTGCTGGGCGGTTTTCTGCAGATGCAATGAGGGTGGCGAAGTAGTGACGTTTCACCGCTTCCATCGCCACTAGATAAGACCTAATATGGGTTCTTAACTGTGTTCGGTCAGATTCAGATCGGGAGGACCTCCAACTCTCCTCTAAGCGTCTTTTCTGACGTTTCATTTCCCAGAGCTCCATGGAAAACCAAGGAGCAATCCGGGATCTGCATCGGATTAGAGGCCGCAAAGGTGCGATTCTGTCCAAGGCGTCGGTAGCCACCCGTTCCCCGGATGCCACCAGAGCCTCAGCTGAATCGCAGGATTGAGAGGTGGGGAATGTCCCAAGCTCCTTCAAGAACCTTTCTGGGTCCATCAGGCGCCTAGGGTGGAACCATTTTATGGGTCCCGTCTCCCAGTGGCAGGGGTTGGCAGATTGAAAGTCTAGTCTAAGGAGGGAATGGTCAGTCCATGACAGGGGAGTGATGGAAAGTTCCCCCTTACCATGACTATTTATCCACTGCCCAGAGAGAAAAACTGATTGCTGAGCACATTGTAAGCCGCCCTGAGTCTTCGGAGAAGGGCGGCATATAAATCAAATTAAAAAAAAAAAAAAAAACCAGGTCGAGTGTGTGTCCTCCCCTATGAGTTGGGCCCTGAATAACCTGAGTCAGGTCCATGGGTGCCATGGAGGCCATGAACTCCCGGACTGTCTCAGATGACTCACCAATTGAAGGCAGATTAAAATCTCCCACAACTAAAAGGCTGGGGAGTTCAAGTGCCACCTCAGACAAGACATCGAGCAGTGCGGGCAGGGCTGTGGCAACATAGCTGGGAGATAGGTATGTGACCAACAAGCCCGACTGAACTCCAGGGTCCCACTTCAATAGAAGAGACTCACACCTGCCTATCTGAGGGACAGTGACCTCCCTAGGACTCAGACTTTCTCTAACAACTACTGCCACCCCCCCTGCCCCTTCCCTGGTGTCGCGGCTGGTGCAGGACACGAAAGCCTGAGAGGCATAAATCAGAGAGAGGGATTCCCCCCTCTTGCCCCAACCAGGTCTCCATGATACAGGCCAGGTCCGCACCCTCCTCATCAATAAGATCTCGTATGAGGAGAGCCTTATTCATCACGGACCTGGCATTCACATATATCAGACGGAACCAGGGTCCTTCGCTCTCATATCCCCAGGAAAGCAGGGTGAGCAGGAGGTATGGGAGCAAGTCACCATCCGAATGCATCTGGTGTGATGCTCCCCACCCCTACTTCGATTTCTTCTGCCCCTTCCCACCATCACAGGTATAGCTTGTCCCACTCTCCTCTGAGCATCTCCTACGACTCCCAATCTCCCCAACCCGCCGGGACTGTCAAAATGGCATAGCTACTGATCCTTAAGAGACCCCCCAGTCTCATTTTTATTATTAAAAACCACCCTCCTCCCGGATCCCCTTAAAATTGGATCTAAAAATCTATTTAAAAAACCCCAGAGTTTCCGTTTTTTAGTGTATCACCTCTTGGGGTTCCAAAACCCGTCATCAAGGGCAGCCCTCGATAGTTGAGAGGGCCAAACCTGCGAGAGGGGGGAGTCTTGCGGTGCAAGGAGCTCCGCAGTTGAATACATTAAAGAATAGTAATGAGCTGAGAGTGATGAAGGATCATTTTCTATTAAAGGGTATTAGAGATGGTAAAAACAGGTAGATTAAATAAGGGAGGAAAAGATGTTAAAGAGAAGACAATATGCTAAAAACATCAGAACATCGGGACATCATCGTCCTATCATGACGATGGGAAGTCTTGTGATTATAATAAGTCTATTCAATGGTGGGGAAAAAAGTCTCAAAGGCCGCCCTTTCAAGGTGACCCAAACCAGAGTCATAAGGTCAAATGAGAGATGGTCCGTCCCACCATAGTCCAAGACTCTCGGTGTCTGTGCCTCCTCCCATTCTCACACCAGCAATAGCCGAGGCTTAGTTCAGAAAAAAGCAAGGTGTAGTCATAGGATGGAATAAATGATTGAATAATCGAATAATCCGGGTAACCCAGGGAAGACAAGATGGTCAAATAAGGCTGCAGATCAATCAAAAGTTGTAAATTTATGCTGAGTGGCCCTATTAGGCCTAAGCCTAATAAGGGGAGGGGGGAACAGTTAAGGGGGAGACCAACTGTCATCCCCCAGCTGACAGTTCTCAGTTCCTTCCCCATAAGCTTGATCTTCAGGCCATTCAGCCCATTAAGCCCCTTCCATGTTTCAGAAAAAAAGGGGGGAGTGTCCAGATCCCTCAAAAACTGAGGGATCCTAACGTTTGTAATGCTGCCCTCTTCTCCACCAACAACGGGGGCGTCTTTGTAGCCAAGCCTCCAGGTACTGCTGCCGTCCTCTAACCTCCTCCCTGACAGTCAGCTGTTCCTCGGGCTCCATCCACGCTCTATCAAGCTGGCAACACCTCGGCTCGCTGGGAGGGGTCAAAAGATGGCTAACTGACCCCCGACACCCCTGAAAATGTCGAACATCGCCTCCCTAAGCTCGGGGTTCACTGCGGAGCCACCATTTTGGTTTGCTGCCCAATGGAATTTCACATAAAATTTAAAAAATGTGATCAAAGGATGCAACACTTCAGATAGTTGCAGGAATGAATCCTAGTCTGCAATAAGCAGTATTTGGGCTCTATTTTCTGTTTAGCAGGAGTCACATATAGGCTTGGTCCTTTTCTGTCCTCATTCTGTTTCCTTATTTGGTAGGATTAATTTACAATTATATATTTCTCTGATAAAACAACTAAGGGGCCATATTGGACAGATTAATAAATCAACTTCTGTTCCAGTAGATCCTTCATTGGAACTACCAGACGATTTACATCTACCTTGTGAGCCTAAGTCAGTGGATAGTGTTCTGTTGGTTGATGGATGCCAGAAAAATGCTGCCATCACTGTATCACGGAAAGAAAATTGGCCCAAGTTCACCTGGAGCTGTCAAGAAGACTCTCATAACAGAAGGCCATGCCAGAGTTTTTCCCCTGTGCCACAGGCCCCTGCAGACATTGGCTTCGTGGCAACTGGACTTAATAAAGATACTGAATTGCTAGCCAACTACCCAGAAACACGTAACCCCAGCCTCAATACCAAATATAGCAACCAAGGTGCTTATCTACAGACCCTGGAAAAAAGTAGCCGCCAATGGGTGCTCTCCACAGGGAAGACTCAAGGGGTAGAAGAGGGAGCTTCCACTTCTGCCATTGAGATGGAAGAATTCCACAAGCATGGCAACTCCCAAGGAGAAATCTGGTACAACCCAATTCCAGAGGACGAGGACCTGCAGCTCCCCTTCCTTGAAAGGAAGTGTGGTAGTAGTTCTGAGAATAGGGACAAGAAGAAGAACCCAATAGAAGTTAAAGTCCCACATGAATGTATAGATATTGACAGCTCACTGAAGGCAGTCAATAATGTGCAGATTTCACCAATCCAACTGAAGCGTGTTAAGCAAGTGGAGATGCTGGGCAATCACCAGTCTGAGACTTACGGTGAGTTGGTTCTAAGCAGAGACTCACATTTTTTTAGGAGCATGAGAACTGCCTTGTGGTTTGGAGAACTGAAGTTTGAGGACGGGAGGGAATGGTTGCATGTCATGGGTTTAGTCAAGAGCAAGATTGTTTTTCTCTTATACTGAAGCATGATCTCCTGGGAGTATCTCTTTTTTTAAAAAAAGGTTGGGAATAGAGAAGACAATTCCAGTCTTTTAAGTAGCTGTTATGCTGAGTTAGCTTAGCTGACTATGCTCTAGAGTGCTTAAAAAAAGATCCATTCTAAATGCACAGCAGTGCACCACTAAACCCTGTGAGATGCTTGTGGATGTCTTGAAATGTCATTTATCTTAAATGTATATTGAATTTAAGACCATCACTAAGGGAAAAGGATTTTCAATGAAACCAGTACATATCATTGATTGGGTTGCTGGTTATAGAAATTTCCACTTGTTTAATCATTCATAATACCACCTACATTTTTGGCTGAAAATGTTGAGTTTAGCAGTATGCATATTCATGTTCTTATTAATAATTAAAGTAGTATTTCAATTTTGGGGATATCTGCAATAAACAAAGGAGGAATGTCGGCTACTCCATTAACCATTTATATTGTATCAGATTGTTTTGCGGCTTTTTTTGGAAGAAGAGGATTGTCTTCTCTAGTTATCCCTTTTTCTGAAAAGCCATGAGAAAGAAAGCCAGTTCTTTCTCTCCCAGCCTGTTACCCTTGCAGCTTTGGTGCAATGCCTGTTACCTGCTGGATAAGTGGCATTTGGCCTGCCTTACACAATTTCTCTCCTCAGGAAAGATACCTGTTGCAACTGTGGATCCTGAAGAAAGTTCAGCCAGTGCCACACTGATGGCCCAGAACACCAATGCCAATAAAAAGAGCCATTCTTTCAGCAAGACCAAGTCCCCAGGCCCAGTACGAAGTCTCTCCATGAAGATGAAGAAACTGCCAGAGCTGAGACGGAAACTAAGTCTGCGCAGCTCCCGTCCTCGTGGGCCAGAAGGGAGCTCCTCTGCTAAGGAGTCAGGGAATGTCATCAGCCGCTACCATCTTGACAGTAGTGTGGTATCTCAGCAACCTGTGACCCAGGACAAGGCTGCCAGCAATGGGGGATATTTGAGTGACAGTGATTCCCCAGAACTTCTGGCTAAGACAGAGGCATGCCTTGGCCTTGAAGAGTCATCATTCTGGCTGTACAGTTTTGCTGAACAGCCTAGCTGTCTACAGCATTTCTCTGGTCTTGTCAGCATTCACCTGCTGGGGATCCAGGGTTTCAAGCCTCCCAAAGCTGAAACCAAAGAGCTCTTCTGCATTCTTCAAGTAGACTCTGTTAACAAGGCTCGCACAGCCCTCCTGCCTTGCCAGGCTGCTGTCCTCACTCTCAACCATTCTTTCCAGCTGGAGCTGGAGGATGCCCAACTTCTCAGAATGGCGGTCTTCTCCTGTGATCCTACTGTGGGCAAGAATCGAGTTTGCTGCCATGGTACCATCATTCTGCCCCAGGTTTTTCAAGGTGAGGAAGATTGTTCAGTCACATGCCAATAGATAGTTTTCTAGGGAGTTACAGATAGAAATAATGTCCTTTGCAGTCCACCTGTTCAGGAACATATAGTTGGAAGTTACCTTCTGCTGGATCAGATCATTTTTTTCACTTGTGCAGTACAGGCTAGATTGAAGGGTCTCAATCCAACATCATTCCCATTAAAGGCTACTTTTAAACTTGTGGTGGGATGGAAGTCAAAGTTGCAATCCCACTCATGCCAGGACTATGCTCTTCTTGTCTCTCTTCTTTCTGCCAGCATAGCACAGGACCTAAGTCCTGCTCAAGATGCTAGTGTTGGATACATCTCAAGAGCTTCTAATACTGGATTGACCCCATGGGATTTTCTGGTCTGGGGAAGGGGATGGGGAGGTGGGGATCCATTGTGATCATCACATTTTTGGTTTTAGGTTGTAAGACCCAGCAGTTAGCCCTACAATTGGAGCCTCAGGGGCTTCTTTACATCAAACTCACTCTGGTGGATCGGTGGGATCCAGCTAATTCGGAACAGGAACCACAAGTCTTTGGAGTGAAGCTGAATCAGCTGGTGAAAAAAGAAGGTGCTGCCATCAAGGTGCCACTCCTAATCCAGAAATGTGTAACCCAGATTGAGAAACGAGGATTGAAGGTGAATGTTCTCCATCCCAAAGCAACCAATTTCCTAAGTTTCATGTAGAGTAGCTCAACCTGATCAACTCCTTTCTCCCAACCCAGATGTCTGTTTTTTGCAGTTTGCCATCCATGTGAGATTTATTTATTTATAGGATTTACATGGCCACTTACCTCATACAAAGATTATAGGCAGCTCACAACATCCCTAAAACATAGTTAAAGACAAAGGTACCTTCCCTCCAAGTGCCAGACCAAACATTCTCACAGTTCAGCCCAATGCCTGGGGGAAGAGCCAGATTGTCACAGCCTTTCAGAATGCTAAAAGGGTAGAGATTCCTCTGATCTCCAATGGGAGGATGTTCCTCACCAAGAAGACACTCCTCCAAGTCCCATCTAATGGCAACATTTAAGGGAAGGGAACTTGAGTGTCTCCACCCCATCTAATCTAGTAGGACAGGCAGATACCCTCAGGGAGAAGCATTTCTTTAAGTAACCTATTGTAGTCTTGTGCCAATAGGGCTGTAAAGATGATAATCAGCACCTTGAATTAGAGCTGGAAAGCAACTGCATGCCAGTACAAGTTACACAGCAGTGGTATTACTTGAATGAACCACGGGGTATCCAAAATTGCAAGTGCTGCTGCATTCTGGATGGTTACAGCTTCTGGATGAACTTCAAGGCCAGTTCCATGCAAAGGCATTATAATAATTTAAATGGGAGGTGACTAAGCCATGGGTGACTTCTTCCCTATACTATTGCTTGCAGCTTATCCAGGTGATCAGCTCTGTTCTCTTTGTAGGCGGTAGGCCTGTATCGCTTGTGTGGCTCAGCAGCAGTGAAGAAGGAATTACATGATGCCTTTGAGAGAGATAGTGCTGCTGTTGTTCTTTCTGAAGATCTTTATCCAGACATCAATGTGATTACAGGTTGGTGCCTACAACTGGACTCTTGTTAGACTTTCTGACTGACGAAGTTCCCAGTGGATTCTGGAAAGACTTCTGGAATTAATAACATGTAGGCAAGTCACATTGCCAGTACCAACGTAGAGTGTGGAAAAAACCAATTTAGAAACACCCTGGAACTCATTGACTGCTGGGCCAATTAAAACAAGTTTACTGATCTTATTGAAACATTTGCTCACCACCACCACTATTATTATGAGATCAAGGCTCTCTAGCTATGATCCTTCTTCCCTGTGTGAAGTCCAACAGAGATAGAGGTTCTTGAGGTTCTCCTTGTACACCCAACCTTTTGAACCCGCTCTGCATTTCTCCGTTGCTATGCAGTTCTTTCCCTCCTCTTTACAGTTCAGATCACAGTTAAAAAGCTCAAGGAATTCTCTGACTCTTATGTGAAAGGTGCTGACTCTTCTGCAGATAGCTTGAAGGTGCTGGAGAAGAACCCATGTAGGCTGCTGGAAACTAGGTTTTTCTCTGCAATCTTTTCCTGAATTCAGGCCTTCCCCAAGTTTACACAGACTTATCAGTCAGGCAATGTACATCTTGGTCCACCTCTTGGAAACAGAGCATTCAAAAGCTCAACACAGGATTTCTGAAACCATGAGAGAACTTAGTTTCCCTTTGCTTGGACTAACCTTTAGTGGAAATGAAGTCTGACAGGATTTCAACATTGCATTTCTGAAAGGTCAGGAGATAAAGAGTAGGTATGAAATTCATTCAATGCTAAACAGATTGGCACATTCAGAACCACTAAGAATGAGCTCCTTAGTTTTAATTGGGTGCGTTACACAACTTCATTTATCATTTTCAAAGGGTATGGCACCACATTATTTGAGAACTGCTGGTTTAAGGAATTGCAGATCAGTGCTCAATCTCAAATGCTACTCTATAAAGCAAAAACAGAGTCGTAAGGAGACAAAACTTCAAGTATTTGTATTCAATAGTTCTGTGCAAAAAAGTTTATATAGATGAAAGAGACAATCTTTTGGGGATTATATTACTAATACAACTAAAGATATGGAGACTAAATATGAATAATGTAATCTTTAATTAAGGTTTAATTGGGAAAACCTCAAGGCATTTTGATGCTATTTCCCACCCTTTTGAATACCGTGGATCCAAATGCATATTTTATAAAGTAGATTTGGGCCACTGGAGATTTTCCCATGATGGGGAAAAAAGGCAGATCTCCAATAAGAAGAAGAATGTGCCCAATCCTGTATTGAAGAGAACTCTGCCAATGACCAAGAGGTCTAGAGCCAGGGTAGCTCAAATTTCCTGTGACTACCAGCCCCCATGTTTCCTCTGTGTGTTGGTCCACTTCCTTTCATGATAAAAGGCAGGTCAGAGTTAGCATTTGATGGCTGGCAGTGAGTCCTACAGCTGAGGACTTAGCCAATTGCCATTATTTCAGCAGTGAAACTGGAAATGGAGCTGACAGCTCCTCTTATACTGCCAGGTTGACTGTCAAGGTTGCCAGGTTGACTGACTGGGGCTCAATGGATGTGCCCCAGCTCTATTGTTCCTTTCTATATATTGTTTGACAAATGATGTGAAAGTATGGTTTTGAGCAGCAAAAGATTCAACTGTGTTGAATCACTTTGCATTACATCAAAATGAATAGAACAAGACAGAACAATAGAGTTGGAAGTGACCTTGGAGGTCTTCTAGTCCAACCCCCTGCTCAGCAGGAGACACTATTCCATTTCAGACAAATGGTTGTCCTGTCTATTTTTAAAAACTTCCAGTGTTGGAGCATTCACAACTTCTGTAGGCAAGTTGTTCCACTGATTAATTGTCCTAACTGTCAGGAAATTTCTTCTTAGTTCTAGGTTGCTTCTCTCCTTGATTAGTTCCCATTCACTGCCCTCAGGTGGTTTGGAAAATAGCTTGATTCCTTCTTTGTGGTAATCCCTGAGATATTGGAACACTGCTATCATGTCACCCCTAGTCCTTCTTTTCATTAAACTAGACATACCCAATTCCAATCTGTCTGCTTCCTCCCTCTGCTATCATTTTGCTCCCTTATCCAACCAGTGAGGAAAAAACCCACTCACATATAAGTTTGTGAATCAGGATTTTCATGTCAGGAAACTTTAATATGGCACAGATCTTGAAGTACCACTATGATACCAGCCTTCTCTAATAAAGGTGACAGTTGAACCTAGAACAAAGATAATGTTGAATTTTGTTTTCTGTTTTCCTCCTTTCCAGGGATCTTGAAGGACTATTTGCGTGAGTTACCCACTCCTCTTATCACTGACCCCCTGTATCAGGTGGTACTGGAAGCTATGTCCAATAGGACAGTGGGACTGGAAGTGAAGGAGACAACAACAGCTCTTCTGAATTGCCTACCAGAGGCTGAGAAGGTGAGGAAGTCTCAGGTTGAGAAAGAGAATAGGTCTATCAATCTCAGACTTAATCGGCCTTTAAAAATCTTTAAAATCTTTAAAATCTTTTAAAATCTTTAAAAATCTAACCTCTCACGTTTACAAAGATTTAGTCTTTGTAAACAGCAACAGATCATGCCCCACATTTCCCAATCGTACCACAACTAATCACAACGATTTACTACATGTCGATTTCACAGAAGATGCCATTGAAAAGGCATTATGCAACCTAAAACTATCTCTATCTATTGGCCCTGATGGATTATGTGCCTACTTCTTAAAAAAACTCTCAACCACTATAGCAGAACCTCTTAGCATAATCTATGAAATATCTTTCAGAACCAGCTCATTGCCTAGCTTATGGTCACTAGCCATGGTCATCCCTATCTTCAAAAAGGGTGATCCCAGTCTAGTTGAAAATGACAGACCAATCTCATTATGTTGCGTCACATGGAAAGTCATGGAATCAATCATAAACCAATCCATTACCCTCTAGTTATAGACAAACAACCTACTCTCTAACAAGCAGTTTGGCTTCAGAAAAAAATTGTCCTACAATCTGCAACTCTTACAAAACAAAACAAAAACATATGGACTTCACAACTCGACCAGGGTAAAGCAATAGACACAATTTATATACACTTCTGCAAAGTCTTTGATTCAGTAGTACACGACAAACTACTTCTAAAAGTAAAATCTTATGGCATTCCCAGATTCCTGCATAAGTGGATAGCTGCATTCCTATCAACAGTCCTAAACTGGCAACCCCCTCGCACCTGCAGACAACTGCAAAGCTTCCTGGGGTTCGCGAACTTCTACAGACAATTCATTCCCTCTTTTGCAAGAATTGCTAAACCTCTGACAGACCACCTAAAAACAGGGAGTCCAGCAACAAAGCCCCGCCTAGGACAACCTGTAAGTGGGACCTGACCTGCCAACAAGCATTCGAAACACTAAAAGAAATGTTTGCAAAAGAACCAGTCTTAAAGCATCCTGACCCCAAACAACCCTTTGTCATCCAAGCAGATGCCAGCGATGTGGCAGTGGGGGCCATGCTACTCCAAAAGAACAGCCAAGGGAATCTACAACCTTGTGCCTACACATCCCGCAAACTCACCGGCACAGAAAGACGATGAGCGGCATCCATAGGGTCATCCCAAGGCCTCAGCTCAGCGTTTCACCCGAGCACCAATGTGGGGGCAGAGAGACTGAATGCCATGGTGGAGGAGTACCTGAGGTGCTACGTGAACTATCAGCAGTCCAATTGGGCGGACCTCCTGTCTTTCGCTGAGGTTGCGTATAATAATGCTGTTCACAGTAGCACGGGGCTAACCCCGTTTAAGATAGTGAGCGGCATGGACTTTGTCCCAATGCCTGAGTACCCAAGGGAGCCTCCCTCCTCAGTCAACTTGACCGATTGGATGGCGACACTGAAAGCAACCTGGGAGATTGTCAAGGAAGCGCTAGCTAAGGCAGCACAAACCTATAAGAAACAGGCAGACAAACACCGAGCTCCCCAAAGGCCTTTTCAATTGGGGGAGAAAGTTTACCTCTCCACAAAATATTTGAGGTTAAAACTTCCTAGCAAGAAATTGGGACCAAAATTTATAGGACCATTCTCCATAGTAAAGATAATCAACCCAGTCACAGTGCAATTGAAGTTGCCCCGATTGCTAGGGAAGATACACCCGGTATTCCATAGTAGCCTCTTAAAACCCGTGGTTGGATCAACCCTGAGGCCATTACCCCGTGAGCCCCCAGGCCCTGTGGTCATAGGGGGCCAGACCCATTATGAGGTGCAGCAAATCCTCAATTCGAGGTGGCACAGGAGGCAACTCCAATATTTAATCAAGTGGAAGGGTTACCCCTTATCAGAGGCATCTTGGGTAAAGAGTCAAAACATCCAGGATGATCGCCTTATAGCCAAATTTCATGCAGAAAATCCAAACAAGCCTGGTGGGGGGTCACATCCCTAAACTCTACATCTGTACTCAAATTGTTTTGCTTTGTGCAGGTTGCCCTCGGGAAGTGAGGGGAGCCGAATGTCAACTTGCAAAGCTTTCAAGTTGCCATGAGCAGGAGGGAGGGAGAACTGAAGTGAATTCCATGCATTTTTCTGATCGCAATCAGAAGGAGGGTGTTAGGTTTCACAGCCAGCCAAAGTGGTTAATTGGAGAATGTGATTTATGACATGGCCAGGGGGGAGGGGAGAGACAGGGTCATAGGGGAACGTAAATCTACGTGGGGTCAGTCCTGACTGCATCCGAGTATTGCCGGAATGGTGCTCCTAATAAATCACTATATTTCCTTTGAAGTTTGGATCATGGCTCATGAATTAATTAGGGCATCTTTCGGAAACTTGACAGCAAGTAGTCAAAATAGGGAACGCCCTATCAAACCCTGCAACAGTTAGCAGCGGCGTCCCCCAAGGAAGCATTTTAGGACCCACACTCTTTATACTTTACATAATTGACTTTTGCGATCATATTATAAGCAACTGTGTTCTCTTCACTGATGATGTAAAACTATTCAACATCACCCTACAGAAAGACCTTGACTATCTATCAGAATGGTCAAACAATTGGCAACTCCAAATCTCAACCAACCAACAAAACAAACAAACAACAAACAAAACCAAAAAAAGTCTCATACATTGGCAAAAAAAATCAAAACATAAAATACAAGCTGGGCGGATATGACCTTGTAGATGACCCTCACTCTGTAAAGGACCTTGGAGTACTCATTTTTAATAATCTAAGTGCCAGAGCCCACTGTAACAGCATTGCCAAAAAAGCATTAAAAGTTGTTAAGCTAATCTTGGGTAGCTTCTTCTCTGGTAATATTGTACTACTAACTAGAGCATACAAAACATTTGCTAGACCAATTCTCGAATACAGCTCATCTGTCTAAAACCCGCAGTGCATTAATACAATTGACATTAATACAGACATTAATACAATTGAGAGAGTCCAGAGATATTTCGCGAGAAGAGTCCTCCATTCCTCTACCCACAATACCACCGCAATACCTTATACCACCAGACCTGAAATTTTGGGCTTAGACAACTTAGAACTTCGCCGTCTTCAGTCCGACCTAAGTGTAGTACATAAAATTATCTGCCACAATGTCCTACCTGTCAATGAATACTTCAGCTTCAACCACAACAATACACGAGCACATAATAGATGCAAATTTATGGCAAACTGCGCCAAACTGAATTGCAGAAAATATGACTTCCATAACAGAGTTGTTAATGCCTGGAATGCACTACCTGACTCTGTGGTTTCTTCCAAAACTTTACCCTTAGACTTTACCCAAAGTCTTTACCCAAAACTTTACCCTTAGACTGTCTGCTGTCGACCTCACCCCATTCCTAAGAGGTCTTTAAGGGGCACGCATAAGTGCACCAGCGTGCCTACCGTCCCTGTCCTAATATTCCCTTTTATTCATATCCATTTCATGTATTCATAATTATGTTTATACTTATATCTGTTATCTAATACATGCTTGATGAAAATAAATAAATAAAAAATAAAACAATGTATCATTAGAGGACTTCCCTATGGATGGACATCCTGAATACTTTTCTGTTTTCTTGCTGATGTGAAAGCCTGCACACCTCTTCCTAGCAGTTCATTATTGTACTTGATTAAGCTCTTTCCTTCTTTGTTATTGACAAAATGGGCTGAAATAACTTCTTATTTCCATTTTTAGGCCACTTTGACAATGCTACTTGATCACCTTAGTTTGGTTGCTGCTTTCCATACCTTCAATCGCATGAATGCCCAGAACCTTGCTGTGTGCTTTGGGCCTGTGCTTCTGAGCCAATGGGCAGGTGGGACCATAGTCTCCAGATCTGGCCAACAGCATTGCACCACTGCCAGCACCAGAGATTTTAAACATCATCTTGAAGTATTACACTACCTGTTACAGACCTGGCCAGGTGAATGTGCAAGAGGTTCAAAGGCATCTCTTCCATTCTTGGGGACAAATTTCCTTTAGCTTTAGGTGCTGGGTTCTTGCCAATCACTTAATGAGTTCTAATACTTTTTGTTGAATTATAATGTGATATGAAGAATTCTTCTTAGCATTTTGAACTTTATGGTACTTTGTCTCCTTATTTGATCAGTCGAGTTAGTTGGTTGATAAATCTTAAGGATATTTCTAGAGAACAAATAAGAAGCATATGTAAGCTGGACAGTTAGTTTGACCAAACAACATATTAAACAAAGCTATTTCTAAATATTGGGTATAGTTTTAGACTTTGAGTCAAATTGTGGTTAATTTAAGGTGATATAACTGCAGTTATTGCTGTAAGATTCTCTGTATCATCTGAACCTGGAAGGGAGGGCTATTTAAATAACCTTCCCCTCTGGCCTTTGGTCATAAAGATGAGAAGCTGGAGCAATTGTAAAATAGGGATGTTATGGTCAGAGCATATATTTCCCCATTTTGTTTTCACTCCATAAGAACAGAATAATGTGTAAAATAACAATGCAAAAGAAATAAGGACATTCTCATCCCTATGAGATGAGAATCAGTGGTGGCACTGATCTTGTTGGGGCTGCCATTTAAAAATTATAATTAAAAAACAAAGTACTAATCCACTTCCCCAAAAAGCTCAAACCAGAAAATGATCACTGGTTGAATCAGTCCCTATAAAAGGGATTAAAATAGTAGCCAAAGTAATAGTCCTCCAACAAATTGGTGCTCTCAGTTTACTGGGAGTTACCTTTGGTGATATGGGTGACTATATAGTGCAAATAAGTAAATAAATAAATACTTTGAACAAACATATGATGAGAAGCAAAGGCTTCATATGCATTTTTCTGAATGTTGGATACTTTGGTCCAGAGGTGAAATCTAACAGGTTTTGACAGGTTCTAGAGAACTGGTAGCAGAAATTTTGAGCAGTTCGGAGAACCGGTAGCGGAAATTTTCAGTAGTTCAGAGAACCGGCAAATACCACCTCTGGCTGGCCCCAGAGTGGGGTGGGAATGGAGATTTTGCAGTATCCTTCCCCTGCCACGCCCACCAAGCCACGCCCACACCCACCAAAGGCTTCATATGCATATGCAACCGGTAATAAAAAAAATCGGATTTCATCACTGCTTTGGTCTTAATACCGGTATGTTTAATAAATACATATGGAACAGGATGTGATGTTGAGGTTGTCCCATACCTCAACCATGGAATCATATTTCCTAGGCAGAACAAGATTCCACTAAGCCACATGTAACACCAATGAATCCAGAAGAATGCATATGAAGCCTTCGCTTCAAATAATAGATGTATTCATATTCAAATTGATTGACTCACAATATCTCAGGTGATTTGTGTATCAGTATTTGTGAGGTAAGACTTTTTAAAAATGATGCTATGTTCTGAACTCAGCAGGCAGATTTGAAGTTTTGGATTTCTTAATCTAGAAATTAGCTGTGTGTTCTTGTGCACTTTGGGTGACTGTCAGCTTCCATTCCCTCTTGCCCTGCTTACCTCATTTTGCCTTCCTTCTTAGTGCCACATAGGAAGATGGAAGATGGGGAACGTACCTTTCCAAGCAAGCAGGCCTGTCATCAGTGCAACCCTCCCCTGGATCTGCAACTGTCATACACTACTGTCACTACTCGAAGTCACCCAAGAGGATTGGAAAGTCCTCCAAGAAATCGTTATGCTGGAGACTGGAGTGTGTGTGGACAGCAGTTCCTGGGACCCTCCAAGCCAGGCAGTGAGGCTGACTACGATGAGGTGGCAGGGAGTGAGAGTGACAGGGAAGAGGAGAATGAGGAGGGGGTTTTGAGGAAAGGACTGGCACTCCATAGCCAAGCAGTCTACATGGGTGATTTTGCCCTGGTGGAGGATCCAGAGACTCCCTTTAGCCCGAGGCTTAATTTGAAAGACTTTGATGCTCTCATCGTGGACCTTGAGCGAGAACTCTCCAAGCAAATCAATATCTGCCTATGAAGAATTCTCTCAGGACTTTACAGTAGAGCATTGCAAGCCGAAGTTGCCTCACCAAGTTCTTTTTTATGACTTGCAACCTATGCCAGTATTATTTCTGGTCACAGATTTTAACTTGTGGGCTTTTGCTAATATTGAAGAGCCAACATGAGTTCTCAATGATTGATTGAAAGGTCACCGTTGCTGGGATTCTCCTCAATTTATATGTGAACAGGGAACAGAAGAGAGGCAGGAGCTCTCATATATTTCAGTGAAATCTTCCTCAACTTGGAATCTTCCAGATGTGTTGGAACTCAGTTCCTATATTTCCCAGCCATCATGGCCAACACACCTGTAAGGCACATGCTGGGAAAGGCAGCTTTAAATGCTTCCAAGGAAGAGAGGATTTATCCATGGTTTTCTTTTCTTGAAAAGGTAAAATTGAAAATGTAATGTTTTTGTGCATGTTTTCCTAATCATTCAGAGCACTTTACTCATTCTTGAAGGTAGATCAATGTTATTCTGAATCTGTATCTAGAGTCCAGACTGAAACACAATAGCTTGCCAAAGACTGAGCTGTGTGATTGGGGCTCCTTTTTGCTCCTTATTTAATCATTGTGCTCTGGGTTGGCTATACTAGGTTAAGAATTTCTTGGAATCACTGAAGAAGCATCTTTAGTGGATAATCTGATTGGTACTGGGCAGCTAGGAGCCATATCTTAAATTCCACACAATTTTCCCCATTTCAACTTTGCTTCAAGGTATTGTGGGAAATTAAAAGGGCAGTTTCAAATTAAGGGAAACACTTTGTTTTCAAAGCAGTGGAAAGATTTATAATAGCAAAGATACTACATTTTGTAATTTTTAGCTTCTTTGGCGATAGTAGCTTATCACAAAATCATATAATCATAACCATAACTATGGTATTGAGTCCAATGTACTGCTGTAGTGCAGGAATTCAGGTTTTAAAACATCCCTGTTGTAACCTATATTTGAACATATCCAGTGAGAAGGATTCCATCATCACACCGGGGAATTGATCCCATTGCAGAACATTCTATTGGACTCTGTCTTCCTGTAACTTAAATTAATTATTGCATAATGAATTATTCCTGTTCTCTGGGTTAATAGACTTCTGTTTCTTCTGTGTGATAACCTTTCAGATATTCAAGGAATGGTGTTATAACCCCCGCCCCCCACATGTTCTCACAATTAAATATTAATAAATTCTTCAATTTCTCTTGGTCTTGTTCCTTGAAAATTCTTGTTACCCTTTTTTTGAACCTGTCTCAATCTTTCTTAAGTAATAATGGCCAGAACTGGTCAATACTTGTGGCTGGATCAGCCAGGTATTTCATCTATTACATATATGTGTAATTTTCTGTTTTCAACTTAAGAAATTTTAGAATCGTCTCTATTAAATTGAATTCTGTTACTTTCAGCTCATGTCTTTATCATGATTATTACTGAATGTTATTTTTTTTCAAGGCAATTGACTATTTTAACTAATGTTATATCATTTACAAATTAGAGAAGTATTTATCCCACCTCTTCATCGAAATCAGGAGTGTCAAACTCACATCGTCACGGCATCATCACATGACATATTGCGACTTTTTCTCCTTTGCTAAACTGGGTGTGGGCGTGGCCAGCATGTGATGCATCTGGCCTGCGGCCCACGAATTTGACAGCCCTGATCTAAATCATTAATAAGGTAAATGAAGAGTACAGTGCCGAAGTACAGCATAAGATCTCTGTCCCCATGTGATAACTTTGACTCATCAAACTAGATTGATTGTTGAACAACCATAATGAGTATTTTGGGGATATTATTTTAAGCTGATTGTCTATTGTCATGCTATCCATATTACTAATTATAATATTTGGGGGAATTTTGGCAAAGTCTGAACAATTGTACCTATAGCATTTTTATAATTTACTAAAGAAGTTAACCAATCAAAAATAGATGGTTAGGTTTGTTTTTGATAGATCCAGGCTGACATCTTGTAATTATGGAATTGTTATCAGCTACCTACAGATCAACCTCTTCAAGAACCACTCTCAAATCTTTCCAGACATCAATGTCAGACTGATTTGTAAGTGGTTCCTCAGATCCTTCATTCCCCCCCTTTTGAAGATAAGGATTCTTCTCCTCTTCCAGTCATCTGGCACTTTATCAGTTCTTAAAGACTTCTCAGAAATAATGCCTAAAAGTTCAATTAGTTTTTTAGCAAATTCTTTCAGTACTCTCGGGTTAGCGTATTCATCTGAACCTGGCAATTTAAACTCATTCAGAGTAAATTTCTCTAGATTTGCTATGATCAGTCTGCTGTGACCAAGGCCCAAGTAGTGATTACCAAACACAATTCAGTCCTCAATGAACTTATTTTATTAAAACAGCTGAGAATTAATTCATTATCAGCTTAGTCCAAAACAAAATTTTTAATAACCAGTCCGTCAAATAAAATATTAAACTATTAAAACATTGAGCAACTTGCTGACCAGATTATTTTACTTTGAGTGCATCTGTATCTAAAGATACCCATTGAGCACATTCCTCAGATTTACTAACACTATCTCTGAAAATTGGGATATTTTTAAAAAAATCTTCTTTTGTTACTCTTCCCTCCTTTGTTCTACTTGTATTCCTAAATGTTCTCATATTTTCATTAATATGTGCAGCCTCATGGGCTTCTTCAACTAACCTCCATCTTTTCTCTTCATTTAAATTGTTTGCAGTTGTGCTTTTAGTATACCGGGCACCTTTTCCTAATGTCCCCAGCAGTCTCTTAGGACTTAGCATTCTTACCTGTCCTTCCTTCTTCAAAGTCTGTTGCAATCCAGTTCATTCTCAGTTCAATGCTTCAGATCTATCCTGCCATTCAAAGCAGGTTCATTGTACTCCTACTAGGATCAGAGACCCACACCCTGATTCTTTAACATGGCAGCCTCTGGAGGATATCTTATCTTGCCCCATTCTTGCACATTTTTAGCAGAGTGAATGTTATATTTTTTTAGACCGTTGGCATTCTGTTATTTGTCCCAGTAGGCTTATTCAGTTTTACTAAACAAGCTTCTTGGAATTCCAGCTCTTTCTCCACCCCAGCCAATGATATCACTATCATATCTCCATGCTGTTTAAACAGGTAAGTAACAGGGAAGAAGTATATTTATTTAAAAATCCCCACTAAAAAAATAGATGTGTCCCCCAAGGGTAGGAGGAAAAAGAAAATCCTGACCTTAGAAAAGAGAAAGAAAATACCTATGCCTAATATTGTGCAATGTGCAAAATGATTCAAATGTATGAATATTTGGAGAATGTGGATTGTTGCACATTCAGTCTTAGGGGTGAGTGCCTGCTATGAAGATATTACAGATCTATCTCTGTTTATCCTAACATTCTGCTTTTGACTACATTAAAGAAATGAAATGGGGAGCAATGCTATATCCTTTCTGTTCTGAGGAAATAACCCAGCTTTAGAATTGGAGCTCTGAAATAAGTCTATATGGAAATAAACAGGGGAAAAAATTAAGCTTTCTGAAAGTTACTCCATATTATGAGGGGATGTTGGGGATGCCCATTAGTAAAATTTTTGGGAGAGATTTTTGTTGTAGACAATGAATTGTAGACAATTAGGGCATCTGTTGGAACCTTTACACTCTGAGCTCCATTTTAATGTGCAGTGTTATAATATGATCTTACCTTCATCTAATCCAGCCATTGCTTTTTGGTAGCAGCTCAGCTCTTGAAAAATTGAGATCTGGGGCACAGAATGGTCAATTAGCTTTAAAAAAGGAGGCTGTTCACCAACGGAATGGCAGTTTCTGCTGCATTTTAATCCATTGTTATTGGAGTAAGCCAGCAGCTTCTCTATAGGTATTTATAAAGCCTTATTTATTCAAGAGAAACATAAGTACTGGGAAGAAAAAGTGAATCCTCCCCACACCTCCACCTCACTATCCAGACAAGCAATATTTGAAGTAGTGATTCTCGATCTCATCAAATTGAAGTCCACATATATCTTGGACTTGCTGAGGTTGAGAGATACTGGTCTGAAGCTTTGGAGCAAAAATGTTGAATGTTATGCTGTTGCCCATGTGTCTTGTTCAAAATATTAACATGAGATAGATTGTGGCAGCAACTGTACACTCCTAGCAACTTGGAGTGAAACTTAGTCTGTCATAAACTGAGTCTGCAGGAAAAGCATTAAGCCCATTTTAAGCAATATTCCATTCTCCACTAAAGCCTAATGTGTGGGCCTGGGGGAACCTGTTTTAAATTAGAGAGGCATTGGGCACTCATCATCCTGATAGAGAAATATGGTATGGAAGATGTAGGCTTTTTAAAGATATGTATGTCCTTATGGACAATTAAAATACTTGTGAATATATGTCTTCCTGCTTGTTTATGTTTGTATGCATTTCTTTACATGAGTGTGTGTATCAGGAGTGAAATGCTCCCGATTTGGACCGGATCACCCGATCCAGTAGCAACGGAAGCGGGTGGTTTGGAGAACCGGTAGCAAAAATCCCTCCCCCCCCCGATGCCCAGCTGAGCCGCACAATCATCAGAGGCTTTTTTTTTACTTTTAAAAGCATTTTTTCTACAACCTCTTCGGCTGAAAAAATGCTTTTAAAAGTAGAAAAAAAAGCCTCTGAGGATCGCGCAGCTCAGCTGGGATCGTCAAAAGCTTTTAAAAGAAAAAAAGCCTCTGCTGATCAGGCAACTCAGCTTGGATCGTCAGAGGCATTTAAAAGAAAAAAAGGTTTTTTTCTTTTAAATGCCTCTAACGATCCAAGCTGAGTTGCCTGATTGGCCAATCAGAGAGCCTTGGTAGTACAGTGGTCTAAGGCACCCTGTTATTAAGCTGGTTATTAAGACCAGCTGCCTGCAATTACTGCAGGTTCGAATCTCGCCAAGGCTCAAGGTTGACTCAGCCTTCCATCCTTTGTAAGGTAGGTAAATTGAGGACCCAGTTGTGGGGGCAATAAGCTGACTTTGTATAAATATACAAAAGGATGAAGGCTATTGCTGAGCACATTGTAAACCGCCCTGAGTCTCCGGAGAAGGGCGGCATATAAATCAAATTTAAAAAAAAAAAAAATCAGGCAACTCAGCTTGGATCGTCAGAGGCATTTAAAAGAAAAAAAGGCTCTGCTGATCAAGCAACTCAGCTTGGATTGTCAGAGGCATTTAAAAGAAAAAAAGCCTCTGCGGATCAGGCAACTCAACTGGGATCTCAGAGCCTTTTGAAAGCATTTTTTACAACCTCTTCGCCGAAGAGGTTGTAGAAACAATGGTTTTAAAAGTTAAAAAAAAAAAATTTGCCACGTCCACCCAGTCACAGAACCCCCCCCACCAAACCACGCCCACAGAATTGGTAGTAACAAATTTTAGATTTCACCACTGGTGTGTATATCCAAGAGATACAGTATATCTAATACCATATCTGCATGTACATATTTATTCAGTTTGGTTCTCTGTATATAAACCCATGTCAGATTCCTGTGGTGCTATGCAGGGGTGGGTTCTACTTACCTTTACTACCGGTTCGCAACGGGCTGCATGCATGCGCTTGCATGCGCAGAAGCTTACTGATGATGTCGGGGTCCATGGGTGGAGCCTCCTGCTGGTTTTACTACCGGTTCTTGCGAACCGGTCCGAACCAGGGGCAACCCACCATTGGTGCCATGAATTGCAGACTGAAGGGAATCAATAATCCCTTATTTCTATAGTGGGAATATATTAATCACATGGGACCTATCACAGAAGACTGCTAGATGCAAGCAAAGAGACACTGCCATCTAGTTGTTTAAAGATCTATAGTACAGATATGGTAGTATAAATGTCAATTCTACATCAGCCAAACACTCAAGGATTTAATGTGTTACAGCCATTTTCTATCCAATCTGCTTGCTGGTTATCTTTAAATAGAATGATAGATAGATGAGAGAGAGAGATTAGGTAGGATGGATGGATGGATGGATGGATGGATGGATGGATGGATGGATAATGTACCACAAGGTCTAGCTGTGGTTTAAGTATTCTAGTTGTAAGACTTTTCAGTCTGTGATTTGAAAGAGTTTTTTTCTGAAGAAACACGTACTGATTATAATTAAGAGATATAGCCTTCTGTGTTCTATTGAGTTGCAGTCCATCTACCATTGTTACTGAAATATCATCATAGAATAACAGAGTTGGAAGGGATCTCAGAGGTCATCTAGTCCAATCTCCTTCTCAAGCAGAAGACTCGATACCATTTCAGACAAATGACTGTCCAGTCTATTCTTGAAAGCCTCCTAAGATGGAGCACCCACAATTTCTGAAAGTAAACCATTCCATTAGTTGATTGTTCTCACCATTAGGAAATTTCTCCTTAGTTTTAGGTTGCTTCTCTCCTTGATCAGATTCCATCCATTGTTTCTTGTCTTGCCTTCTGGTCCTTTGGAAAATAGTTCCAATCAAGATGGCTAGATTGTACTATTATTGCTATATTTGATATTGTTGTCCAGAAAAGGATAAATTATTACATTTCCTCTAGAATAAAAAAATAACATGTAGGCAGGGAACAACCAAGAACCTGCATGCTGTGTGCGTGTTGGTTCTGCTCATCAATAAACAGACCTTTTTTCTTAAGCAACCTCCATTTTATTCCCAGCTTGGAACTGGACCTGGATTTTTCCTACAAGAAGTCCTATACATGGCTAATCATAAGCGCTATTCAATTCATTGGTACTTAGTTTATATGCTTTAGACTTACTTCTGTATTTGCTATACAAGTGAGAAGCTGTGTTTCTGCTAGGCAATTATAAATAAACTCATTATTTTTAAAACATCCTTTACAGGTAGTCCTCAATTTACGACACAATTGAGCCCAAAATTTTTGTTGTTAAATGAGACATTTGTTAAGTGAATTTTGCCCCATTTTATGACCTTTCTTGCCACAGTTGTTACGTGAATCACTGCAGTTGATAAGTTAGTAACATGGTTGTTAAGTGAATCTGGCTTCCCCATTGACTTTGTTTGTCAGAAGGTCACAAAAGGTGATCACATGACCTTGGGACACAGCAACGGTTATAAATATGAGCCATTTGCCAAGGATATAAATTTTGATCATGATCATGGGGATGCTGCAAAGATCATAATTCTGAAAAACAGTCATAAGTCTCTCTTCAGTACCATTGTAACTTTGAACAGTCACTAAATAAACTATTGTAAATTGAGGACTACCTTTATTAGAAGCAAAAAGACTTCCCTTGAGGTGCAATCTGATGGAGGCAATACATTATTCCTCTTTATAAATAATTGCAGATGCTTTAAAAGGTTCTCATAACTGAGCTCTCCAAAAGCTGTTAAGTATGGTATAACCTGCTTTGCTTATTCAAACAGGGAGAAGACATGAAACCAGTAGAGTTACCATGTGAAGCTTTGTGAGGTGCTCTAATAACATCTGAATATATGTTGACTCTTATTTCATAAAATAAATAAATCCTCAAAAAACTGAAAAAAGTGCATGGGAACAATTTAGCTGAGAAGCTAAGCAAAGTCTTGTCTGGTCTGTTTGTTTGTTTATTTATTTAGTAAGCTACATCAATTGTTCAAGCAACTCTGAGCAAGATACAGTATAGCATATTAAAACACTAAAGCAAGTAACAAACAGCAATAAGCCACACAAAAATCACATAGTCATATTCATATTACATAATTAGGGGGGGGGGAAATGGACTTAATGCCAAGTTTCTTCTGGACTCATGCTCAAATATGGAATGGGACAATTAACCACGGGCACATGTCTGCCCCCAATCCACTGCGGTGCCCCTACTGCAGCTGACCCATTGCGGGAATTTATTGTCAGCTGGTCCTTTGCATCAATTCTCCCTCACCAATGGTTTGCTAGTGCACCTCCAACGCACCCTCCTCCCAGGCAATTTGCTGAAGGATATTTGTCCCAGGCCAATCCACAGCCCAAGACAGACAACAGCATGTCCCCGCTCTGCCTTCCCATTGAACGCAGTCCCTTTTCGGCTCGGCTTCCTGAAGTGGAAACTGGAAAAGTTGGGGGGAGGGCCCGACCTGCTTGACTTTTACTTTACTTTTATTTGATTTGTATACCACCCTACTCCCGAAGGACTCAGGGCGATGAACAGCCAACAATAAAATACATACATACAAAATTTAAAAAGCAGAAATAAAATCGAATTAAATAGTTTGGCCCACACAGATTAAAACCCCAATCAATTTAAAACAAATTTAAACTTTGAGGATTAAAAATATTAAAATATTAAAATTGTTTAAAAAGAGGGAGAAAGTTAGGCCAGGCCCGTCTGGTGAAATAAAAAGGTCTTTAGAGCGCGGCGGAAGGTCCGCAGATCCGGGATCCTCCGTATCTCCGGGGGGAGCTCGTTCCAGATAGTAGGTGCCCCCACAGAGAAGGCTCTCCCCCCTGGGGGCCGCCAGTCGACATTGTTTGGCCGACGGCACCTGGAGGAGCCCCTCTCTATGAGTGCATACCGCCAGTGGGAGGCTATTGGTGGTAATAGGCGGTCCCGCAAGTACCCAGGTCCTGAGCCATGGAGCGCTTTAAAGGTGGTAACCAAAACCTTGAAGCGCACCCGGAAGACCACCAGGGAGCCAGTGCAGCTCGTGCAGGAGGGGTGTTACATGGGAGTGCAATGTCGCTCCTATTACCACCTGCGCAGCCGCACTCTGCGCCAGTTGGAGCCTCCAGGTGCTCCTCAAGGGGAGCCCCATGTAGAGAGTGTTACAATAGTCCAGGCGGGAGGTGACAAGGGCATGAGTGACCGTGCGTAAGGAGTCCCGATCCAGAAAGGGATGCAACTGGAGAATCAGGCGAACCTGATGAAAAATCCTCCCGGTCACGGCCGTTAAGTGCTCTTCTAAAGACAGCCGTGAATCCAGGAGGACGCCCAAGTTGCGCGCCCTCTCTGTGGGGGTCAATGGTTCGCCCCCAATAGTGATGGCACCAACTGACTATATCGGGACATCGGAAACCACAGCCACTCGGTCTTGGATGGGTTGAGCCTGAGTCTATTCCTCCACATCCAGATCCGCACGGCCTCCAGGCACCGGGACATCACTTCAAGGGCATCGTTGGGGTGATCTGGGCTGGAGATGTACAGCTGGGTGTCATCAGCGTACTGGTGGTACTTCACCCTGAAACCACGGATGATCTCGCCCAGCGGCTTCACATAAATGTTGAACAGGAAGGGCAAGAGGACTGACCCTTGCGGCACCCCGCATATGAGGGGCCTTGGGGTCAACCTCTGCCCCCCTGTCAACACAGACTGCGACCGGTCAGAGAGAAAGGAGGAGAACCACTGCAACACAGTGCCTCCCACCCCTAACTCTTCCAACTGGTGCAGCATGATACCATGATCGATGGTATCAAAAGCCGCTGATAGATCTAACAGGACCAGGACAGAGGAGCACCTCCTGTCCCTAGCCCTCCAGAGATCATCTACCAACGCGACCAATGCCGTTTTCATGCTGTACCCGGGCTTGAAGCCCGACTGGAACGGATCCAGACACGTCGTTTCATCCTGGTGCTGGGGGAGCTGTTGCGCAACCACTCTCTCAACAACCTTCGCCACAAAGCGAAGGTTGGAGACCGGACGATAGTTTACCAACATTGCCGGGTCCAGGAAAGGCTTCTTGAGGAGAGGCCTCACCACCACCTCTTTCAAGGCGGTGGGAAAGTCACCCTCACCCAACGAAGCATTTATAATCCCCTGGAGCCAGCCTCGTGTCACTTCCCGGGAAGCCAGCACTAACCAGGAAGGACACGGGTCCAATAAACAAGTGGTCGCGTTCAGTCTGCCCAGAATCCTGTCCACGTCCTCAGGGGTCACAGGATCAAACTCATCCCAGATAACATTCTCAGGACCTGTCCCAGTCCCTCTCCCTGAGACTACCTAGTCGGAGTCCAGATCGTCCAGAATCTGAGAGATTTTGTCATACAGATACTGAGCAAAATCCTGTGCTTTGTGTGCTGTGCTTTGTGTGCATGTAGGAGGCCGGGATGGTGAAGCTGCTTCCTTCAAGACATTCCACGCTGTTGCAGGGAGTCCCTTGGCTGAACGCTACAGATTCATGGCAAGGCAGCAGGGAGACGAGCTGACGGGCGGGCGGAGAATGTGGTACTTCTGAAAGGGAGAGATTGGCTAATAATAGAGACCTTCCAAGCACACACAGAAAATCAGGAATTCGTTTTCAGTTTCAGGATCAGGCTTCCTGAGTTCTGAAGAACATAACAAAAAAGTTTGCATAACAAAGCCCCCAAAGAAGAGGCATAATAAACGAGAAGGACGTCTCTTGGAAAAGGAACTGCCAACAATGAAAAAGAAAAGATGTTTATCCCAAAATTATTAGGACTCTGAATGCATCACTGCCTTGATATTGGGGGAAGGGGGGAGGATAAGCCTGATATTGCTTTGGGAATATTATTATTATAGTAAAGCACTTCGTTTTATAATATACTGTAGTTAGAACTTAATCTTGTATGAGGAACTGCTACTTGTTTTTAAACAAGAATCGTCATTGTTTGGGTTGGAGGGAAATGGGGCAGGGGAAGGCATAAAAGGAGAAGAAATCAGAAACAACAACCTAATAAGATCAAAGAAAACATATTGGCTAGGAGAATAAGTGTATGATAGATCAGGATTAGTGGTTTATGCTTCTATAACAAGAAAACATCTTTCTTTTAAATAGGCTAATGGGTTCCACTTTTTCTGGACATTTTCATATGCATAATATCATTTCATCCAGTTCTACCTGTGCGTGGTGGTGGTGGTGATGATGGGTTGAGTTTTTCTCCCTCTCTCCCTTGTGGGAAGCCCCCCGCCTTGAAGAATGAAATATTTTGGGGAATATTAAAAGCAGAAGAATATTATATTTCCCCAAAGGAAGAAATTGAGAAACATGCTCTTAAAGACAAAAAGCAGACTCAGTCTTAATAGCCCCCAGCAGATATTTTGGGCCCATTAAGAAAGACCGGGCCGATCTATTCACTAACACCTTTAGGAATTAAGATGGGATTAAGAAATCTTAAACCCATTTTATCTTATTCCACTATCTTAACTTTATTCGTTAAGAAAAGTGGAAACAATACTGGTCCATTAAGAAAGGCAGGTTAGTCTAGAGGCAATAGATAACAGGATAAAATCAGTTACACATGCCTGACAGGATTAGGACTAAGGAAGTAATAATTAAGATCCATCATGAGCAGTGGTGATATTCATTTTTTCCCCCTACCGGTTGTGTGGGTGTGGCTTTTGGGGGGGGGTCATGTTACTGAGTTGGCGTGGCCAACTTGCAGTCACTCATGCAACTCACCAACCCCCGCCCACCAAGCCACGCCCACAGAACCAACAGAAAGGTTTGGCCGGCCAAGTCTTCTAGGGTTCAACCTAGCTGCTTCTCGCTTCCTTCTCATGTTTGCTCTGTGCGTATGAACCTGAGAAGGAGAAGGGAAGCAGCCATGTTGAATGCTGTGGCAGAGAGAAGCCAAACTTTTCTCCCTCCCTTCACAGCAGAGCTGCTCAGAAGGCAGCCGCCGGCCGCAGTTTGTCCGTTTATGGTCTCCCCTTCCTCCTGGGATCATACCTTAAAGACTGCGGCCAGCAGGTCCTTCTGAACAGCTCCGCTGCGACACCGTTCCTCCGGCTGCTGCTGTTCTCCTGGCCAGGTCTGGTCATGAGTGGCACCGGCAGGCACTGGGGTGCGTGTGTGCAGCCAGAACAGGGCAGCGGCTGCACACGTGCACCCCATTGTTTGCTGGTGCTGCTTGCGGCCAGACCCAGCCAGGAGAACGGCAGCAGCTGGAGAGACGGTGTCGCAGTGGAGCTGCTAAGAAGGCAGCCGAAATCGAGCGCTGGCGGCAAGAGGATTCTTGGCACGAAGGGCGGCCGAGCCTCGCCGTGTCACCCCACCACCAAGGTGTGAAGATAGGTGAGTGAAGTGGGCGGTGGCTCCAGGACAAGGCTGGAGCCAGGGAATGGCGCATTCCCTGACCTGGCCAAGGCGGGCGGCAAGTGGGTGGTGGCTCCGGGGTCTCAGGGAATGGTGCATGGCAAAGGCAACATATATAAAGCGGGGTGGGTGGGTGGGGAGAGCAGCGAGCGGCCGGAAGGGGCGAGCAGTGAGAGGCCGGAAGGGGAGAGCAGCGAGAGGCCAGAAGGGGCGACCAGCGACCAGGTGACCGGGAGGGCGTGGGTGGGGCCAGTCAGAAATGGTTGGAGAACCAATTCAAATCGCCGCTACCGGTTCTCCCGAACTGGTCTGAACCGGTTGAATACCACCCCGATCATGAGCCTTTGTGAAACTAATAAGACCAATCAAATAATAATCACACAAAGCAAGCCTCCAGATCACAAAACACTGTAAAAATATATATATAAAAATCCATGTACAAGCCAAACCAATTGGTCAGCTGTCATAGAACTGCACGCTGTGTGTGTGTTGTTCTGTTCACCAATAAAGGGAGCCTTTCTTTCCAATCAGCTTCCATTTATTTCTGGCTTGGAACTGGATCTGGATTTTTCTTCCAACACCCTTTCACCCCCCTTTTCTCTCTCTGAGAGAATGACTTTCTGTAATGATTTCATTTTATTTTCACTGATTACTATTACAGAGACACTGCTTAGTTGTAGAAGCCTTCAGAGCATTCTTGGCAGTTCCTTTTCCAAGAGGCATCCTTCTTGTTTATCATGCTCTTCTTTGGGGGCTTTGTTATGTAAACTTTTTTTGATATGTTCTTCAGAACTCAGGAAGCCTGATCCTGAAACTGAAAATAAATTCCTGATTTTCTGGGTGTGCTTGGAAGGACTCTATTATTAGCCAATCTCTCCCTTTCCGCCCGCCCGCCCGCCTGCCCGTCCCCCTGCTGCATTGCCATGAATCTGCAGCATTCAGCCAAGGGACTCCCTGCAACAGCATGGAATATCTTGAAGGAAGCAGCTTCGCCATCCAGCCTCCTATATGCACACAAAACGCAGCAGGTCCCTCCCAGTCTCCAGTCTCCAGAGATTTGAATGAATACCTTTTGGGTGACTGGATTTTTCAATAACATTTCTAACATTGGCTCTCTTTCATTTGCAAATTCCTAAACAAATGAAGAAGTGATCCAGAAAAAGTGATAGCCTCCCTCTCAAAGGAAATAATTACAGATTTCCTAGCTAGATATTTACTGGAAAATATTAATCATTTTTCATGCTAAAGTACTAATAGGTTCAAGACTGCCTTTTGGAGATTATGGATGATAGTTTCATTGAGCTATAAAGAAGTCAAACATAGAAATGTAATATATTTTGATGTAGAAAATGTCAAAATACAGATGGTCCTCATTTGATAACCACTTATTCAGCAACTGTTCAAAGTTATGACAGTGCTGAACAAGTGATACTTACAATTGGGCCTTGAAGTTCTAGTTGTCATAGCATCCCTGCAGTCATCTTATCATGATCTGGATACTTGGCAACCAGGTCATAATTTTCAAAAAATGTTTTATTCATTTGTTTATCAAATTTATCACCATACATCTTACCTAAATGACTCGGAGCCTTGCAGCATCCCATGGTCACATGATTACAACTTGTGATCTTCACTGCTGGCTTCCGACAAAGTCAATGGGGAAGCAGCAGGATATTGCAAAAATGTTAAGTCACATCTCACATAACAAAGGTGCAGGGTTTAAATTAACAAAGGCAACTGGAAGTGCTGGAACTGCCATTGCTACATCATGTGGTCATGTGATGTCACTCTTTACAACCACATTGTTAATTGAGGATTAATTATTAAAACTAATTAATAAACTATTGAGCAGCCATTTTTACAAACTGCAACCAAACAATCTAAGTATATTGAGGTAAAACAAGCAAGTATTTATCTTTCAAATCTTTCCCAAGTTTTGACTGGGAAAAGGCAGACGTTAGATTGTTGTATCGATCTGCTAGAATCTTCATAGGTTCAGCCTCTGGTTTTTATGCTTGTCAGATATAATGAAATCTTGCGATGATGAAACTTCTCTGTTGAACTAAAACCTTCTCTCACAAATCCAATGAAACTTTTCCTTGCATTCGTGATCATACCACAGACTGTTTTGCATTGAGGCACAGTTCTCACCTTTTCCACCATTAGGCTCATTTTGATGCCAATAACTACCAGAGAAAGAGGAAGAAGGGAGGGAAAGAGAGAGGGAGGGAGGGAGGGAGAGTCAGAGAAAGGTCCTGGTTTAGAATGTCATTTGAAAATGCTGGAAGGGAAGGCCAAGAACAATATATACCATACTAGTTTAACATGTGAAGTTGTAGGGCTGAATCTGTAGGACAAAATGCTACAGGCCTCAAATAGCAGCTGATGAATCTACATAACCTGACCCTGCATTTAGTTATTGTTGCTATCATCTCTGTTGCAGGGCCATTTTCCCTTGTACCTCCCCTTTAGGCTCAGTCTGAGAGACAAGACTACCCTCAACTGGCTTGCCCTTCTGGCACATAGAAGAGGAGAAATGAAAGAAGTACATTCTACGTACAGTGCTGCTTCTTAGCCTGTAACATTGATGCTCAGTTGGATCACAAGACTGCAGCTGTATTTGGCTTGTTCTTTGTGGCTGAGCCCCATTAAGAAAGAAGGAGATGGACAGAAAATTCCAAAAGTAACCTTATAAATCAGGGGTCCTCAAACTACAGCCCACAGGCAGGATATGGCCTGCCAAAGCCATTAATCCGGCCCACGCAGGACCATGAGGCTGCCCTGCCCACATTGCCCTGCCCACCCGCTGGCCCCCACCCTTCGGCCGAGCACAGGACTTACCTTCAGGACCTTTGTAGGCTGGAACTAGAAGGTAAGGCCAATGTTTTTGGCCAGCAGAATGCTTCTGGAGGTGGGGAAGGCCAAAAATGGGGCACGTGGATGCCTCAGGAAGCTGGCAGAGTGCTTCTGGAGGCGGGGGAGGCACATGGAGGCCTCCTGGGGCTTCTGCGCATCCTGCAGAGTGCAGCAGGAGGACTGGATTGGAGGAGGAGGGCTGCCCGCTCACCCACCCGCTGGCCAGACTAGTCTTCAAGTTTCAAATGAAAGAGATGTGTTACATCTCTGATGGAACTCTGATCTATCATCTTTAAACTCCCATATCTCCCACCGCCGGAACAATCCTTATCTGAAGTGAGCTGAAGCGCCGAAACATCCAAAGTGAGTGATGCAAAAAAAATCGTTGAGGCAAAAAATCCCTCTGATCTATCCAAAGTATCATTTTTAAAACTACTAACAAAATTGCTGTGAAAAAAATCTTTTAAACTCCAACCAGAATTGTTGTATTAAAAACCCCTTAGATCGCCTTTAAACTCCCACTGGATTGGATTTCAATCCTCCACCATTTTAAACCTATACCTGATTGGAATCCTCCCACTGGAGGACCCTTCAACATAACACAAAGGACAGCATCAAAGACACTCAAACAAAACACAAAGGACAGCAGAAACTACGTATGGAAGTACAGCAGAAGCTACATGAGGAAGTAAAAGTCAGCTACTACAAAACCCTACCCTTTCATCCTACTTTACTACTTTACTTCATTAGTCATTGACTAAATGATAGAATTTTTAATATTATTGATTTATTAATTACTTGATTAGCAATGCTTAATTGATTGTCTAGCTGATTGCCTAATTAATTAATAGTTAATAAATAATACTTTGATTGATTAGAGTTTAATTAATTGATTAGAGTTTAATTAATTTAATTGGTTAGAGTGACATTGCTTGCTGATCTATTGTTAAATGATTAATTAATTACTGTGAATATTACAGCATACATTGATCAGTTAGTGTTATTGATCAGTGTGGCATTGATTAGCAATTTACTGTTTTAATTTTTAACTGATTAGCATATTTACTGTTTAACTGATTGGTTGCATGATTAATCATCAAGCAAATAAGAGATCCATCAATTCAACATTGGATACCAGCAAAATAATAATAATAATTAATTCAACATTGAATACCAGCAAATAAGAGGTACGCAACTACGCACCTACAACACAAATCTACAATGCCAAGAAAAAATGCCACTGTCAAACAACCAAGCAAACAACCAATCAAAAAGATAGATATCTCTACCAATGGCACAATCAAAAAGAAAGACGTATTTACCAATGACACAAATGACCTCTCTAAATGCTTTCTATGTACAGATTTGTGCAAGGAGATTGAGAATACCATGAAATGCTACCTATGTAAAACGTACGCCCACCACACATGCTTGGGATTAACAGAAAACATAGTCCAATTTCTAGAAACATCCCCAAATTCACTTACCAAGCTCTGTCCTCTAACCCAAATTAGACAAATTTATTGTCATGTTTGATAGGTTCGACACCATGGAAACACAGCTATCATCCCTTAACAACACAGAAACAACTTTACTGTCATCCCTTAAAAACATAGAAACACGTTTAACATCTCTTGAAAACAAATATTCAACACAGAAAAGTGAACATCCAGCAACTCAAAATTCTATGCCAATTCAACAACCTCAACCACAACCAACTACCTACCCAACAAATGACATCTCCTTACTCATCAAAGATGCCATTGAACAAGAACAAGAACGTCCCAATGCTATTTTATTTGATCTTGAGGACAACAATGAAACTGATGATATTACAAAGGTACGTAACATCATCAGTAACTATCAGACACCAACCATCTCCCCTGAGGAAATCATCAGTGTTTCCCTCGATGAACCTGACTTCAAGTACGGCGACGGCTCAGTTGCTCCACGCTTCTGCAGAGTTGTTTGCAAGAATGAGACCAGCAAATGAAAATTCATATATACTATCAACTCAATTGCCAGAAGCAACACCAACTACAGTATAACAAACTTCACTCAAGGCCTGACCTATCCACACTACAACACATCTACTCCTGTGAACGACGTGCTGAACTCAAAAGACACCAAGACCAGGGAGAAACTGACTACTACACTGACTGTATTAAAAGTAAGAACGGCCCACATCTCAACAACAACCACCCCACCACCCCAACAAGCAATACTAGGCATGCACACCCCTAACATCCTCAAAATCCACTACCACAGGCCTTAAATGCAAGCTACTTAACACAAGAAGCCTCATAAACAAAATACCAGAATTCCTCCTCTTATTAAATACAGCTAAATACAGCCAACGTTGATTGGAGCATGTGACCGACTGGGGGAAAAAGGGGATGGTTTTGGGAGCTTTGACTTACTGAAGGAAAACCTGGGCTTTTCAGATTTGGGTTTTCCCAGATGTGCCAGTTTGCCTATTCTAGTAAAGAGAACTTTGGGAAAAGATAAAAATAAAATAAATACAGCTATATTTGATATTATATTTGTCTGTGAGACATGGCTAAATTCCTCCCTCCCAGACCCCATTACCACGGTAAGAGACCATCATGTTTACCAGTCCGACTGTGAACTCCGTAGAGGAGGTGGTGTTGCTATCTTCTATAAAAAATCCCTAAATCTAAAAAATATTCAAGTTACACAGGAACTTGCTCTTCCTGAGACCATCGTATGCAAGCTCTCCCTAAACACATTTCGCTTCTTACTTTGTTACTGAGCCCCTGATTACAACCTTATACATGCTAACAAACTGACTTCACTACTAACATGGGCAGCCTCTTCCCACACCCTCTTATCTTTCTTGGTGACCTCAATCTATCTCTTATTAATTGGATCCTTAATGAATGTACAACAGAACCAATATATACAACCTTGTACAATGCCATTACTAATCTGGGATTGGATCAACTGGTAACAAACAACACTAGATTCAAGAACTGCCTTGATTTCATCTTCTGCCATAATTTAAACTCAATCTATGGTCTACAAATAAATGAACCCTTTTCAAACAGTGTCCATAGCATGATTGACTTTTGTCTCAATTTATGTCCTTACAAAGACGATCATAATGACGGGATCCCATAGTATAACTTTAGAAAAGCCAACTATGATCTCATAACAGACAAGCTCTCATCTCTTGATTGGCAAACTCTGTTCACTGGCTGCATCACTGCCGAAGACCATTGGAACATCTTTTTACAAGAAGTCAAAAGAATCATCAAACTACATGTACCACTAATAATCCCCCAAACCAGGAAAAACAAATTACCCATAACAATAAAGAAGCTTCAGTCAAAAAAAACCCCTCTTTGGCACAAAAACAAAACTGGCTATGTAGTTAACTTCAAAAGTCGCTACAAATCATTATGCTGACAGATAAAGGCAATTATCACAGCAAACAAGAGGAAAACCTACTACGCACTAAATCCACCCAGGCCTTCTATAATTTTGTAAACAACAAACTTAAAGACTCAGGCTCCATCCCACCACTAAAAGGGCCAAATGGGAAAGACTGTAATGAAGAAACTGTTAAGGCCAACCTCTTCAACACATTCTTCTGTTCAGTCTTTATAAACAGCAACAGATCATGCCCCACATTTCCCAATCGTACCATAACTAATCACAACATCTACTACAAGTCGATTTCACAGAAGATGCCGTTGAAAAGGCATTACACAACCTAAAACCATCTCTATCTATTGGCCCTGATGGATTATGTGCCTACTTCTTAAAAAAGCTCTCAACCACCATAGCAGAACCTCTTAGCAAAATCTACGAAATATCTTTCAGCTCATTGCCTAACTTATGGTCACTAGCCACGATCATCCCAATCTTCAAAAAGGGTGACCCCAGCCTAGTTGAAAATTACAGACCAATCTCATTATGTTGCATCACATACAAAGTCATGGAATCTATCATAAACCAATCCATCACCTTCTACTTAGAGACAAACAACCTACTCTCTAACAAGCAGTTTGGCTTCAGAAAAAAATTGTCCTACAATCTGCAACTCTTACACTGCAAAAACATATGGATTTCACAACTCGACCAGGGTAAAGCAATAGATGCAATTTATATAGACTTCTGCAAAGTCTTTGATTCAGTAGTACATGACAAACTACTTCTAAAACTAGAATCTTATGGCATTTCCAGATCCCTGCATAAGTGGATAGCTGCATTCCTAACAAAACAGGCAACAAGTAGTCAAAATAGGGAATGCCCTGCACCTGTTAACAGCTGTTCTGACCTAGGCTTCCTGATATAGTAAAAAGCACACAATTAGTCCCAACCCCCCCCTTTTTTTATTTTAACGGCTGTGAATTCCTTTCATTCACAGCACGTGCTGAATCACCAAGAGTTTATAAATAATTCAACAGAAGTCTGCCACAGTCCTTTGGATAAGGCTGGTAAATACCCACCTTATCTTCTTTGACATGCTGCCAAAGACCTAATTGGCAATTATCTTGGTAAGGCCACACAGAAACACAGAGTCAAAAACGGAGCTTCAAAGTACAAACCGACACCATCCACAATGTTTATTTATTTATTTATTTATTTTATATTGGATTTCTATACCGCCCTTCTCCCTAAGGACTCAGGGCGGTGTACAGCCAGATTAAAAAAACATGCAGAACAAATATTAAAAACAATTAAAAGATATATAAATTTGGCCCAATTAAAACTCATTTACCAATTAAAAACGTTTAAAACATTTAAAAACAGTTAAAAATTTCATCTTAAGCCAGCCCGGCTTGTTTAAATAAATGGGTTTTAAGGGCGCGACGGAAGGCACTGAGGTCTTGGATTCTCCTTATCTCTGGGGGGAGCTGATTCCAGAGGGTGGGTGCCCCCACAGAGAAGGCCCTCCCCCTGGGGGTCACCAGCCTGCATTGTTTGGCTGATGGCACCCCGAGGAGGCCCTCTCTGTGGGAGCGCACGGGTCGCTGGGAGGTCGTCGGTAGCAGCAGGCGGTCTCGCAGATAGCTAGGCCCTATGCCATGGAGCGCTTTAAAGGTGATAACCAACACCTTGAAGCGCACCCGGAAGACAACTGGGAGCCAGTGCAGCTCGTGCAGGAGCGGTGTTACATGGGAGCGCCATGCTGCTCCCGTCACTACCCGCGCTGCTGCGTTCTGGACCAGCTGGAGCCTCCGGGTGCTCCTCAAGGGGAGCCCCATGTAGAGAGCGTTGCTTCCTGCAAAGAGCAAATGTGCCTTTGCTCTTCCTTTATGTCTTATGGGAGGGGCCAATGATCTCCAAGCCTTACTCCCGAGTCGTCCCTTTTGTTTTAATTATTCTTGCCTTCTGGCAGCTCTGCGCATGCATGCACTAGGAACAGGCTCCCCCGTTCCTCTGCCTCTCTGATGCGGAGAGGCTTCAGAGTCCGCACTTAACTCACAGATGGCCCTGGTCCCATCTCTGCCTCTGACGTAGAGCCCTCGTCCAAGCCTTCCCCAGCCTCCTCACTGTCCAATTCTGCTGCCAGCTCCACCGGCTGCTGGCAGACCACAACAACAGTGGTGTCTCCCAAGGAAGTGTTTTAGGACCCACACTCTTTATACTTTACATAAATGACCTTTGCAATCATATTATAAGCAACTGCGTTCTCTTTGCTGATGATGTAAAACTATTCAACACCATTGACAATGCTGCTACCCTGCAAAAAGACCTTGACTATCTGTCAGAATGGTCAAACAATTGGCAACTCCAAATCTCAACCAACAAATGCTCTGTCTTACACATTGGCAAAAAAAAATATCAAAACACAAAATATAAAATATGATACAACCTCGTACACGACCCTCACTCTGTCAAGGACCTTGGAGTACTCATCTCAAACTATCTAAGTGCCAGAGCTCACTGTAACAGCATCGACAAACAGGAATTAAGAGTTGTTAACCTAATTTTGTGTATCTTCTTCTCTGGTAATATTGAACTGAACTGAAAACTAGGGTATACAAAACTTTTGCTAGACTGATTCTTGAATACAGCTCATCTGTCTGGAACCCACACATTAATAAAATCGAATGAGTCCAGAGATATTTCATGAGAAGAATCCTCCACTCCTCTGCCCACAACAGAATACCTATGCCACCAGACTTGAAATTTTGGGCTTAGACAACTTAGAACTTCACTGTCTTCGGTCTGACCTAAGCATAGTACATAAAATTATCTGCTACAGTGTCCTACCTGTAAATGAATACTTCAGCTTCAACCACAACAATACACAAGCACACAATAGATACATATAAACTTATGGTAAACCATACCAAACTTGATTGCAGAAAATACGATTTCCGTAACAGAGTTGTTAATGCCTGGAATGCACTACCTGACTCTGTGGTTTCTTCCCCAAACCCCCAAAACTTTACCCTTAGACTGTCGACCTCACCCCATTCCTAAAAAGTCTTTAAGGGACGTGCATAAATGCACCAGCGTGCCTACCATCCCTGTCCTAATATTCCCTTTTATTCGTATCCATTTCATGTATTCATAATTATGTTTATACTTATATCTATTATCTAATACATGCTTCACAAATAAAATAAATAAATAAAAACAAACAAACAAACTTTTGGGGAGACCGCGGGATTGCCCTGCCTCCCCACCGGCCAGCTGGTCTTCGGTGTGCATCTTTCACATCTGTTCTCTCTCTCTTTCTCTCTTTCTCTCTCTCTGGACATAGATTCCCACCACCCAGCACCAGTTCAAGGGTTCCCTTCCCAGGGCACAGACAGAGGGAGAGAGAGATAGACAGAGAGAGGGGGGAGGGGAAGGAAAGAGAGAGACGGATAGACAAGAAACAGAAAGAGTGGGGGAGAGAGATGTTGATTCTAAGCTCCTTGGGGCTGAGAAGAATTGCTGCAAAACTGAGTTTCCTGAAGTGGACCACTAACTACTAAACAATTTAAAAATTAATCTAGTAAAAGAAAAGTCAACCAAAAGCAAACAAGCAAATAAAACACCCCAGAAACAAAACAAATTAAAGTTTAATTTGTGTGTATGGACTGCTAAATTGGCCATGCCCACTCAGTCACATGCCCACCTAGCCATGCCCACCCAGTCACATGACCACCTAGCCACGCCCACCCAGCTGGTCTGGCCCCCCAATAGTCTGAGGGACCATGAATTGGCCTCCTGTTTTAAAAGTTTGAGGACCCCTGTTATAGATGGTAAGAGATTTGAAGGAAAGACAATAGCCACATGCATAACCTAAGGATTATCATAAAAAGATGGGATTATAAAGAATTTCTGAACCAGTACAAAAATATTTTTTTAAAAAAATTGGGCAATAGATAACAAGGAAAACAAAACAAATTTCTAATGTGTCATTTTTACAGTAATACAATGGGCTTGTGGAACAAGTATTCCACCTTACTCTACTTTATTTGGATTTTTCTTTTTCCTGAAAATGCCAAAGTTAATTCTGAAATTCTGGGAAGGTCTTGAATCCACTCTTTTTTGCCTTGGTCCAGGAACTTTCCCCCAACTTCTCATCCTGGTATGTCCTGGTCTCCAAAAGAATTCAATTCTCTTGAAGCCAGTAAAGAGGGAAGAGCTAGAATCCCATGCAGATAATTTTTAGCTTACTTTAATTCATTCGGCAACTGTTCAGAGTTATGGTGCTTCTCTGGTGTTCCAGAGTTATGGGATCGGCCAAGATTCCTGTCATTAATCAAAACAATCACATGATGTTGCACTTTACAATCATATTGCTTAGTGATGACAACCCTGATCCCAATTGCTGTCATAACCCATAACCTATTCTATCAGTATATGTGACCCAAATTCAGTTCAGAGGTCATGTTGGTTGACCATCTGTTCTGTGTTGAAGATTGCCATATAGCATTAATGAATTCTTCTTAGTCTTATCTAGACTAACAATGTCATTTTGATTGATCAGTATGGGTCTGGGTAAGAATCATAAATATAGGGCTCAATTGTGGTTGAGGACTACCTGTACTGCATAATTTTATATAGAGGTGGAAATATCCCCCAATAAATTATTTTAATTTTTAAATAATTTATTTTGTTTTAAATAAAAAATGGCCCAACACTTATTGATTCTCCATTGAGAACATGGAATGCTCATGAGATCTCATCAGTTTACAATTTTTGTTAAATGAAGGTTGGTGGGCGCTATCTAGAGGTAATATGGGCATTGTGGCACCTGCACACACCAAGGGCATGCTCAGATACAGGAAAGAGCCAATGAGAACTGCTGAATGGATTTCACAATGTTAAGAGAACCCAAGCAGAAGGCTACAGAGCCTCTGAAGTTAGATGCTCTGAGCTGAGTTCTTGCAACAAACCATTGGACCTCAAAGTACAGCATACCTGTCGCCATGTTCTATGTGTGTCCCATCCACCCACTTCCAGTCATCTTCAAGCACCTGGTCAGTAAGGCCAATCCAGCAGGAAGGAGCCTTCATGATGGTTGCAACATGGCCCTGTCTCACACACACACAAAATAAATTCCAGAACAGTAGATGATGCCAACAACTAAAAAAAAGGCAAATACATTTTATGGACAGCTTGGTTTGCTAATGGTAGAAAAGTTCTAGTATTGGTGCATTTAATCCAATACATGTTGTATATTGAAAAAGATGCAACCTCTTTTGTTTAACTCAGGTGGCTCTTTTTTTTCCTTCTACCTCTCTCTGGTCCAAGTTATTGAAAACTATTGTCAGTTTCCCATGAGTTTTAGGCAAGAAAAGTCCTTCGGGAGTAGGGCGGTATATAAATCCAATAAAAGTCCTTCGGGAGTAGGGCGGTATATAAATCCAATAAAAGTCCTTCGGAAGTAGGGCGGTATATAAATCCAATAAAATAAATAAATAAATAAATAAATAAATAAGAAACCAGTGATAATTAATAGCCTTCAGATGCTTTGGAAAGTAGATTGACCCCCTCCTCTCTGTGGCAGCCCCTCAAATATTGGAACACTGCTATCATGTCTCCCTTGGTCCTTCTCTTCACTAGACTAGGTATGCCCAGTTCCTGTAACACTTCTTCATATCTTTTAGCCTCCAGTCCCCTAATCATCCTGGTTGCTCTTCTCTGCACGCTTTTTAGAGTCTCAACATCTTTTTTATAGTGTGGTGTAGGGGTGAAATCTAAAATTTCTTACTACAGGTTCTGTGGGCGTGGCTTGGGGGGTAATGTGACTGGATGGGCATGGCCAATTTTTTTTTTACTTTTAAAACCATTTTTTCTACAACCTCTTCGGCTAAGAGGTTGTAAAAAATGTTTTCAAAAGGCTCTGACGATCCCAGCTGACTTCCCTGATCGGCAGAGGCTTTTTCCTCTGCCGATCAGGGAACTCAGCTGGGATCGTCAGAGCATTTAAAAGAAAAAAAGGTTTTTTTTCTTTTAAATGCCTTTGACGAGCCGTGCGATCATCAGAGGCTTTTTTTTTTCTTTTAAAAGCATTTTTTGGCCGAAGAGGTTGTAGAAAAAATGCTTTTAAAAGTAAAAAAAAAAAAGCCTCTGATGATTGTGCGGCTCAGCTGGGCATGGGGGGTGGGATTTTTGCTACCAGTTCTCCCAACCACCTGCCTCCATCGCTACCGGATTGGGTGATCCAGTCCGAACCGGGAGCATTTCACCCTGGTGTGATGACTAAAACTGAATGTAGTATTCTAGGTGTGATCTTACTAAGGCTTTATAGAGTGGTATTAGTACCTGACTTGATCTTGATTGTATCCATCTGTTAATGCAACCTAGGATTGCATTGGCTTTTTTGGCTGCCGCCGCACACTGTTGATTCATATTTAATTGGTTGTGTACTAAGACTCCAAGATCCCTCTCACAGTTACTGCTATTAAACCTGGTTTCACCTAGTCTATAGGTGTACTTTTGGTTTTTCTTGCCTAAGTATAAGAATTTACTTTTCTCTACATTTAATTTCATTTTATTAGATAGGCCCCAGTGTTTAAGTCTGTCAAGATCTATCTGGAACTTGAGCCTATCATCTAGACCTGTGATGGCGAACCTAGGGCCCGCATGTCACATGTGGCACACAGAGTCCTCTCTGTGGGCATGCATGCCATAGCCATCTGCTCTTCTGGATTCCGGCGCACGCATGCCATCTGCTCTCTTCTTGGTTCCGGTGTTGGCTGGCGAAGAGCTGCTCCCTTCTGTCCAAGACCAGCTGGAAGAGAATAGTTGGCCGGTGTGCATGTGTGCCAGACCAGCTGTCCAGTGTGCATGCAAGCAACAGGACCCGGAACAGCAGCTGGTGATGGCGTGCATGCCCACAGAGATGACAAAGTGGGAAACACCAACTGCGGTACTGGAAGCAATTGGCAGTTGAGGGTGAATGAGCCTGAGAGGCAGGCAAGGTTGTAGGACACGATGGTTGAGGAAAAAATGGCTTTGGTTTAATAGGAACCTTATTTAGAGTCTGGGGGTCCTGCCCCTCATTCCCGAGCATCTCACGGGGTTGCAGTTAAGTCATTTCCACGGGTGATTCACCCTCCCATGACAACACCTCCGGATGCCAAAAACATCCTTTTCTTTGTTTAAATGTCAGCCGTGAGAGCCGGTACATGTAAGATGCCGGTGAGGTCTAGCTTTTTGCTTAGGTTTGTCTGGCTGTCGGGGGGGAAATGGCTTCTTCCCCAGGCCCCCATCCATTTTCCCCCCGACAGCCACACAAACCTAGGCAAAAAGCCAGTCCTGACCAGCACCCAGCTTCAGTGGACTTGCAAAGGGCAATCGTGAGCTGCCACTTGCATCAGGCTGGACTGGGGAGGGAGAGCGCAAGCGAGTGAGTGAGCACCGAGGAGATGGCAGGAGGAGGGAAGCTGGGCAAAGGGGCAAGCGAGGGGCGTCCACAGCATGCCATAGCACATGCACTTTCTAAGCCTGCCTAAAGCAGGGAGGGAGGGATACACACACACACACACACACACACACACACACACACACACACACAATCCAATCTGTGTGTGTGTGTGTGTGAGAGAGAGAGAGATAGAGAGAGATCGATTTGATCCAATCTCAGAGAGTTATATCAGGGCTGGTGGCATTGTGCTCTCTCTCTCTCTCTCTTTCACATACACACTCACACCCACACACACACAAAGAGGTTGGATATTTTTTTTCTTTCCTCCCGCCCCCCCTCCCGCCCCCCCCACCGGAGACCCCTGGATTCCCTCTTCAACCTGGCCCATACAGGCACCACCCATGCGAGTGATCACACCCACTCAGTGAGTTGGTCACACTCACTCAGTCACATGATCCTCCCAGCCATGCCCACCTAGACAGTCATTAGGAAGAACCAGTTCTTCCTACTGCTGCAGTTTCAACTCCCTCTATCACTTCTCTGTTTGTAAGAATTAAGTCCAGTAGAACTGTCCCTCTAGTACCCTCTTCTACCTTTTGGACAACAAAGTGGTAAACTAGGTTGTTCAGGAATCTATTCGATTTTATAGCTACACATTACCTACACATCCTTATTTTTATCTACATATCCACTGAAAGCCAATTTTTAGGGAGTGCTATATTTACTAGTTAATTGTATGGGAACAAAAAAGATTTCTGTAAACTATCAGCACCCAGATGAAATTGTTCAGCAATAGATTCTCCCCACATTTTTGATAATCTGGCTACTCCTACCTTTTCCTCTATGCTGTTGATCATCACTAGGTGGAATCCCATAGAGGTGCATGATTGGTTGGCCACATCCCAAGTTCCTGGAGAATAGGAAAAGAAGTAGTAGCTTCCCTGAAAGAAGGTCCAATCCATAGAAAAGGGGTTGCAAGCTGGATTGAGAAGGAGAAAAATATATTGCCACCTTAGAATTGATTCTGATGTTGTTGGTGTGAAATTATTAAGTGGAATTTTGTAACCATAAACTTCACTGTTTGGTTGGAATTCCAGATTTAAGTGCCATACCTCTGTCACCAACCCAAATGTATATATAAATCCTGACATGGGAACACCATCATTTTGTGTGTGTGTGTATTTATATTTGGGATAGTAAAAGACTTAGGCATTAGCTACTTGCACTTCTAATTATTGTGCAGGAAATACATTTACATAATCACAATGATTGCAGGGTAGTGAATGTAGACTGAAAGAAATACAGTATTCTAATTTAGATAACATAAGCATTCAACTAAAAGGAGCTTAAATGTCAAGGCTCACTATCTCTGGGAAAGATCCTTATTTGAATATTTTCAAAAGAAATAAGTCCATGATTTTCCTTGCAAGTCAATTTAGTCTTAGGTCTTTACTGAAGAGATAAAAGTACTGAACCCAAAATATATAAATAATGCAGATCAGGTTTATGTCTGGTAGAATAAGATTTAGGTGGTATCAGTGAGACAAAGATAAAAGGCCTTAATTATAGTACATGTAATATAGAACTTTTGCTGCTAGGAAGATTCAGATGCTTATTTTGCTCCCTCCGCACATCCTCTGACAGCTGCCCCATCTGATTTCTAATAAGATTATGTTAATAAAAAAAAAGAAGTGCAGCCCCTTCTCCTCCATATAGAGCACTTGCCTCCAACAATCCATATTTCATATAATACCTGAGCTCTAACATAGCAATCACAATCACTGAAGATGATGAGATTGCTGTATTTGAAAGTTTATCTACCAGCCACCCAAAATGGCCAAGAAAAGCCAGAGGGATGTTGTTATGCATAGATAGGCTTCCTGGATGCCTTAACCAGGGAAGTTTGCTCTGTGGAACATTATGAATATCTGGTGATTGGCTGTGCCAACCATTCTGAGAACACCTCACTGAGCTCTCCAAATCCTAACGGATTACGAATTCCATGTCTACCATTCCATATTTCTGTTCTTCATTTATAAGGAAACCATTTCCCCACCTCCACTGTTGAAAAGGGCTTTTTTCTCCATAAAATTTCTGACTAAAGTATATCCCACAATAAATTTCAGAACAAGGGAATTACTTGGTCTTTGTTATATGTTTGGACTACACCAGTGGTGGGTTTCAAATTTTTTTACTATTGGTTATGTGGGTGTGGCTTCGGCATGGCATAGCTTGGTGGGTGTAGCTTGGTGGGCGTGGCAGGGGAAGGATACTGTAAAATCTCCATTTCCTCCCTAATCCAGGGGAAGGTTACTGCAAAAACCCCATTTCCTCCCTATCAGCTGGGACTTGGGAGGCAGAGAATAGATAGGGGCAGGGCCAGTCAGAATTTTTATTACCGGTTCTTCGAACTACTCAAAATTTCAGCTACCAGTTCTCCAGAACTGGTCAGAACCTGCTAAAACCCACCTCTGGACTACACCCCAGAAATCAGGTGGAACTAAGATGGAAGCTAAATTTAAATTTAATTTAATTTAAAAGCAATTACAGTTAATTAAGTAAACAGTAGCAAGGCAGAGTGGTGAGCTCCAGATAGGCACTATTTTCAAAAATGATATGAACAGTCCCAAATATGTAATCTCTGAATTTCAGCATCTGCTCCTTGCTGAGAAGACAGAGATGAGCCATATATTATCCATATATGATTGAAGCAGAAATAGCTGCAGAAATGACCCATGTCCTGGGTAAGACAGAACAGCAGTTTTGGCTGTCAGATCTCAGGGCATCTAGAGCCTCCAGGCACCAACACCCTTCCCTCCTGGATAAAGTGAAGAAGTCCTTGAAAAAAGAGATGTTGCAGAGACTCACTGCTGCAGATGTTGCTATGTGTTCCATAGATGAGCCAGCGACTCCAGTGCCCATTCTGGCTATACAGCATTGCTATCTTTTTGGCACTATTGCCATAGTTGAAGTACAGATCTGTGCCCTGAAGGGCCAGCAAGTCATGGTCGCGACACTCCCAGTGTTGAAATGATCTCTGCACATTGCAAGGCTTCAGAAGGATAGCCACCCTGTTTTTTGCTGTGGAGGCTTCCACACATAGCTGTGATGCCACATGACGAAGGAGGCCTCTGGAGAGCCACTGAAAGCGCTGGCCTGGGGCATCAGGGTCACAGGAAACTTTGATGAGATTGTTGGGCTGTTTTATAGTCATGCAAGCATTGTGAGCTTCATTGAATAGTAAGAAGGGGTCAGGTACTAGAAGACGGAGTGGAGTTAGTGTAGAAGAAGGATAGGCAAAGATGAGCCAGAAGGGGGGTAGAAAGAGGGAGAAAAACAGAAAGAAAAACTTAGGTCTCTGCTCAGCATCATCAAAAAAGCACCAAAGGAAAGGAAAGCCCCACAATTCAACTCTTATTGAAATGTGATTTGTTTTTCTTTTTTAGGCATACTTGAATGAAATCTCTTAAAATTTTAGATCCTGACAGGCCTAAAAGCTATCAGATGCTTGAGAAGTATTAAGGATCTTCACACTAATGTGATTGCTACACTAATGTACTAGTATGAATAGCCCATAACATGAAATATAATCAAACATTACATGCCAAACATTTATGTAAGATTTTTCATCAATCATAGATAGGAGAAGCCAATTGCATGCAACTATTCAGATAGAGAACATTTAGTAAATGTAAAGGTAATAAAATACTTTTAAAATATTTTTTCAAACCATTTAAAACTGAGGGCAGACCAGTGGAGGGAATCTGGAATGATGACCCACAAGCTTGCTACTAGTTAATCTGGCTTTGATCAAGTAAATTCTCACTCACTGTAAGATCCAATCTCTTTTTTTACATTTTTAATATTTGTCTAAATAACTGATTTTCTAACACAGTTTTATTTGTTCATCTGTTAATTTATTGCACAAACATTTATATTCAATTTATTTCAAAGACGTTGGGCTGCTTAAAATAAGATAAGAGTTATAGCAACTTGTCCCTAAAGAAAAAATAACCTAAGTGGTACAGGTGTAGTTTTTAGAATTAATAGTAAAGCAGAAAGATGTTAAATAATTTAACAATGAATATTAAACTTGAATAAACAACAGCCAGCCAAATGATCCTAAAATGGAAAGCAACAAGAATAATTGTTTATAGATTTTCATAAACTATATTAAAAAAGCAATTATTTATTAAAACACATTTCCTATTTCTGTTCGCAGTTTTCTTGGCATTAGTTCTGAAAAATACTCCAGTGAAGAAAAAGAACATTCCTTTACTATTTAAATATTAGTTTGCTTAAATTCTTTCCTTGGAGAATTGGTCCAATTTTTTCCCTCCCAAGGAGTTAACACTTTTTACATGGTGTGGGTACAGTAGAAAACTAGTGACTTTGAGTGCATTTCTAGTGGGATGATGGAAGTCCTGGCAAAATCCTGGCAAGGATCATCACTCTTGATGATACTGTAAGGTTAATATCTAAGCTAAGAAACTATCTAACAGGGTTGAAGATCAGTGGAATACTTCAGGAGAAGGGGAACCAACCCATCTAGCAGCAGGAATTCCAAAACCAGACCCAGAAGGTAGTAGCAAGCCACTTTTGTACTGGTGCTAGTAAAACTGTATGGTTCTGGATGTAGCATTTAAATGAAACTAGGTGACAGATGATGGAGTACCTAGCTTGGCAGGCATTCCTTCAGTTCAATGTTCTCCAAACTTGGCAACTTTAAGGTACATAGACTTTAACTCCCAGAATTCCCCAGCCAGTTCTAGTTAGTGGGAAAGAACATGGAGTTTTCACAAATAGATCTAGAAGTGATGATAAAACCCAATGTGAGCTGCAAGGAAGGATGGTTGCTAATAATGTCACTATTGATAAAGAAAGTTCTAGATATACAGGCATAAATGTATGTATATACAGATACGGAGACATAAATAATTGGAATATGGAATGTAATGGGCATGAACCAAGGAAACTTGAGAGTGACAAAATAAGCTGACTTTGTATAAATATACAAAAGTATGAAGGCTATTGCTTAATGCATTGTAAGCCACCCTGAGTCTCCAGAGAAGGGCGGCATATAAATCAAATTTAAAAAAAAAATGGAAATGAAGCGTACTAAATGGAATGTTTTAAGACTAGGGGAGTTTTGGTAGACCAGAATGAGCCATTTTAAATCAGATTATAGTATGCAGGACATGAGTCCATATAAAGGAATGGAGTGGCTATGACAGTCCACAAAGATACTGGTACATACGTACTCATTTTTAAATAATAAGAAACAGGATTTTATTGGTCAGAATTAGTGGATATTCAGTGATTCTTTTATATACATTAATGCATTTATTATAGGTGGAAAAATAAATGACATTGAAAAACTCTAAGGCAAATTGCAAGAGGAAATAAATGCAACATTTAGAAAGAATGTAGTAATACTAGTGCATGATTAGAATACAAAGATTGGAGTATCTGTAATTACAGGAATAGTTGGGTTGGATAAGTGTCAAAATGCAGGAGGCAAATACAGACTGCTCCTAAATACCACTGGATGGATATCAGAAACAAATTGATCATATAACTGGAAATAGCAGATAGAGAAATGTAATTCTAACTGCCAGGGTACTTTCAGGTGCAGACTGTGGAACAGACCATGAATTAATAGTGTCAAATATTGGGTTAGAACAGGGGTGTTAAATTGGCGGCCCATGGGCCAGATGCATCACATACAGGCCATATCCACTCTAGCTCTGCGAAGGGAAAAAAAACATCACAATACGTCATGTGACAGCAATGTGATATGGTGAGTTTGACACCCGTGGGTTAGAATGTTTCAAAAACACCAGATATATTCTCAAGATTTGATCTGCACTTAATGTATGCAAAAGAGAACTGAAAGATATAGAAGCTATGAAAGATATAGAAGACTTCCTGAGAACTGAAGTAGAAAAATATTTCCACGATACTAAAAAAGAAAAGACCTAAGTAGTCTTCTAAATCATGCGGCGAAGAGGGGGTTGAGGGGTTTTTTATGTAAATTTTTGGTTAAACTTTTAAGGGGTCCCGGGGGGGGGAGGGTAAAATTGGAACTAGGGTTGTGGGTTTGGGGGAAAACCCACCAAGGGGAGGGTTGGGCCTGGCCATGATGTGCAGCGAGGGGGGTGGGGGATCCGGGGGTAATGGGGGGGGTCGAGCTTGTCCAGATTGTGTTTTTACCATCGGTACTGTGAGCGGGCGGGGTAGATATGGCGGGAGCAAGGGGCCATATCATGTTAAGGGAGCATGCACCCGCTGTCTCCGAGCGGTAGCATGCTCCAGGCCCCAAGGCTCCACTCGTTCTCCAGGTTGCACAGACCCTCAGGGCCCGGGCCTTCGACTGATGTTGTGCAATGCCAGGTCTGTAGTAAATAAAGCCCCCCTCATTTGTGATCTTGTTCAGGAGTGGGGAGCGGACCTGGCGGGCATTACGGAGACCTGGTTGGGCCCGGAGGGAGGGGTCCCTCTGGTAGAAATGTGCCCACCAGGCTTCCACGCATTCCATCAGCCGAGGTCACAGGGGAGGGGCGGGGGAGTAGCGGTTATTATTAGAGAAGGCCTTAAGCCGAGGGAGACCACTGTTCCTCAGATGGCCGGCTGTGAGACCCTCCTTGTGAAGTGGGGTCATGGGGTTCAGATGGGTTTGCTGATCACGTACCTGGCTCCCTGCCACGTGGCAGCAGCCTGCCAGAGCTACTCCGCCGCGGTGGCGATTGATACCCCCAGACTTATGATCATGGGGGATTTTAACCTGCCATCCGTGGGTGAGGTGGCTGAGGTGGCTCAGGAGTTCATGGCTTCCATGACGGCTATGGACCTGACCCAGCTAATTCATGGCCCTACGCACACGGGGGGAAACACACTGGACTTGGTTTTTGTCTCTGGACAGTGGCTGAGTGATCTTGAGATAGGGGATATAGTCATTGAGCCCTTGTCATGGTCAGATCACTCTCTCCTTCGCCTTAACCTTCGAATCGCTGCACCCTGCTGCAGGGAGGCGGAACTGACAAAATGGTACCGCCCCAGGCACCTGATGGAACCTGATAAGTTCCAGATGGAGCTTGGGCCAATCCCCGAGGTTCTGATTCATGCCTCGACTGGAGACCTAGTGGCCGCCTGGGATAGAGCAGCTGCTGGAGCTCTGGATCGAGTCGTGCCTTTGCAGCATCTGACCCGGCGCCGATCTCACCTGGCTCCTTGGTTCACCGAGGAGCTGAGGGAGATGAAGCGCCAGAAAAGACGCCTAGAGAGTAGTTGGAGGGCCAGTCTTTCTGAATCGGACTGGAGACTGGTAAGATCTCATATTAAGAATTACCTAGTGGCGATAAAAGCAGCAAAATGTACTCATTTTGCTGCTCTTATTGCGTCATCAGATAATTGCCTGGCTGCCCTGTTTAGGGTGACCCGCTCCCTGCTCCACCAAGAAGCGCGGGAGGACCCCTTGGAGGGAAGAGCCGAGGATTTTGTTCAGTATCTGTATGACAAAATCACTCAGATTCGGGAAGATCTGGACTCCGACTGGGTAGATCCAGCGAGGGTGACAGAGGCAGGTCTTGAGAATGTTATCTGGGATTAATTTGATCCTGTGGCCCCTGAAGACGTGGAAAGGATTCTGGGTAGACTGAACGCGACCACATGTTTGTTGGATCCGTGTCCCTCCTGGTTAGTGGTGGCTTCCTGGGAGGTGACGTGAGGCTGGCTCCAGGGGATTATAAATGCATCATTGGGTGAGGGTGTCTTCCCCGCCGCCTTGAAGGAGGCGGTGGTGAGGCCTCTCCTCAAGAAGCCTCCCCTGGACCCGGCAATGTTGGTAAACTATCGTCCGGTCTCCAACCTTCGCTTTGTGGTGAAGGTTGTTGAGAGTGTGGTTGCGCAACAGCTTCCCCAGTACCTGGATGAAACGACGTATCTGGATCCGTTCCAGTCGGGTTTCAGGCCTGGGTACAGCACGGAAACGGCATTGGTCGCGTTGGTGGATGATCTCTGGAGGGCTCGGGACAGGGGTTGCTCCTCTGTCCTGGTCCTGTTAGATCTCTCAGCGGCTTTTGATACCATCGACCATGATATCATACTGCACCGGTTGGAAGAGTTGGGGGTGGGAGGCACCATATTACAGTGTTCTCCTCCTTTCTCTCCGACCAGTCGCAGTCTGTGTCGACAGGGGGGCAGAGGTCGACCCCAAGGCACCTTATATGTGGGGTGCCACAAGGATTGGTCCTCTCGCCCCTTTTGTTCAACATTTATGTAAAGCCGCTGGGTGAGATCATCCGTAGTTTCGGGGTGAAGTACTACCAGTACGCTGATGACACCCAGCTGTAAATCTCCACCCCGGACCACCCCAACGATGCCCTTGAAGTGATGTCCCGGTGCCTGGATGCTGAAACAGGCTCAGGCTCAACCCATCCAAGACCGAGTGGCTGTGATTTCCAAAGTCCCGATATAGTCAGCTGGTGCCATCGCTGACTATTGGGGGCGAATCATTGGCCCCCACGGAAAGGGCTCACAACTTGGGCGTCTTCCTGGATTCACGGCTGTCTTTAGAAGAGCGCTTGATGGCCGTGACCGGGAGGATTTTTCATCAGGTTCGCCTGATTCTCCAGTTGCGTCCCTTTCTAGATCAGGACTCCTTACGCACAGTCACTCATGCCCTCGTCACCTCTCGTCTGGACTATTGTAACGCTCTCTACATGGGGCTCCCCTTGAGGAGCACTCGGAGGCTCCAACTGGTGCAGAGTGCGGCTGCGCGGGTGGTTATGGGAGCGAAGTGGCATTCCCATGTGACCCCCCTCATGCGCGAGCTGCACTGGTTCTCAGTGGTCTTCCGGGTGCGCTTCAAGGTTTTGGTTATCACCTTTAGAGCACTCCATGGCTTAGGACCTGGTTATCTATGGGACCGCCTGCTACCACGAATAGCCTCCCACCGGCCAGTACGCTCCCATAGAGAGGGGCTCCTCCGGGTGCCGTCGGCCAAACAATGTCAACTGGCGGCCCCCAGGGGGAGAGCCTTCTCTGTGGGGGCACCTACGATCTGGAACGAGTTCCCCCCGGAGATACGGAGGATCCCGGATCTGCGCACCTTCCGTCGCGTGCTCAAGATTTTCTTATTTCATCAAGCTGGCCTGGCCTAAATCTTTTCCCCTGTTAAATGCAAATTTTAATTTGTTTTTTAAATTATTGGGTATTTTAATTTGTCTCAGCCAAATTATTTAATTTGTTTTTATTCTATTTTAAATTTTTGTATTTATGTGTTTTATTTTGTGGCTGTTCACCGCCCTGAGTCCTTCAGGAGTAGGGCGGTATACAAATCCAATAAAAACAATAAAAACAAAAACAATAAATCATATTGTCAGAGAAAGAACCTGGGGTAATAAAGGATCATGTCAGGCAGACTTTCAATATCAGACAAGAAATTGTAAAGAAAGCTGCATCAATAGAGAATGCCAATAAACAGAAAATCCTCTGAGTTTTTTTAAAAAGAACAAGAATATCAAAGGAACATTTGCAAGAAAGGTAGGAACAGTGAAATACAGTCAGGGAAGAGCAGCAAATTAGGTTAAAAAAAGATGGAAATGTTATATTGACATTCCTTGCATGCTTCAGAGATCAAAGCAAAACTTTAATTCATGAGCATCTTCCCCAACTGTCCAGGATACTCACCTGCCTCTTGCAGTTGCCTGTTCTCTTGGTGTGCTTGTTCCAGAGTAGCAACCATTTTAGAATCTGTTCAGGCACACAAGCAGACTTATCTTAGAAAGAGCAATGCTGAGGCCACCAAAAACAGTCACATTTGCCAAATGGGGATGTTTAAAAGTGTTGTCTTCCCTGGCTTTTATTGGGACAACTAACATACTGTATTTTTTGGAGTATAAGACGCACTGGAGTATAAGACGCAGCTTAGGTTTTGGGGAGGAAAATGGGGTGGGTGGGAAATCTGCCTACCAGGTATTCATCTGGCTAGCGTCCTTAGTCTGGTCAGCATCAGCACATTAGTTTGCTGGTTTTTCATCCCCAACTTGGGGATAAAAAACAGCTTCTAAGGCACAGCTGAGAGGAAGCAGCAATGAGAAAAGCAGGCAAAGCACAGGGAGATCACTTCACTCGGCTAGCGCCTAGTTAGGGCTGAAAAAAAGCTTCTTAGGAACAGCTGAGAGTTGGAGCAAAGCATGAAGATCGTTTCATTCGCTAGCACCTCGTTAAAGCACAGAAGAGAGGCGAGGGAGCAGGCAAAGCTGGGAAGATCACTTCACTTGCTAGCACCTCGTTGGTGCCTCGTTAGGGCTGAAAAAAAACTTCGAAAAAGCTACATTCAGAGTATAAGATGCACCCAAATTTTCAGCATCTTTTAGGGGGGAAAAAGGTGCATCTTATACTCTGAAAAATATGGTAGTTTATCCAACTGGGGACTATTCAGCATGCTCATACAAACATCATCAGCTTTCCTGCTCATATCGGTAACCCATTCTTGGGTTTTCTTTGATCATTGTATTCTTAGAAAATTATCCCACCACATTACCCAGAGCCACAGCTCAATTTTAATATGGAACACTTTCTTATTCCTCAAGCAAAACCAAGCATGCAACCAAATTAAGCACAGCTACTTTGTTTTGATGTACTTCAAGGTTAAATGGTCTGTAACACAGTTGTAAAAAAGAAGCCAGGCATATTTTTGCTATTCATGCATTAGATTTCTATCCTGCTTTCCTCTAGGTGTTCATGTAAGTTAGATAGCACTTTCTCCTTCACTTTTTCTCTGCAATAGCAATCTTATGACAAATACCAGGCTGAAAGAGAGATTGGCCCAAAGTCAGGTCATGAGCTGTGACTGAGGATGAATTTAAATTAGGGTCTTCCCTTTCCTTTTCCATCACTTTAATCCAACAATTTCCAACTATTTTTCAGACCAGTGGGGCAAAGCTGGAATTTTGAAAGAATGGTAGAGGTCTCTCACAAAATCCCTACTTTTGTGTGCAATTACAAAATGGCTGTCGGGGGTGGGATGGGGGTGGAGGGACAATCAGAAGGGAAATACCAATTTGCTTGGATCTCACCTGACACAACTCTTTCTAGAGTTGTGAATCTTCTTTATTAGATTCTCTCTACTATGCCTGTTTATCTTTCTCACCTGGGTAGATGAGCATACTTTCCAATAAAGCAATGAGTTGCAATAATCCTTTTGTGTGTTTGGGGGGGGGGAAACAAAGGCACTCTTGGAATAAAAAAACACCTGGATATTGGGATTTTGTTTTGCTTCCCATTTTTAATTTTTTTAAAGTAAAAAAATCAAGTGGAACTGGGCTTGAAACTTGTTGAACACCAAAGGAAGTGTCTGCAGATACATTGGTGTTCCTGGGCTCCATGCTGGCAATCCCTAACTGGTCACTATTCTAGTTAATAGAGAAGCATGTGGCATCTACAGAGGCACAAGAGAGGGTTTGAAATGGTATATGGGTATGATAAATATGCAAACCTGTGACCAAGGGCAGTTTAAACTAGTTATTTTCTTTCCAGTAGTCATCTCCGTAGATATCTAGAGATCACACAGAGCAATTGATCCTTCGGCCACATCAATTTTTTTCTGATGGATCTGCTGCTTCCTACAAGTTCTGAATTGGTGGAAGTCAAAAGAAGGGAGACTGTATCTTGGAGAATCCAAAAATGCCATGAAGTGCTCCAGGTTTTCCCCCTCCGAAAGCTAAGCAGGAGCCCTATCTTCTACCACTAAGTAGTGGACCTAAGCCTAGATCCCAGGAAGTTTGCGTGAATTCCACCTTTATATTCTGATTCTAAGAGAATATGTTGGGGCCCATTTCACATCCCATCAATCTTTGGAGAACACTTACAGTGTACCAGTCCCAGAGCGAGCAGCAACACATTCAGGGACACAGATGTGGCCAGCACAAGGGCAACAGTTACCATGGCAGCTCTGCATGTGAAAGCTGGTTTCCAACATGCTGCAAAGAAAGAATTTGGGTTGCTCCTGCTCTCCCAGCAACTGCCCTTCCAGCCCCATATTACAAGCTTTTTGAGAAAAAAAAAGCTGAAAATGAATCTTACATTTTGCTAAATATATGTTTGTTTATTTATTTAATTCAGGCCCAAAGAACGAGGACCTTTGTAAGAGTGCAGCATAGAAGATTTTTTCAGGTTTATATACAAGAATCTGGTCAACTAAAGTTCAGCATTAAATTGGTGCCAGAAAAGGGTAGGTTGCATTTAGGAGGAGATGCCCTTGGAACACTTATGAGAATGGAACAACTCTAAACTAATAATGCACTTAACTCTGCCTCCATCCCAGCTCTGTCTGCTCTTCTACAACAACTTATAGATAGAGAGTTAATGATTTATTCTATGTACCTTCTTTATCTATCTGAAGTAAGTTTTTCTGCCTTTCTTCCAAGTTTCAAATGCTTTGGGCTCTTTCTCATGGAAACAACCTAGGTGATAGCTTGGCCTATTCCTAAATAAAGTTCCTATACATAGACCTTCCAGAGAAGCTTGGTCTTTCCATACCTGGAGAACAATCTGCAGGCAGCAGCTCTACTTCTTTCCCATTTAGACTGATTGCTGGGTCAATAGGCTCATATGTACTCTCCATCTCTGGGTTCTCTTTGGAATCTGTTGGGAGGCAAAGGAAATTCTAATAAGACATTCCCAATTGCATTCTGTATTACTGGTATGTCCTCATTGTCAAGTGCAAGCAATCAGATCCATGCATGAAAGGTTCAAGTTGATTACTTTATTATATTCTATCTATAATGATCGTCCTTCCCTGGGAACAAACAGAAAAAGTTCCATGGAATTTAGGAATAGGGACAATCCTAGATCTCTTGTGGCTAAATCCCCACTCAATCCCTCCTCCTTGCCCGGCTGAGACATTCCCAACATCACAAAGGGAAGGCCAGACCAAAGACATGAGAAATTGTGAGGCATTTGGGATTGACATATTAATCAAGACAGAACAATACTGGTTAGAATGAATTCTTGGGATCACAATAATATCTCCTACCACTGACAGAAAGCTCCTTGCCTATTTCTTATTCTTATTTTGTAATGAGAAATAAAAAGGAATAGAGAGAAATAGAGTAAAGCTTCTTCCTTACTTGCCATTAATGTAAAACAAATGAAAGATCTATTGGTTATCAATCTACTTATTAATATCAACTATAATCAACAGGAAGTATTCTATTAATGTTGCAGGAAATCTTTACTGAAGTGATCTGGAAAATCACAAATTGTTTCATGACATCAACATTTTGCAATTTTGCAATGTTTTAAATTATAATCTCATATACAGTATATCATACAATATATGACAGCTGGAACAAATGTTAAGTATTCTGCATATGAAAATAAAAGAATCAGAGGTTTAGAAGGGACCTCAGAGGAATTCCTATCCAACCCTCAGTCCGGTATAGGAATCTTTGTACCATTCTGGACAAATAGTTAACCATCCAGTCATTTCTTAAAACTTCGAGTGATTGTGCATCCACAACTTCAAGAGGCAAGTTTTTGCTGACAGCTCTCTCAGTCAGAAAATTCCTCCTTAGTTCAAATTTGGATGTAAAGGTCTTTACAGCTTCTACCCATCAGTTCTGGTCTTACCCTCAGGGAGATTTTATTTTATTTTATTTTATTTACAGATTTTGATCTATGAAGTCCCTTCATTTATGCTATAAATGATTCATGCTATCATGAGTCTCCTTAGCCTTCTGATGTCTCCCATAAGCCTTAAAGGAGAGTGAAGGGAAACATAGTGCTTTAGTAATAACTCTGTTTCTTTTGTATTAAGTAGATCTAGTTTTCAATTTCTACTTAAAATAACTTTCCCATTCATTTTGTTTCCTTTGTAAAACATTTTCCCCTTAAATTAGTGTTGGATGAGGTAATGCTGGCATTTGTTATCCCAAGGGTATCTGTGTTTAATACATTGTTTGGGTCCCAAACAGGGGTGAAATGTTCCCGGTTCGGACCGGCTCGGACGAGTAGGTAGCGATGGCGGTGGGCAGTTCGGAGAACCAGTAGCAAAAATCCCTGCCCCTGCCCCCCCCCATGCCCAGCTGAGCCGCGCGATCATCAGAGCCTTTTTTTTCTTTTAAATGGCTCTGACGAGCCAAGCTCTGATGATCCCAGCTGAGTTGCTTGCTAACCGGTAACAAAAATCCCTCCCCCACCCCCCCCAGCTTGCTTACCTTAGCTGCTGGTCGCAACACCTACCTTGCTTCACTTGCTGTAATACCTGCAATCCATTGCATCATCAAGGAACTGAATCTCCCTGCCTGCAATCAAGCTCATCGGTGAGCAGCTCTATCTGCCTGCCTGCCTGCCTTGTACCTTCTATTGCAGGGGTCTCCAACCTTGGCAACTTTAAGACTTGTGGACTTCAACTCCCTGGCTGAGGAATTTTGGGAGTTGAAGTCCACAAGTCTTAAAGTTGCCAAGGTTGGAGACCCCTGTTCTATTGGGTAAGTTTTTTTTCCCTTTGGGAGCTTTTAAAATATAGTTAATTGGGGTTTTTTTAGTTGTTCTTTTTTTAGACCTAGCCATTTAAAGTTTAGGAAGTTTTAAATTTAGCTGCTTTTATATAAAAATAAAAATACATTAAAATAAAATAATATTTCTGCAGCTTTCTTAGATTTAGTGTGTTTCTGTAGTGTTTCACTTTAACTACACAAACACACAAAATCTCACAAAGCTATATGTGGAATTTTGTGTGTGTAAAGTGTGAAAGTTGGTTTTTTGGGCTTTTTGTGGTTGTGTGAAGTTCCTGCCTGTTGCAGGGGCCATTTTGGGTCTAGCAAAGCTGTTTTTACATTGTGGGTGAGCCAGTTGTGTTGTGTTGTGTTGTGTTGTGTTGTGTTGTGTGTGTGCAAAGTGTGAAAGTTGTCTTTTGGGGCTTTTTGTGGCTGTGTGAGGTTCCTACTTGTTACAGGGGCCATTTTGAGTCTAGCACAGCTGCTTTTACATTGTGGGTGAGCCAGTTGTGTTGTGTTGTGTTTTATAGGTTAAAAAAGGGCAAAGAAGTGACATTCTCTTGGCCACGCCCACCCAGTCACCTTACCAACAAGCCACAGCCACTAATTAAGCCACGCCCACAGAACTGATAGCAAAAATTTTTAGATTTCACCCCTGGTCCCACCTTCCACAATGTTTAATATTCTTCCATAATTAAATACTGAGAATCCCAAACCAGAATGTGCTCAGTGTTTTATGTTTTGTGCAAAGATGCAGTTGGTTATTATCCCAACTGCTCCAGAAATATGCCCTCATCTGTACAAGAAACACAAATGAACTGACATTGAGAAAAAGTAAATGGGTATTTCTTTTTTTAAAAAAAGTTTTCTATTTTTTTATTTTTATAAAAATGTCAAATCAATGTGTGAACAGTGTGGCACCTGGGCACCATGCATTCCAATACAAATAAAACTGATCAGGTTAAACATTATTATTACATTCAATCAACTTATGTATTTCTAATGACAATACACATCCCTATTAGATTACAATCTATCATTATTCAAGTATTCCACCTATTTCTCATTGTTACTTTCATTTTATCAAATAAAAATGTATACATTAATATTCTTTTTATTTCTATCACTTACTCTAGCTATTAATCATGTCACCCTATCTTAAAAGGCTTTTTCTTTCTTTCCTGTCTTGCTATTAATCATGTCATCTGCCTAAAAAAGAGAAAAGAAAAGAAACAAAGTAGAGAGGGAAAATAAGAAAAAGACAATACAAAACAGCAATAAAAAAATGGAATAATTTTTTTCATCATCTCTTGCCTGCTTTATACTTTAATTGTTATACTTTAAAGGAAGGAGAGGAAAGTGGAAAAATAAGTCAAAACAGCAATAAAGAAAGAAAATGTCAGCCCCGGTGCGTCTGGTGGCTTGGAGCTGCCACTATGGCGGGCTGGTGAAGGGGACAGTATGCATGATGGCTGCAGCAGGAACTCACCTCCCCGACTTGTCCACCTTGGCACCGAGGCTGCCACTGCCTCCGTGACTCGGCCGACCTGCCTGCACTGGCATTGGGCCTGCTGCTGCCTCCACGATTCAGCTGAGAGGCGGTCTCGCTTCAGCATGCCCAGACAGGAGGCGGATGCCTCTGGATGATATAACCAGGCTCACCATGGCTTCCCTGGATCAGCTGTGAGGCGCACTCGCTGCAGCACACCCAGATGAGCAGCACATACCTCACGGTGGACTTTGCAGCCCAGGAAGGACTACAGCCACTTTGCAGGCAGTTGGGAGCCGGAGTGCAGCTGTGGGGCTCTGGCTGGCCTGACTGCCACTTGAACATCCAGAACACGGAGCTTGGGATCGCGTATGAGGGTGTGGCTGGACTGACTGCTTTGCTGCAGCTTGCCGAGGGTGTGCTAAGTGCTTAATGTGTGGGGTGGGGTGGGGCTGGGTTAATTGCTAGATGGGTTTGATTGCTTTATAAGGTGGTGGGGAGCACAGAGCGGTAGCTCCAACAATATTCTCCTTTCATTGATTGTGGTTGTCAGTATGTGCCGGTGTGGATAGACAAGGTTCTAACCATCTTCTATGTTTGGAGTCCTTCATTTCTGGAGCTGGCCGGCATGGAGCAAAGGAATGGTGGCTGGGGTCTTTGGGGACTGTGGACTATAGGACCCCACCACCCACCAGTCCGGTGCTCACCCCTTCTGGGGCCCATTTCTCCCAGTGGAGAGAGAGAAGAATATTGGATGATGACTGGAGCTATTCTACAGCTGTTGGCAGTTAGACAATAGAAGTATTGCAAGAATTTTTGGAGCCATGGGGTTCAGGGGCCCAGGCAAGAGCAGGGGATGGCAGGACTCTATGGTGGCGAGCCACCCTCCCCAGGAGCCACACCCTCAAACTATCGCCTATGGGCCAGATACAGCCTGCTGAAGCTGTTAATCCGGCCCGCATGGGACTATGAGGCTGTCCCACCCACATTGCCCTACCCACCCGCTGGCCCCCACCCTTCAGCCAAGCACAGGATTTACCTTTGTGTGGGATTTCCGGTGATGTCACTTTTGTAGCAGGTCGGGATCAGAGAGGACTCTTGGTTAGATCTGCTTCTCCCCAGCTGGCAAACGGCTTTTATTGCTGGCGCTGACCGTGAGGAGGTCAGTGAAGGTGTGGTGAGCTGAGATATGTGAGGAGGTGGCGATCCCACGTGTTGTTTAGCAGATACCTCGACCCTAGCGACTGGGGAGAGGGAGCCATTAATGGCTGCCCCTGGACTGTGACTAAGCCGTTTTGGAAGGGAAGTCCATGTTGCAACGAGCGGCAGGAGGGATTTGAAATAGTGGAATACTTGGGACAATTGTCATCGCGATTAGAGAAGGGAGAGGAAGAACTGGAAACTTTTCTTGTGTTAGATCTGCCAGCGAGTGTGGTTTTAACCATGTGTAGAGTTGCTACAGCGAGAGAGGCAAACTTTCTTTCTGGTGTTGATTGGAGGGATTAAAGAGATTGAATTGCTGACAACTTAAAGGAAATCTGAAGCTCCTCTTTGAAGTTTCCCCCCCCCTGCATCTGTAATTAGCCCACCTGTGGTGAGAAGTGCTGAGAAGATGAATGACAGAACACTTGATCTCTGTCCGCCCCCCTCCCCCCCCCATCTGATGGTGAATCCCTGTGGAGGAGAGAACTGAGTGTTGTAATCCATGTTCTAGGAAATGTATTATTGTTGGTTTGTTTAAACCTTAAGGGAGATTTTGACTTGGTGTTGGAGGAGTGAACTCTTTTTTTTTTTTTTTTTTTTATTGAAAAGGTTTTCAAATACAAATTTTTCCCCCTTTTTCCCCCCCTCCCCCCTCCCTAACCCCCCTCCCCCCCCTTCCCCCCCTGTGACTTCTTCGTAACAAAAAAAAAACCCTAATTCATAACAGATTACTTACTCCCTCCTCAAAATACTGACCTTTACTTACTAAAAGTATTATAAATCCCCCTTTATCCATACATTTCAGAAAAGAAGAAGAGAAAAAAACAAAAAAAAACAAACACATTATACTATAACTATTATAAAATAACTTCTAATTTAGCATAATAGTGTTTTATATCTATACATTATTGCAACAATTCAAAACCAGCTTCCACTTTAAAACTATACGATAAGTCCTACTTTAATAACATTTCAAAGCGGGCTCCCCATAAAATCTAATTTAACATTTATTCCACTCTATCCATTTCCTCCACTCCCCTAAATGTATCACTTAAAAATCCCTTTTCTTAAACTAATCAGTCTGTAGCTAGCTTATTCACCCACTGTCTTACAAATTTACCATACACAACAATTCTTGATATCTTTAATTCACTGCCCACACTACTTAAAAATATATATATATATATATTCCATTATATCTAAATAAAAAAAGAAAAGACAATAACTTTAAATTTATAGTCCATATAATATCTTCTTGAAGTCTTTCCACTGGATTGTTAAAACCAACATCCATAATAGGGTAACATAGCTTGCTGATGCAACAGTTTATTCAAGATCTCCAATCATATCTGCCCCCATCAGTAGTAAACATCTTCTTATATATATAAAAGTAAAAACAACCACCCGAGTGACATTATAATTATATTCCATATAATAATAATTGTGGGTTTCATCAGGATTATTAATTTCCATCATCGTATTGGGTAACAACCCGATCTTCTGCATGTCCCAATGTGATTCTCTTGCCTTATAATTCAAGATAATTATAATATATTTATCAACACAAAAAGAAGTTTCAAAGTAGATAATTCAAAACCATCAATTTGAGGCTCTTTCCATGTCCCAAAATTACGGCAATGCAGAGATCTGCCACTATCCTCAGGATGATATTGACCAATATGTCGCCTCCTCTATGTTTTCACATAATCATTCATATTTTAAAATCACTGGCTTCACTGTTGCTTGGGTTAGAAATTTCTATTTTTGTACAACCTATTTCTTTTTTTGTTTTCTTTTTGTGGGTTTGACTTCCATCCTAATTTTTTGTGTCTCGCGTTTCTTTTTTATCCCTTGTATATCCTCTAATTGGTTTCCATGCTTGTCCTTGCCTTGATAAGTCATCACATTAAAATCAGATGGCACTTCTCTCAAATTTGTAAATAATCCAGCTGGGGTATCCGATAAATCCAAAGGCAATTTATCTGGTACAGTCTCTGTCTTTAGTTCCAGCTCCTTGTGCTTATCCTGTATTATATCTGAAGACGTTAAATTCATTTTCAACCTATTTTGATAAAATTCTTCCGCTCTTTCAACAGTATTTAACTGGTATCTTTCTCCTTGATATCTCAATATAATACCAACTGGGACGTCCCACCGGAATTGAATATTTCTCCTTTTTAACTCAGACACCAGAAAGCCAAATTTCTTCCTTTCCATTAATATCTTAGGTGGGAGTTCCTTGTAAATCCAAATCTTTCTTCCATACAATTGCAAATTAGAATTGAAGGAATTTTGCACAATTTTATTCCTAATTTCTTTATCTGAAAAATAGATTACCACATCTCTAGGCAATTGCCTTTGCTTGGCAGTCCAGGAGTTTATTCGATAAGCTCTGTCAATCCTACAAAACACTTCCTCAGGTTGAATCTTTAAAATCCCAGCTAGAAATTCAGAAGATATTTTCCTTAAGTCATCTCTGTTATTTTCCTGCAAACCTCTAAGTCTTATTGCATATTCTGTGAAATTATATTGTATCTTTAGAACCTCTTTTTCAATCCTCTGTTGCAGATTTTCTACATTACCAGACTTTTGGTCAGCATCCATTTTAAATTTTTCTTCTGAACTATAATCCTGAATATTTAACAAATCATTTTCAATTTTTTGAATTCTATTGTCCAATTTATCTTGAATTTCATCCATTTTTGACTCTAGTAAATTAGTATTTGTATCCAACCGAATCATGAATTCTGACAGTTTTAAAATTTTTTGCTGCAAAAAGTCAAACTTGGATTTCACCAATTCCTTAGTTTCCTGCTTAAATTTTTCAAGTTGCTGATTCACAATCTCATCCCTTCTTTCAATCTCCTCTAAGAGAAATTCTATTATATTAAAATCAGGTTTCTGGGACTGAAGAGTTAAAACTTGTTCCTTTAAATTCTTAGTGGGGGAATCCCCCCCACCTATTTGTTTGTCTAACTTCACAAGCCTCAGTGCCATGTTTCCGCCTTAGCAGGCTTTGTTAGAAGAAGAAAAAAAAAAAAAACAAGACAAAAGACTTCCAGCCAGCAACAATCAGGCCTCCAGGGGAAAAAGAGAAAGACAAAAACAGGAGCGGAGTTTTGTCTACAAATGTAGCCAGTGGTATTTATTCCGCTACATTGTAATAATAAAAAACGGAAGAACTTTCCCTCTCAAACTCTTCTCCAGCCGCGGCAGACGCCATTTTAAAAAAAAACTTTTTTCCTCTTTCTCTTCCTCTATTCTCTTAAGTAATTTTTAAAAGATAAGTAAAATACTTGCGCTTCAGTATTACAGGTCCAGCTCACATTTTCTTTGAGTAATCTGTCAAATTCGCAGGCTTGCTTTTGACGCCTGGCTCTGCATTAGCAGAGGTCTCCCAAAGCCCGGAGCAGCGGCTGGGGATATGGGGCATCTCATCCGCTCCATCCCAAAAGTAAAAGAAAAACTTTTGGGACTCTGCAGAGAGTTCTACCCACCCCTGCCGGCTCTATCTCCGTTTCCTCATGGGAACGGAGTTTTTTCGAGCCGCCGTTCCGTTGTGAAGGCGGCTCTGACAGGCAGTGGAAGCTGACGATCCCAAAGGAACGTCTGGCGGCGGCCAGCAGCAAACAGGAAGTCCGAGGAGTGAACTCTTAAATCCCGATATTATATAGATTCAAATAACAACCATGTCAACTGCAATGACAACTACAATGACCAAAACAGGGAAACAGGTTGTTATGCTCCCAGCTGTGTCATCTCCAATTTCATCAACCTCAACGATGGTGAAGAATACGGATGATCAGACCTCTGTGGGAAAGGCTCCCACCCTGCAAAGTCTTCAGGGGATGCTCCAAGCTATGCAGGAGGTTATGATAAAGAACCAGGAGTCTATCTCCAAAAAACTTGAAAAACTTGAGGATCTTATTTCAGATATAAAAGACGAAATGGGAGCGGTAAGGGGGGATATTAAGGAATTTAATGAGAAGTTAGAAGAAATACGAGGTGACATTGTGAAGCAGGAGGGAAGAATACAGGAAGTGGAAACTAGGTTAGGTAGATGTGAAGGCCGACTGCATGGCTATGAACGTGAACAGATTTCAGCAAATAGAGCTGTAGAAGAGGAGATAATTTTCTTGGAACTTGAAAGTTCTTCCTTTATTCTAAGATTGCAAGATGTAATAGAGGAAAAAGGAGAAGATTTAAAAGGGATTGCAGGGGACATTATTTCTGAAATACTGGAAAAAGATAAAGCAGTGGTCCTTAGGGATATTGATGAGGTGTTCCGGGTTTTTACTAATTATGCAAAGAGATATAACCACCCACGAGAAGTATATATCAGATTTAGTAAAAAATCGGTGCAGGAGGAGATCTATAAGAAATCTCGGGACCGAGCTGTAGTATTTAGGGGAAAACAGATTTCAGTGTTGAGGCAAGTTCCAAGATGGGTTAGGGAAATCAGGAGAAACTACCAGCCTTTAATGCTACAGCTGAGGAAGAACGGGATTATGTATAGGTGGTTATTGCCTGAGGGTCTCATGTTCATGTGGAATGATAGGAGAGTGAAAATAGAAAATCACTGGGATGCCCAGGATTTTTATGAACACAATTTTAAATCTACACAACTAGAGCTGGAATTGGAAAGGGAGGAGGAGAGTAGAAGCTCAGAGGAATTGCAGGAAGAAAATAGTGTGGGAAATCAAGAAGAAAGGAAGGAGGAGGGGAAATTAGAGGAAAAAGGAGGGGGAGGCAGAGAGATGGTGTTACGGGAAACCCGGCAAACTAAGAAAAAAGTACTAGGAAAATAGGATTAAAAGAAGGAGGGGAAGAAAGGTGGTGATGGGGGAAGAGGTGCGACTCATTTCTTTGAACGTTAATGGTTTAAATATTCCCTCTCAAAGAAGGAAAATACTAAATAACTTAGCGAAACTTAATTATGATATCACTTGTCTTCAAGAAACCCATATTAAAAAAACTCATGAGAAATATTTGTTGTGTTCAAGTCTTGGGAAGATGTATCATTCGTCGGCAGATAAGAGGAAACGGGGGGGGGGGAGGTGATATATGTGAAGGACTATTTAAATCCCAAAGAAATTTTTAAGGATGAAGAGGGAAGATTATTGCTAATAGAACTAGAAATAAGACAACTGAAATGTCTATTGGTTACTATTTACGCTCCAAATGGAAACCAGAAATCTTTTTATGAACGTATATATAAAAATTGATTGAATTAAATTATGATCATGTTTGCCTGATTGGGGACTTTAATGTTATATTGGACAGTAACTTGGACTATTCACCGGGTAATAAACTGCCGGGGGGAGAGAAGAAAACATACAGGAGAGGGTTGCCAAAGGAAGGAATTATGATGAGAGAAGAATTAGGCCTTCGGGACATATGGAGAGAGCGATATCCAGAGACAAGACAATATACATTTTACTCTCCCAGGCATAAATCATGGTCGCGGATCGACATGGCCTAGATGACACTACAATTAGGAGAGTATGTTTCCGAGGTAGAGATTGGGGTTAATGATTGGGCTGACCAGAGCCCCTTGCTTGTAACATGGAGGGGCCAACAGAAAAGGAAAAGATGGAAGATGGATGAAGGATGAGGAAGTTGTGACCGGGATTAAGAGAGAAATAGAATGTTTTTTTAAAGAGAATAAGAAAGAGGATACGAGCCTGCAAAATAACTGGGATACTTATAAGGCGTTAATTAGGGAATGGGTAATAAAATATACAATAAGGAAGCGGAGATTGGAAAGGAAGGAACAATCAAATCTAATGGATGGTTTAGGACAAGTGGAAATGGGACTACGAAACAAACCGATGGACCAGGCATTATTAGAAGAAAAAAACTCAATTTGCCACAAAATAAATTTAATTGACCAAAAAGAAGTAGCTGAAAAAATTAGGTGGGTTAAACAAGGCTATTTCGAAAATGCCAACAAGCTGGGAAGATGGCTAACCTATAGAATCAAAAAGTTAAGGGAAAGAAATAAAGTAGGTGGTTTGAAAGATGTGAATGGAAGATGGGTAATAGACGGGGGAGGTATGAAGGGAATTGTACAGAAGCCGTTAATCCGGCCCGCATGGGACCACGAGGCTGTCCCACCCACATTGCCCTACCCACCCGCTGGCCCCCACCCTTCAACCAAGCACAGGATTTACCTTTGTGAGTTGGAAGTGGAAGGTAAGGCAGAGAACTACTGGAGGCGGGAGGGGAGGAGGGAGGCCAAAAACACAGTCATTTTTGGCTGTCAAAAGGCTTCTGAGGGCCAGGAATGCCAAAAAGGCCCAACATTGCAGCCTGTGTGGCTTCCCTTTCACTGGGACCGCCCCGCCCCACCCCACATGGGAAAGCCACAGCCACGGTAAGCACGGCCTCCAGCAGCATTGCCAAACTCTGGATGGGAATGACAAGGGGGCAGGCAGGGAAGATAGGAAGAAAGATGAGAAGGAAGGAAGGAAGGAGAAAGAAAGAGAGATTGCTGGAAAGGAAGGAAGAAAAAGGGGAGCCCAAAGCTTAAATCCCCGGGACTGGCTGGCTCTCCCACTTGCTAACTTTCTTTAGTTCAGAAGCAGCCACCTGGAAGAGGAAGCGGGGGTTTCTCCCTGAGATTTTAAAGTCCCAAGGTTTTTCTTCCTACTGCAAGTGCAGCTCTCCAGCTCTGGGAGTGTTGTTTCGGGGCTGGGAGCTTTTTCCCTTGGATTCGGAAAAAAAGGGGGGTGGGAGTGGAGGACACAGAGACTGGGGCTTGTAAGGGTTCCTTCTCTGACTTTGGATTCAATTGCTAGCTTTCTTTAGTTCAGAAGCAGCAACGTGGGGGAGGGATGTTTTATTGTTGTTCCATTGCCTGTGTTCCGAGACCTAAATTGATTAGCTGTATCAGAGTAAGCCTATTTAACTTAAAAACTTCTTTTCTTTCTCTGTCACCCCTCCAATTCTAAATGAAACTTGAGGTGGACCTGTCCTTAGTTATCAGGGAGTCACTTTCTGATCAGTCCTCCTGATTTGGCCTCTTTTAGATTTAATCAGCATTAAGGTATTGCTTGTAACATTTACTTTATATATATAATATTTACCTTTTAAAGCAGATTGGTGTGTGTGTGAGAACAAATTGGTGGAGGTTGTGTTTGGCTACAGATAATCTCAATGGGGTTTATATAATTTGAAATCTGTTCATTTTTAAATAAAGTAAGAAATGCAGATTAATATTGCTGGAAGTAGTAACAAAAGATAATTCCATAAATTAAATGCGTCAGAAATCAATTTACAATACATAAAATAAAGATATATGGTGCATTCAGAGAAATGGAATGCAAGTGGATTTTAGAGTGATTCTCTTTCCCAAATCTTGGGGGGTTTTAGTTGCAGTCTTAATTGGTGCAGTTCTCAGTCTGGTTTATTGTGTGGTCTTCTGAAACATATAATCAGGAGTTATTCTGAAGGAAATCCTGTTTGTTTTATTTTTTTTAATGGCCTATTTTAAGAAGCCTGAAGCTGCTGCTGTTCTTGTCAAGTGGCAAGAAAGTGAGTGCTCTTTTTCCCTTGGAGGGGGGTGTCTTATTAAATAAATAGGTGCCTTGGATTCAGCAAGTACAGCTTAGGAAGGACAAAGGCAAAATTGGCCACGCCCACCCAGTAACATGGCCACCTAGCCACGCCCACTCAGCCAGTCCAGTCCCCCAATAATCTGAGGAACCATAAATTGGCCCCCTGTTTAAAAAGTTTGAGGACCCCTGCTCTAGGGGCTGTGCCTGGACATCTCTGGGACCCCAGTGAGATCCAACAATATGCAGCCCAAGGGGCCTTGGGAGTGCAGACCCATAGGCCACAACCAGGGATGGCATGGGCTGCCCGTGTCCCTTATGGCTTGAGGGAGGAAGATGAGAGACCTCGGGGTTATGAGGACCATGGTCCCATTCCCCATATCATGGCAGGGGCTGAGCAAGGCCCGCCAGTGATAGGACGTTGGGACCCTCCTACTGTAAGGGCAACATTTAACAGGAGCCCTCTTCATTGGCCAGGTATTGAACCATATGGACTGATATGGCTACCTATATACAGTACCTCACAATGATATCGGGTAATGGCTGTAATGGCAATGATGTCATCCAGCCACCCACATTATGGATGAAATAGTCCTGGAGATGGGTACTCACCGGGAGGTTCTGCGGTTCGTGGTCATACCAAAAATAACCAAGGACATAGTCTTGGGCCTAGCCTGGCTGGACAAGTGGGGCCCGACAATTTTATTATTGTCACCTGTGGATAGTCTGGGCCCAGGGGTGAAATGCTCCAGGTTCGGACTGGATCGCCTATCAGGTAGCGAGTGTGGCGGGTGGTTTGGAGAACTGGTAGCAATCCTGGCGCCAGGCTCTGCCCACCCATCCGGTTGTCATTACTTCCTGGTTTTAACCAGGAGGTGATGTGTTTTGTACCCTCTGCACATGCAGGGGTACATGCCAGAACCAGTAGTTAAAAATGCTTTTAAAAGTAAAAAAAAACAAAAACTTCCGATATCTCTCAGCTGATTGTTGGAACTTTTTAAAAAAAACTTTTTAGCCATTTTTTTTACCACTGGCTCAGGTGAATAGGTAGTAAAAAAATGCTTTTAAAAAGTAAAAACAAGGCTCCGACGATCACAGTTATGCTGCACAATCATCAGAGCCTTTTTTTTCTTTTTTAAAGCATGTTCTACTACCTATTCGCCCGAGCCGGTAGTAAAAAAAACACTTTTAAAAGGTTAAAAAAAGGCTCCGAGGATCACAGCTGTGGCGCACGATCATCAAAACCTTTTTTATGGGGGTGGTGGGGTGGAGAGGTCCATTTCTGCTAGGCCAAAAATGAGGGACGGGGGTGTAGGCAAAAAAACAGGGGGTGTAGGTGTGTTGTTGCTCCCAGCAGGCCCTGAAGCCTGATAGGCCAAAAATGGGGGGGTATAGGCAAAAAATGGGGGCAGGGAGTGCGTTTTTGAAAAAAAAAGAGAGAGAGAGAGAAAGAAGGAAGGAAGGAAGGAAGGAAGGAAGGAAGGAAGGAAGGAAGGAAGGAAGGACTATAAACTTGGCACTAGACGCAGCTTCAGAGGATAATCCAGGGCTGGAAGGGACCTGGAGGTCATCTAGTCCAACCCTGCTCCAGCAGGACATTTTTAGTGAGTTTCTGTCTTTTGATCCCCCAGTCACATGGTTACATAGCCACGCCCACCCAGTCACATGACCCCCACCAAGCCATGCCCACCAAGCCACGCCCACAGAACCGGTAGGAAAGAAATTTAGATTTCACCACTGTCTGGGGCCTACCCCACCACTGCATGAAGAATGGCCTTGAGTCCTGACCTTAGACTGGGGTGGAGTGGAGGCTATAGCTCAGTCACAGGAAAATGGAGAGCTAAGCTACCCCTGGGTGTACACCAATTTGAAGGAGGTATTCAGTGAAAAAGAATGCGACACCTTGCCTCCCCACCACCCCACCGATTGTGGGATAGAGATCCTCCCCTCCCCTTCAACATTGTTGAAGCCCAAGATGTATTCCATGACCCCACCAGAGCGGAAGGAGATGAGGGCATACATTGAAAAAAACCTGAAATGGGGGTTTATCCAGCCCGCGAGATCCCGGGTGGCTGCGCCCATCCTATTTAGGGGGAAAAAAGACAGAGGCTTGCAATTATGTGTAGATCTTAGGGGGATCAACACAGTATGCATGGAACACCTCTACTCCCTGTTGGCCTGTTTGGCAGAGGGATGGGTTTTCACCAAATTGGATCCCGAAAGGAGTATCACACGGTATGGAGAAAAGCAGAGGATGAGTGGAATTGCCCCCTTGGTAGCTACCAGTTTAGAGTAATGCCCTTTGGCCTGCAAGGTGCTCCAGCTGTGTTCATGCAGCTTATCAATGAGGTCCTGCATGAACACCTGTATAATGGGGTACTAGTATACCTAGAGAGATATACTTATATACACAAAGACCTTGGAGGAGTACATCGCCCTGGTATGCCAGGTCCTCAAGAAACTGTTAGCTGCTCACTTGTACGTGAAACTGTCCAAGTGCAAGTTTCAGACCCGATTGGAGGGTTCCATATCTCACCAAATGGGGTGGAGATGGATTCCTCTAAACTCAAAGTGGTGATAGACTGGCACCCAAAACCCGAAAGCAGTTACAAAGCTTTCTGGGTTTCTCCGACTTCTATTGCCAATTTATACCATCGTTTGCCAAGTGGCTCTACCGCTCACTGACCTCCTAAAAATGAAATACCTCACAAGGAAACCCCGTCCGGGTTACCCAATACAATGGACCCTCAAGTGCCAGCAAGCGTTTGAGCACCTAAAGGCTCTGTTCATGAAAGAACCAGTTCTCCAACACCCAGATCCAGCTAAACCTTTCGTGGTGCAGGCTGACTCCAGTGATGTGGCAGTGGCTGCAGTCCTCCTACAGAGGAACGAGGAGGGGGCACTGCAGCCATGTGCATATATATCGCGAAAGTTAATGGAGACCGAGCATAACTGGCCAATCTGGGAGAAGGAGGCCTTTGCAGTTCGGTGGGTGTTGATAACATTGCGACACCTCTTAGAGGGTGTGTGTGCCATTTGAGGTATGGATGGACCACAAGAACTTGGAGGCCCTCCAAACCCCACAATGGCTTTTGCCAAAACAGGTGAGATGGGCACTGTATTTCAGGTGGTTAATATCACCTTGAAATACATACCAGCAGGAAAGAACTTCCTAGAGGATGCCTTCTCCAGGAAACTATAATATGACAGTGCCCAGGAGGAGGTGGTACAAGCCATCATACCAACAGATCGGACCAAAGTACTAGACTCCCAACATCCACCATCTGCATCCCAATAGGGAACTAGTGACCCCATTCTGCAGGCCATCCAGACTGTGCTTCCGGTAGATCAATGGTACAAGGAAAACCGATCCCTACTTGCCCAGAGAGACTGTTTCATTTGGAAGCGGTCCAAGCTATATGTTCTCCGGGCTGTTCAGTTAGAAGTACTCTGGTGCTGCCATGACCCTTGCCCAGCTGGCCATTTTGGGTTCCTAAAAACCCTGCATCTCACCAACCGCCAGTTCTGGTGGCCCCATATGAAAAGGGATATAGAGGAATATGTAAGGAGCTGTGTGGTGTGTGCTACCATGAAACCCCAACCAGGTAAACCACCAGGCCTGTTGCAGACAGTGGCAGCCTCAGTACACCCATGGAAACAGATAGCCATGGATTTTATTGTGGAGCTACCGGAAAGTTGCGGCAATACAGTCATCTGGACTGTGATAGATTTATTTTTAAAGCAGACCCATTTTATAGCCTGCCCCAGTCTCCCCTCGGCCAGGAAACTGGCCAAGTTGTTTATCATCCATATATATTGCCTCCATGGCGTTCCTCAGAGGGTGATATCGGATAGAGGGGTACAGTTTACCACCAGATTCTGGCGGGATTTCTTGACGAGTTGGGTCATCACAAGGCCTGAGTTCGGTGTTCCATCCTGCAACCAGTGGGGCTGTCGAAAGAGCCAATGCCATGGTGGAGCATTACTTGTGGTGCTATGTAAGACATCAGCAAACTGTTTGGGCTGATCTACTCCCATTTGCTGAAGTAGCATACAATAACACAGTCCATACTAGCATGGGGTTTACTCTGTTTCAGCTGGCGATGGGCTGGGAGTTCGTGCCAGTACCAGAGTGTCCTAGGGTGACCCCAGCCGATGTGGGTGTCCAGGGCTGGGTGAAAGAGATAAGGAGGGTGGTGAAAGAGGCGTTAAGCCAAGCAGCCACAGAATACAAGTGGCAGGCGGAAAAAAGAGAAGGACACAATGCTTGTTCTATGTGGGGCAACTGGTGTATCTATCTACGAAGTATCTGAAACTGAACCTGCCTTGTAAGAAACTCGGCCCTAAGTACATAGGGCCCTTCCCCATTGTACGGATCATTAACCCTGTAATTGTACAACTCCGTCTTCCCTGATTGCTAGGGAAAACCATCCGGTTTTCCATTGCAGCCTGCTCTGACTGACTCACATAACTCAGATCAGGGGACCCAGGGCTACCCCACCACCTCCTGTCATGGTGGGAGGGGACCAGCACTATGAGGTGAAAGAAATACTAGACACCAGGTGGCACAAGGGAAAACTCCAGTATTTGATAATGTGAAAAGGGTATCTGCTATTAGAAGCCTCCTGAGTTGGGGTGTGGGGCTCTGGCTGGCCTGACTGCCACCTGAACATCCAGAACATGGAGCTTGGGATTGCGTGTGAGGGTGTGGCTGGACTGACAGCTTTGCTAAATGGACGGCTTGCCGGGGGGGGGGCTGGGCTAAGTGCTTAATGTGTGGGGTGGGGCTGGGTTAATTGCTAGATGGGTTTGATTGCTTTATAAGGTGGTGGGGAGCATGGAGCGGTAGCTCCAACAATATTTTCCTTTTGTTGATTGTGGTTGTCAGCAGTGGTGGGTTGCTCCCGGTTTGCACTGGTTCGCAAGAACCAGTAGTAAAAATTTGTAGTAGATCAGAGAACCGGTAATAACATTGGCTGGCCACACCCCCTGAACTGGTCCCTGGCCCGGTCGCCGCTCACTTATCCCGCCCACCTCATTAGAGACTTTTTTTTTTTACTTTTAAAAGCATTTTTTCTACAACCTCTTCGGCCAAAAAAATGCTTTTAAAAGTAAAAAAAAAAGTCTCTGATGATCACGCGACTCACCTGGGATTGTCACAGGCTTCTGAAAGCCTTTTTTTCTGCAACCTCTTTGGCCGAAGAGGTTGTAGGGAAAAAAATGCCTTTAAAAGCCTCTGGTGATCCCAGCTGAGTTGCCTGATCGTCAGAGGCTCCTAAAAGCGTTTTTTTCTGCAACCTCTTAAGGTTGTAGAAAAAATGCTTTTAAAAGTTTTAAAAAAAAAAAGTTGGCCATGCCCACCCAGTCACATTTCCCACCACCACCAAACCACACCCACAAAATAAGCCACACCCACAGAACCGGTAGTAAAAAAATTTAGAACCCACCCCTGGTTGTCAGTATGTGCCAATGTGGATAAACAAGGTTCTAACGATCTTCTATGTTTGGAGTCTTTCATTTCCTATCTGAACCTGACAGAAAACAGTACTCATCTACCCATCATTCCTTGCCCGCTTTGGTACTTCAATTGCTATGCCTTCTTTTTTTTACTTGCCTCCCCCATTCCTCTCTTAAGTCTCCATCTATGTCCAATCTAAGTGTTCATCTTGGAACACTTCCATCTTGGAAGTCCAATCTAAGTGTTCCTCCCACCTCCACTCTCCTCCACTGTCTATTTTCTAAAATTTCTACTGAGGTCCCTGCCTCCACTTCAAGCATATCTTCCAACTTTCTTTGTATGTTTTCCCCCTGGTTTAATTCCTCAATCACTATTATTTTCATTGTAATCTCCTCTCTATCCTCTTCCTTCTTCATTTCTTCTTTTGGCTCCTCCCTTTCCTGGATGTCTTGGTCTGCAACCATCATCCCTTGTATGATATTTTCCATTTTTTCCATAATGTCCTTAAATCCTTTGTCCATGATGTCTTTGTATTTTGAAAGAGTAAATCCATCTCCTGAACAATTCCACTCATATCTCCTTTTTAAATGTCTAATTTTATTTTTTAAAGAAAGTTAATTTTCATCCAACAGTCCAAGAACTATTTATTTAGTCTTTAAGCATTCAGTTCTATTTGAATACTCCCAGGGGTTATCAAAAAGCCCCAATCACTTTCTTGTAGTTTCCCTTTTTGTCAGCAGGTGGCAGTCTCCACTTAGGTTTCAGTTTACTACTCCGTTGTCGCTTGGATTATTCAACAAATATATAAACAGAGTAAATTTTGCCTATATATAATTCCAATATTTCAAAAAATGCCTTCCCAGTATTGCTTCTTTCCAGTTTAGGAGTCCCTTTTCTGCTTATTTCAAAGTCTATTATTTATTCTCCAACAGTTTTCCTTTCTGGTTAGGTATTTCTTCAGCACACCCCAAAAGGCTTAGGCACCGCTTAAACACATAGTTCTGGGCAAATAGTTCTGAATTGTTTCTTAGGGTAATTTAAAATGAAGAAAAATCCTCTCCCCCAGTTCCACCATGGCTCACCTTCTTCTATCCTGAACCAGTTGTAGCTGTTATTCATCGGTTATTCCAGCTTTGTAGCGGCCATCTTTAGGCTGCTGCTTCTTCTTGATATGGCTGAGAGGGAAAAAAGCCCCCGGGCCAGACAGGAGAGCTGCGACTCTCCCCAGCCTCACAGGACACCCCCCCCTTGCTTCATCCCCCTTCAGGGTGGCTTAGGCTCTCTCCAGAGCCCACAAACAGGAAGAACCCAGCACAGGGAACACGGAGACCCGTTCCTCTGTGTCTGAAATCACCACAACGTCAACCGGAAACCAGTAAATGAGTATTTCTGATACTTCCAATATAGTCATTTATTTTTCAGGTTCATAGTCGCATTCAACATTATTTAAACCACCTTTTTTATGTCATAGTGGACTCTCACTTGCATAACTTGAGTTTGAGATGCCCATACAAAAAATTGTCTACACTTCTAACAGTGCCCATGAAGATGCTCCTTTGCAAAAACCAGGAATTATCTTCTTTACTCAATTCATTCTCTGCTTACTTCAAGATTCTGTTATCTTGTTCTTTAGAAAACTTAGGAGCTCCTACAGTAGATTGTGGGTAAATGGATAAAATAAAATGAGTCATGATGGTAAAGTGGATGAATCATGGTGGCGCAGTGGTTAGAGTGCAGTACTGCAAGCTACTTCTGCTGACTGCCAGCTGCCTGCAATTTGGCAGTTCAAATCTCACAAGGCTCAAGGTTGACTCAGCCTTCCATCCTTCTGAGGTGGGTAAAATGAGGACCCAAATTGTTGGGCGCAATATGCTGGCTCTGTAAACCACTTAGAGAGGGCTGTAAAGCACTGTAAAGCGGTATATAAATTTAAGTGCTATTGCTATTTACATAGAATACATAGAATCATAGGGCTGGAAAGGTCCTCAGAGATCTTCTAGCCCAACCTCCTGCTGAAGGCAGGAGACCTTATACCATCCTAGTCAAATGGTTGTCCAAATGGTTGTCTATTTTTGAAACCCTCCAGTGATGGAGCACCCACAACTTCAGGAGGCAAGCTCTTCCATTGATTAATTGCTCTGACTGTTAGAAAATTTTTACTTACTGCTAGGTTGGATACCTCTTTAACAAGCTTCCACCCATTTCTTCTAGTCCTGCCCTCAGGTGCTTTGGAGAATTAGTTGACCCCCTCTTCTCTGTAACAGCCCCTCAAATACTGGAAGACTGCTCTCATGTCACCCTAATTCTTCCCTTTGTTAGACTAGACATACTTCCCTGGAACCATCCTAACTATATGTTAACCAGATGATTGTTAATGATGAGGAGAGGAACATATAACTGGAAGAATGATTGAAATGTGCAGCTGCCAAAAAAGGTCAATGCAGCCATGGGCTGCATCAAACGAGGGATACTATCAAGATCATGAGAAGTGATAATGCTGCTTTATACTGCACTAGTGAGGCCATACTGCACTAGTGAGGCCAAACTCCATACAGTTCTGGTCACCACTAGAAAATGTGCAGAGAGGAGCAACAAAGATGATAAAGGGTCTGAAGGCTTCAAATGATAATGAACACTTGTGGCAGTTAGGTATGTCTAACCTATCAAAGAGAAGAATTAGTTAGAACATGATAATTGTCTTCCAGTACTTGTGGGGTAAGAGGGAAAAAGGGATTAAATTATTCTCCAAAGGACCAGAGGGCAGGACTAGAAGAAATGGGTGGAAGCTTGTTAAAGAGGTATCCAACCTAGCAGTAAGTAAAAATTTTCTAACAGTCAGAGCAATTAATCAATGAAAGTAACGGATGGAAGATAATTAAAGATTCAATCTAGAACTAAGAGAAATCTCCTGATAGTGAGAACAATTAATCAATGGAAGAGCTTGCCTCCAGAAGTTGTTGGACTTCACTAGAAGACCTCTAAGGTACCTTCTATCTCTATTATTCTATGTTCTATGTCAGCGATGGCTAACCTTTCTGCCATCGCATGCCAGAAACAGGGGGAGGGCGCACACACATGTGTCCACACCCATAATTCTATGTGCCCTGCCCCCGCGCATGCCAGTGTGACTCTCCCGCTTCCCCCGCGCCTCACATGCGATGGCCCTGTAGGCCCATTTTTTGCTCTCCCCAGCCTCCAGACCCTTTCTAAGAGTCTGGAGAGAACAAAAACATCATGCATGCCAGAGCTGAGCTCGTGTGCCCACCGATATGACTATGCATGCCACCTGTGGCACGCATGCCATCGGTTTGCCATCACGGTTCTATGTTCTTTTTTAAGTCCTTGCATATTGTTGGTAGGAAAAAAGAAAAATTTGGACAAAAAAGAGAGGTAAATTTACATTATCTATGTTATTTTGTTAAGTATTTGTTAATTTTTAAAGTAGTTTTGATCAACCAATTCTGAGGGTATACAACTTCCCAAATTGGTAATTTGTGTTAAAATACATTCCTATTAATCTAAAATTAAAACCAAGATCATACATTATAAAATATACATAAATATATATACATCAGAAATCAAAGGTTCCCAAACACATTTAAATCTAATTAATCAGCCAGAAGGATAGTTATAGTAGCCTTGCTCCTCACAGATTTTCTAATGATCTGGAGGGGCAGGGCAGCCAAACATCTCAGGTAGAAAATATTCCAGAGGAGGGAGGAAACAACTGATAATTCAGCCCTGTGTTATTTGTAAGAGTACTGCTGACACCGAGGACATTTCATCACTTTGCAGCAGTTAAACAACTTCTTTAAACCTTTAGGAGTAAGTCATGTTTGTCCTCTGGTAGATCTAAAATAGGGAGTAAACCCTAAGGAAAAAGTTGAAGGGAAGCATCAGGGAAAAAGGCAAAGGGGGGGGGCATGATGTCTGGCTGACATCGTGATGATATCGGACGTGAGGAGCGGGTCTCCGTGCTCCCACACCAAGTTCTTCCTGTTGGAGGGCTCCAAAAGGAGCTAAAGCTACCCTGTAGGGGTGATGAAGAAAAGAGGGGTGCCTTGTAGTTTGGGGAGACCAGCAACTCTCCTGCTGGACTCAGAGATTCTTCCTTCTCCCTCAACAAGAAGAAGAGGCAGCCATCATGGCTGCCACGAAGCTGGGACAGCTGAGCCAACAAAGAATTGTGCAGGAGCGATGCAGATGAGCAGTGATTGGAGCTGGATGAGAAGATTCCTTTTTATTTAGACCCTAACTTTAAAGAAAAAAAGAAAGAGGAAAATCCAGGAAAAGAGACTCTTAGAACTATTTTTTAAAGTGGCGTATTACCATAGAGAGAAAAATCCTAGACCTGAAAGAAAGGAACTAAGGAGAGAAAGCCAGAGACCTTTTAAAAAATAGAAAATTGGATTCTTAAACTGAGTAGGCATTGCTTTGGAAAGGCATTATAAAATGCTGGAACTATCTACTTGAATCTACTTGAATAGCCAATTTTGCTTCCATAAATTGAACTAAATTTGGATTAATCAATTTATCAGAACCAAAACAATGCTGAAACCTAAGATGAGGACGCCATCTACTGGTGAATGGAAAATATACCATAGCCCTACAAGACTTGGAAAATTCTTAAGAGAAATAAATAACAGTGAGAATAAGGAGGACTCTTAAGTAAAGAAAAGTAACTCCTGATTTGTGGAGGCTGCCTGAACTACTTAAATGGAACTGATTAATAATCCTAAAATAGGAAGAACTATGATTATTGAACTTTCTGAGGAGCAACATTGGGTTTGAAAATATTGTTTTTGGACTTGAGTAAGAGCAGGGCTTATTAAAATAAGACAAGATGCACCATCAGGGGGAAATGAGTGATATTTCAAGAGAAATGGCTTTGATGTTTCAAAGCATTAGGGGTACTATGACAAAAAATCACAGAGAAAGAACCTAATGCAAGATATAAATGGGAAAATAGAAAATATGCTACAACTGATAATGAATGAAGATCAAAGAGTCCAGGAAAGAGAGGAGACAGTAAAAACAATAGAGGAAAAGATAGAACAGACAAAACAGCAAACAAAACAAGAGAAGGAGAAGGCAATAAAGATAATGATTGATGAAATAAACCAAGGGAAAAGTACTTTAAGAGATTTAAAAATGGAATCAGATAATGTGGAAGATACTTTTGAAAGGGAGATAGGGGTTTGGGTGGACACATGGGAGACCTGGCAGCTTAGGAGGATAGAGATGGGAAAAATATTCAGATTGAATGATGAAGACACAAATGCTGATAGAGACAAAGATCCAAGAGAGGAGTATAGGAGGCAAGCCAAAAAATGAATAAGAATTGAAGTATTAAAATAGGCAAGAGATGATGGCTAGAAAGGAATTATCATTACTTTTTTTTTGACTACGCATGCGCAAGATGGCGCCGCCACCCTGAAGCCACAATCGACCATGGAATGGATTGGGTGCTTTGGGGTTCGCTGGGGCTGCTTTTTACAACTTTAGCCTGAACCCCTGGAAATGGGAACTCCCCCCACCAATCTGGAAAGGGCATTTTTGCCCTCCGGAACAACATGGTTGGGGAGAATTTACGGAGACTGAGTGCCACGGGGGTCGAAGACACCAACGGCCGGTTGCTCCGGCATTTTGCATTTGGGGGCGGCAACGGCAATGTCGGCAGCCGAACACAGCGGTCGGTCGAATTGGCGGTGGGACGAGGCCGGCCTGAAGATCTTTGCCTGGCCCAGAGTTACCTCGGGGAGCTGCAGAGGTTCCGTGGATACTGAGGGGCGCACTGGAGACCCGGATGTCTGCCGGTGGTGGTGGAGGTTACCCCCGGCGAAATGACGACCGCTGTAGGAGGCTGGTTTGGCTCGGAAGAGCAATGTTGGTGGAGGGGACAAAAGGCGACATCTAACATGTCCTACAGCCGAGCAGAGGCAAACAAACCACCAAACCACCAATGTGATCAGGGACTTGGAGGCTGCAGTCATGGCTGAGGCGATGACTAAACTTCTGGGTATGGGAGTGGCCGGAGGGGGGCCTGTGGACTGGCTGCCTTGGACGGAATCTCTCTCCCCCCCTCCCCTTTTCTTTTCAGCCTGTTTTGGACTTTTTAGATGCTGCCCATGGATTGTATTACTGCGGATTTATTCCTGGTTGTGGAATATCCCCCGCCCGTGGATTATCATCGATTTATCTCTATAAATTTTTATTCTATTCTGTTATTCTATTCTTGAGCCCATGTACCGAGGTGGTCTGGACAGTCATGTGGGTGCTGAGGGAGACAGCTTTTGGGCACTGGTTACTGCCAAAAGATTGGAGGCGGACCAACAAATCCTCCAAAGTTATGACCATCTGACCATCGCCGTGAGAAGGTGATTGGGACATTGATCCTGCAGAGGTGCTCAAAGGCCTGGGACTCCTCCCACTGTGGTGAGAGAACAGTGGAGGCCAGCTGTTATTCCACATGGTTTCTACCATCTTTTTTACCATCTTTTATTACAGAACTTTATTGGACCCCTACCCGGATACCAGTTCCATTTTTGGTTGATGTATTTGGCGGCTGAGCTAATTGCACTGCGAGATGCCCCCCTCTTGCAGATGTGGCCCTCCACATTATCAAGGGCCTACCTCAATGACGGGTGTTGGGACCCGGAGAGGTGGCATGTGAAAAAGAGGGGGTTGAGGATTTTTTTAAAAAGGGTAGCAGGGATGTTTTTAAGGGGACCCGGGGGGGAGGGGGCTGTAGGGGGCTGTATATGGACTGGGGGGGTCCATATAGCCACTGTGCGGGGTGGTGGGTTAGATGGCCGCAGCGGAGGAGAGGAGAAGGGTAATCTGACCGGGACTCTAGGGGGCGAAACGAAGGGCAGTTCCATCAAAGTGGTAAGTGGGAGGGGCAGGTATGATGGGCACAGGGGGCCATATCAGGTTCAGGGGGTGGGCATTCGCTGTCTCCGAGCGATTGCACACTCCGGCCCCCATAGTGTGGCTCGTGTCCTGGATTGCACAGAGTCTCAGGCCCTGGGTCCTCGACTGATGTTATGTAATGCCAGGTCGGTAATTAATAAAGCCCCCCTCATTTGTGATCTTATTGTGGAGGGGGGTATAGACCTGGCTGGGATTACGGAGACCTGATTGGGCCAGGAGGGGGGTGTTCCCCTCGTTGAAATGTGCCCTCCAGGTTTCCGTGCATTTCATCAGCCGAGGGCTCAGGGGAGGGGTGGGGGAGTAGCGGCAATTATTAGAGAAAGTCTTTGTCCGAGGGAGGCCACTGTTCCTCAGATAGTCGGATGTGAGTCCCTTTTTGTGAAGTGGGGTCGTGGGGTGCAGATGGGTTTGGTGACTACATACCTGGCTCCCTGCCACGTGGTGGCGACCCTGCCTGAGCTACTTGACGTGATTGCTGGGGTGGCGGTTGATACCCCCAGACTTATTGTTATGGGGGACTTCAACCTACCATCCGTCGGTGAGACGTCAGAGGTGGCTCGGGAGTTCATGGCTTCCATGATGGCCATGGACCTCCCAGTTAGTGCAAGGCCCCACTCACACAGGGGGGATCTGTTTATTCTTCTCAAGATATTCCAATAAATCTATTACTTGCCTTACATTGTCCTTCATGTATCTACCCTCTATAAATCCCGCTTGATCATCATGAATCACCTCTTTAATTACTGGCATCAACCTGTTGGCTAATACTTTTGCATAAATTTTGTAGTCATTATTCAGAAGAGATATTGGCCTATAATTTTCCGGTTTTTTAGGACCTGCTTGCTCTTTTGGTATCAAAGAAATATAAGCTGTTTTCCATGATGGGGGTATTTTACCCCCTCGTTGTATATTACAAAATAAGTCTCTAAGTTGTTCCACCATTTCTGCTTGTAAAGTTTTATAATACACTGCAGTCAAGCCATCTGTTCCTGGAGCTTTGGCAGTTTTCAGTTGTTTTATTGCTGCAATTATCTCCTCAGCTGTTATAGGATGATTCAGTCTTTCCTTTTGTTGATTAGTAACTTTTGTAATTCTTTTATTTTCTAGATATTTTTCTATAAGTCCATTCTGTATATTTTCTTTAGCATATAATTTAGTATAGTAATCTACAAAAACTTCTTTAATTAATTTTTGTTGATAAATTTCTGTCCCTCCAATATCAATACAATCGATGGTCCGCATACTCTGCCTCTTCCTTAAAGTATAAGCCAGCCATCTGCCCGGTTTATTGGCATTACAAAATGTATTATGCTTTGCATATTGTAAATTTGTTGCAACTTGGTCCGCCATAAGCATTTGAAATTGGTCTTTCAAAAGTTTTATAGCACTATAAAACTGTTCATCTGTTGGATTTTTAATAAGTAGCTGTTCTTTTTTCTTTATTTCTACTTCAATTTCAGCTCTTTTCTTTTGTCTATTCAGTTTATATTTAGAGTTCATATGAATGAGTACCCCTCTCATATATGCTTTACTCGCGTCCCACACAATTTCAATAGGGGTACCCTTGTTCAAATTAATATCAAAAAAATTCTTTCATCTGCTTTTTGAGTTCAATTATATTTTTTTCATATCTAAACAGATTTTCATTTAGTCTCCATGATCTTCTCTCAATTTTTGCAATCTTGATTTCTATCCATACTGGACTGTGATCAGATAAAGTTCTTGGAAAGATTTTAGTTCTTTTTGTTTTTACAAGTAAATCATTTGATACTAAAATAAAATCAATCCTTGAAAAAGATCTGTGTCTGTCAGAAAAAAAAGTATAATCCAAGTCTTTTAAGTTATGTATTCTCCAAACATCCTTTAGTTCCAAATCTTCTTTCATTTCAAAAAAAGTTTGTGGTAGTCTAATCTTTGACTTCGCCAGACTTTTTTTGTCTAATTTGGAGTCAATTACTCCATTCCAATCTCCCATAATCAAAATTGATCTATAGTCCCATTGCAATATTTTAGTATGCAAAATTTTATAAAAATGATCCTGCTGTTGGTTAGGAGCATAAATCCCAATCACAAGAATTTGACCATATGCAGTACACAGTTCAATTGCTACAAACCTACCACCTTCATCTGCCTCTATAATTTTAGCTGACAATCTTTTATTTATATAAATAACCACTCCATTCTTTTTTTCCAAATTTGAGGCTGTAAAATGTATTCCTAACTTTGAGTTTATCAAATATTTTTGATCTTGCGTTCTAATATGAGTTTCTTGTAAACAAATTATATCATTATTAAATTGTTGTAAATATGTAAATATTTTCTTCCTTTTCTGTGGTGAGTTCAGTCCATTCACGTTCCAAGACAAAAACTTAACCATCATGCATACCTTTTTGAAGCAACGAGCAAGATTGCCGGATGTCTTCCAAGGCCACCGACTTTGCTCTCCCCATGGCTTCCCTTTGTTCTGTAGTACTCTTAGTTCCTTTTTTATATTGTTGTGCCATAGCTCTTTCTTGCAATTGTTTTTCTTTAAGTTGTTTTGAAACTGCACGGGTTATTCGCTGGTCTTTAGCTTCAGCCATACGCTCTAGGTCCAATGCCACATCTCTTGTAGTCAGAATTGGAGAGGATTCTAACAGGGGTTCCTCCAGAAAACCTCCTACAGCACCCTGCGCTTCTGTTGGGTCTAATTCAATCTGCTTAAGCTGCACTTCCAACTCTTGCTGGGGTTGCTTCTCCTTCTCACTCTCCTTTATCTCCAATACAGTAGATGAACGTGGCGATGGTGATCTCTCCTTGAAAACATTATAATAGAAATATTCCGCTTTTTCAACAGTATTCAGTCGGTGTCTTTCCCCCTGATATTTCAAAATTATGCCCGTTGGAGCATCCCATCTGAATGGGATTTCTAATTTGTTTAATTCCTTTACTAAAAAACCAAAATCTTTTCTATCTTTCAGCAACTTTGGTGGAAGTTCTTTATAAATTCCAACCTCAGTTCCCTCAACTTGCACAGAGGAAAGGAAAGATTTTTGCAGAATATCATTTCTCATTCTTCTATCTGTGAAGTATATCACCACATCTCTTGGTAATTGTCTTTGTCTGGCCACCCATGAGTTCACTCTGTAAATTTTATCTATTTTGTAAAAGATCTCATCAGGATTAATTTTTAACAACACAGCCAAGGCATCAGCACAAATCTGTCTCAAATCTTGCCGGTCACTCTCCTTAATCCCTCTAATTCTTATGGCAAATTCCATAGACTGGAATTTCATCATCGTGATTTCATCTTCAACTCTCTGTATTTTATTATCCACATCAGAAATTTTAAAATCAGTATCCTTTATTTTAACATTCACTTCTGATTTAAATTCTTCCAATTTGGAATCCACTTTGATAATAATTTCTGACAGGCCAGAAACTGCGTTTGATAATTTATCAGTCACCTTGTCATAATTCTCTTTCACCAAATTTTTCATTTCAGTAATTTCCTGCTTAATTTCCTGTTGAGATTTTTGAAATTTATCATCCAAAGCCTGCGTGATAAATTTTTTTAAGCTTTCAAAATCAAACTGCTCTTCAGGCTTGTGTGTGGGAGATCCCCCCCTGTTGCCTTGCTTTCCTGCTTTTTAGAAGCCATTTTATCACGTGAGTTAGATTTTCTAAAAAGAGAAATCCTTTTTCTTTTTCTTCCAACACCACAAAGTCCTCTAAAAAAATCCCCCAGCTTTAATCAAATTAGAAGTAAACTTGTATGAAATCAGCTTATTTTAGAAAGGGATTTTTTTTCCACCCCTCTTCTCCTGTGCTCGTAACAAACAGCGCTACAATGTAGCTTATTAGAATAGCTTTAAAAAGTCACTTTCGCTTTCAGCTTGTTAACTTGTTAACGCTGAAGCGGCGCCATCTTTTCAAGCCGCTTCCACTCACTTAAATTTTTAATCAGATCAAGAAGTCACGAAGAAAGGAAAATACTTGCAATTCCTTGGTTTCAGGGTTTCCCCGTTAATTAGTAGGGTTAGATTCAATCAATTTGTTTGCTGCTGCCGGCTTGCTCTGCATTAGCAGAGTCGTCCCACGCCATCCGGAGTCTTCGCAAGTTGAAAGGGAGCCACGCCTGTTTCCTCCCCAGTAATAAACTTCTGGGGGCTCACAGGGGCTCAACCTGCGCCTTGCCAACTCTCTCCTTCAAATCCTGCAGATTCTGGAGTTTTCAAGCCGCTCCTCACGATCGAAGCGGCTCTACAAACGGCGGGGCTGATGGACCTTAAAAAAGGCACGTCTTCACCGGAGCCAGCAAAACCGGAAGTCAGCCTTTCCTTCTTAATTTGGAAAACATCCATTCCATTTTCCAAAGGCACATTAAACTGGATTGTTTCTCCCACCTCTTCATTCAGCAGCTCACTATTATTTGGCATCTGAAATACTGATACAGTATCTTCACTTGTATCTTTGTTACAAATTTGAGTAAATCCTTCTTGAAAAACTCTTACATTCTTTCCACTAACGCGGAGGTAAATGATTCTAAAGTTTCTTTAAAAAGATCCACAGTCAGTATTTGTGTATTTACTGATGTATATAATGGTAAGCCTTCATCACTTTCAAAAAAGCCAGCCATTTTTTTTCCCTCCCAATAAAACTTTCACTTTATACTTTTCCAGCAACTAAATCAATTATTCCAATCCTTAAGTCTTTTTTTAGAAATAATTTTTAAATCCTTCTCCTTTTAAGATAAAATCCTCTTCTTTTAAACAGGGGCTTTCAACACAACATAATACTTTGTATCTAACTTTCACTTCTTCACGCCCCATTAGAATCAAATGCCATCTCACTTTCCTTTTCTCCCATAGAAATTCAGAGGGAAGTGATAGACTTTTCGGAGTTAAAGTTTAGTACTTGCAATTTTAGTTTCTCCTGTATTTGCTCTGCCAGCTTTCAAGTCCAAAATCTTTTTTCAAATTGAGTTGTTGGGGTGGTTGCAGCGTCTAGTTCTGCTTGAAGCAGAAACATCCCGGATCCAGAGCAATGACGGGCTTTCCGGGGAGCTCTCACCCTTTAAGCCCCAGATTTAAAAAGAAACTTGGGGCTCTTGGGGAGCTCTACCCACACCCGTCGGCTCTCTTTCCCCCCTTCTCCCAGGGGGAAGTTTTCAAGCCACTAGACAGCTGATTTTCGCTGTTCTAGTGGCTCTAACGGAATCCTGGGGCTGGCGCTCACAAAGGAGCATCTTTCAGCGCCGGCGGAGCCACCGGAAGTCCAGAAGTAAATTTTAAAGTGAATTGATTTTGAAATGTTTGTAAGAGAGGAATAAAATACTTTGTGTTGGTTTTTAGATGCAATTTTGAAGAAACATTGATTGAATTTGGGTCTTTGACGTAAGGGAAATATATGAAATACTGATTGTTAAAATGATAAATGAGTATTATAAAAACCTGTTTAGATTTGCAATTTAAGATTTAGGGTGATACTTAATAGAATGTTAAATGTTAGAACAAGATGTTAGAGTGAATGGAAAAATTGGGTTTAGAATTTCTTTTTCTTTTTCTTTTTACTTTTTCTTCTTTTTTTCTTCTTTAAGATGGTAATGGATGAAATTTGGAATCTATACTTATTTTATACCGGATCAAACTTTTGCTCTAAAAAGATATGTTTTATGTTTTATGTTTAAAATAAATTTTAAAAAATTCAAAAAAAAAGTAATAATAATAATAATAATAATAATAATAATAATAATAATAATAATAATTATTATTATTATTATTATTATTATTATTATTATTATTATTATTATTTTATTTATATACCGCCCATTCTCCCGAAGGACTCAGGGTGGTGTACAGCCAGAATTAAAATACAAATATACAAATATACAATATCCTAGTTAAAATTAATTTAAAATCATTAAATAGTTTTGGCCGAATTTTAAAACCCAAAATTAAAACTCAATTTAAAACCATTCAATTTGACAGCCTCGCCTGTCGGAACAGTAGGGTCTTGAGGGCACAGCGAAAAACCCGGAGGTCAGAGATGTTACGAATATCCGGGGGCAATTCATTCCAGAGGGCAGGAGCTCCCACAGAGAAGGCTCTCCTCCTGGGTGTCGCCAGCCGACATATCTTGGCCGATGGCACCCTGAGGAGTCCCTCTCTGTGGGAGCGAACTGGTCGGTGGGACAGCTTCCTCCAGGTACTGGGGTAGCTGTCATGCCACCACACTCTCGACAACCTTCTCCAGAAAATGAAGGTTGGAGACCGGACGATAATTTGCTAATAGAGCCGGGTCCAGGGATGGCTTCTTGAGGAGGGGCCTCACCACTGCCTCTTTCAAGACAGTGGGAAAGGCACCCTCACTCAAAGAAGCATTTATAATCCCCTGGAGGCAGCCTCGTGTAACCTCCCGGGAGGCCAGTACCAACCAGGAGGGACATGGGTCCAATAAACATGTGGCAGCACTAAGTCTACCCAGAATCCTGTCCAGGTCCTCGGGAGCCACAGGGTCAAACTCTTCCCAGATAGAATTCTTCAGACTCACCTCCGCCTCCCTCCCCAGACTCATCCAGTCGGAGTCCAAGCCTTCCCGAATCTGAGCAACTTTATCATGCAGGAATTGCACAAAATCCTCAGCTCAACCCTGCAAGGGATCTTCCCGCACTCCCACCCGAAGGAGGGAGTGGGTCACCCTGAACAGAGCAGCTGGGCGGTTCTCTGCAGATGCGATAAGAGGCAGAAAAATAGTTAGATTTTGCCACTTTTATCGCCACTAGGTAGGTCTTGATATAAGATCTCACCTGTGTCCGGTCAGATTCAGATTGACTAGTCCTCCAAACACTCACTAGGTGTCTTTTCCGATGCTTCATCTCTCTCAGCTCCTCGGTGAACCAAGGAGCCAACTGAGATCGGCATCGGGTCAGAGGCCGCAAAGGCACGACACGGTCCAAAGCCCCTGCGGCCGCTCTATCCCAGGCGGCCACCAGGTTTTCAGTCGAGTCATGTGCCAGAGTCTCCGGAAATGGCCCAAGCTCCATCAGGAACCTTTCGGGATCCATCAGGCACCTGGGACAGAACCATCTAGTCGGTTCCGTCTCCCTGCGGCGGGGGAAAGCAGCTTGAAAGTCTAAGTGAAGGAGCAAATGATCTGTCCATGACAAGGGTTTAATGTCTAGGTCCCCTCTACCAAGATCATTCAGCCACTGACCAGAGATGAAAATCAAGTCCAGAGTGTGTGGCTGCAGTGCTGGCTTTTTTGGATGCGGAGAAAGCCTTTGATAGAGTGGACTGGAATTTTCTATTAAAGACTTTGGAAAAAATGGATTTTGGGGATCAATTTATACTGGCGGTTTCAGCAATTTACCAAGAGCAAAAGGCACAGATTATCATTAATGGAAGTTTGACAACAGACTTTAAAATTGAAAAAGGTACAAGACAAGGTTGTCCGTTATCCCCTTTGTTATTTATTTTAACATTAGAAGTCTTGTTGAACACAATAAGGGATTCGACCAGCTTGAAAGGTATAGTGATAAGGCAAGAAGATTACAGAATAAGGGCATTTGCAGATGATCTGGTTGTTACCCTAACGCAGCCGGTGGAATCAATAATCCTGATGAAAGACATTATAAAAGATTATGGTACAGTATCAGGATTTAGACTGAACCAGAAAAAAAATTAAACTGATAGTCAAAAATATGACACAAGATCGAAAACATGAACTTGAAAAGAGGGCAGGTTTTGAGATTGTTTCAAAGGTTAAATACCTAGGAGTTCAGGTTGCAGAATCTAATATGAAACTGATTCAAAATAATTATGAGGTGTTGTGGCGAGAGGTACAAAAAGATATGGAGACATGGAAAAAACTGCAGCTTTCTTTACTTGGAAGAATAGCAGCAGTGAAGATGAACATTTTGCCAAGATTTCTTTTCTTGTTCCAAATGATTCCGGTGCTTAAAAATGATAAACAATTGAAAGAGTGGCAAATTGGAGTGAATAAGTTTGTCTGGAACGAGAAAAAACCGAGAGTTAAATTGAAAATTATGCAAGATGTTCCGGAAAGGGGAGGTCTCAAACTTCCAAACCTACAGTTATATTATGAAGCAGCAGCTTTGACTCAAGCAAGCGATTGGTTTGGAAGGAAAAAGACTGGAATATTGAATATAGAAAGTTTTGATCTCGAATTTGGTTGGCACGCTTACTTGTTTTATGAAAACAAAGTGGATAAAGTATTTAAAAGTCATATACTTAGAGATTCTCTGATGAGAGTATGGAAGAAGCACCGAATCAAATGGGATTATAAAATACCGTTGTGGCTGGATCTTGGTCATATTACTTGGAATACAAATATAATGTCACTCGGGGGGGTTTTATATAAAGAGGTTCTTTTTACAGATGTGGGCAGATGGCAACTGAAGACATTAGAGACACTGTTGGGCAAAGGGATTAACTTAACCTGGTTACAATACAATCAACTTCAACTGAGATGGAAAGAGGACCAAAAAACTGGTATTATGTTGCATGAGGAAGAGTTGGTTAGACATATAAAAGAGAAAGGTCCAATGCATATCAAAAGGCTATATAATGTTTTGTTAGAAAGGGACTCAGAAACTGAACTGGTTAAAGACTGCATGATTAAATGGGCACAGAATTTTGCAGAACCAGTAATGTTGGAAACATGGGAGAAAATATGGGTTCAGAATGTTAAATTTACGCAATCGCAGAATTTGAGGGAAAATTTTTATAAGATGTTTTACAGATGGCATTTAGATCCCAAGAAATTATCCTGTATGTATCCTAATGTTCAGCCAAAATGTTGGAGATGTGATTGTTTAGATGCTACATATTATCATGTTTGGTGGAATTGTAAGAAAGTTAAGGCTTTTTGGATAAAAATATGGTGGGTTATGCAGAATATTTTGAAGAAAAAAATTCCATTTTCTCCACAACTGTTTTTATTGGGTATAGTAAAGGGTTTTACACAGGATGAAATTAAGTTGATATTGTACATGATAACTGCAGCGAGATTATTGATAGGTAAATATTGGAAAAATGAAGCTTTACCCACTATCGAAGAATGGACTTTGAAGATGGCCAGTTTTGCCGAGATGGCGAAGATTTCAGCATATTTAAAAGATCGCTCACAAGAGACTTATGAATGGGAATGGAAAAAATGGATAGATTATGTGCAGAACAAATATCAAGTTAGAAAGTACCAAATAGTTTTTCATTGAAAGTATTATATAAAAATAGAAATGTATGAAAACTGTGAAGATAAAAAAAAATTTTTAAGGGGGTCTGAGGGGTTCAAGTTTTATAAAAAGGGGATTTTGATGGGATTATATTTTGTGGAAGTCAGGGGGGAGGGTTAGGGGGGGTTTGGGGGGGCTAGGGTGGGGTGTGGGGGCTGGGATGGGGGGGAGAAAATGGGGTGAAAATGTAAAAATAATAAAAAAAAAGAAGGAAAGGCTGAGAGGTTTGAAGGAGCGTAACCAGGAAATACTGAGAGAGATTTCTCCAGAGGCTTTGATACAGTCAACTGGAAAATTGTCAGGAGGCGTTGGGATTTCTAATATAAGAAGGAGGATTCGAAGTGGAACTTTACAACTTTTTTACAAAAATGGACTCTCAATCGCAGTCAAAGAGGTGTGTTTACTGAAAGGAACTACTTTGCGAAGAGAACAAGATTGTAAAGTACAGCAACTTCAGTTGAAAATTCAAGAATTTATAAAAATAAAAGAAGGCGGAGGAATAAGACTGAAGAAGAAGGTTCGCAAAAAAGTCAGGAAAAAATGGAGATGGAAAAATTATAATCGTCCTTGTTGGGAAGGATAGTAATAGTGAAAATGAATGACTATACCTGTATTTAGGGATATGATTTGTTTTGAAAAGTTATATTATAGTGAAAATGAATGATTTATTTATATTTAGGGACATGATTTGTTCTGAAAAGTTATATTAAGTAATGTTATGTTTGAATTGTTATGGGCCACTGACTAAACTTTCACTTTTGTCTTGAAGTATATTTCAAGGAATGCTTTGTTGAAGAATTTATATAAGCTGATTGGTTAAAAGAAAAATATTGTGGATATAAAAGTTATGGACAGTGTAGATCATTTAATATAAGTTTATGGGTTAGAAGAAGGATATTACTTACCGTATTTTCCGGCGTATAAGACGACTGGGCGTATAAGACGACCCCCGAATTTTCCTGTTAAAATATAGGGTTTGGGCTATACTTGCCGTATAAGACTACCCCTCTTCCAACGCACACCAAATAAAAATTAAAAAACATCAGCTGGCTCACCCACAATGTAAAAGCAGCTGTGCTAGACCCAAAATGGCCCCTGAAATAAGCAGGAACCTCACACAGCCACAAAAAGCCCAAAAAAACAACTTTCACTCTTTACACACACACACACACACACAACACAACACAACTGGCTCACCCATAATGTAAAAGCAGCTGTGCTAGACCCTAAATGGCCCCTGCAACAAGCAGGAACCTCACACAGCCACAAAAAGCCTCAAAAAACAACTTTCACTCTTTACACACACACACACAACACAACAGGCTCACCCATAATGTAAAAGCAGCTGTGCTAGACCCAAAATGGCCCCTGCAACAAGCAGGAACCTCACACAGCCACAAAAAGCCCAAAAAACAACTTTCACACTTTACACACACACACACAACCCAACACAACACAACTGGCTCACCCACAATGTAAAAGCAGCTGTGCAAGACCCAAAATGGCCCCTGCAACAAGCAGGAACTTCACACAGCCACAAAAAGCCCAAAAAAACCATTTTCACACTTTACACACACAAAATTCCACATACAGCTTTGTGAGATTTTGTGTGTTTGTGTAGTTAGAGTGAAACACTATAAAAACACACTAAATCTCAGAAAGCTGCACAAATATTATTTTATTTTATTTTATTTTTATTTTTATATGAAAGCTAAATTTAAAACTTCCTAAACTTTAAATGGCTACGTCTAAAAAAGAACAACTAAAAAAAACCCCAATTCACTATTTTTTTTAAAGCTCCCAAAGGGGAAAAAAACTTACCCAATAGAACAGGGGTCTCCAACCTTGGCAACTTTAAGACTTGTAGACTTCAACTCCCAGAATTCCTCAGCCAGCTTTGTTTTGCTGGCTGAGGAATTCTGGGAGTTGAAGTCCACAACTCCCTGCCTGCTTGATTGCAGGCAGGGAGTTGCTTGCTGATGGAATGGATTCAGGCAAGCGAAGCAAGGCAAGCAGCTAAGGTAAGCAAGCTGGAGGGGGAAAACTTTTTTCCTTCTCCATGGCTCTGGCAATCCCAGCTGAGTTGCCTGATTAGCAGATCGTCAGAGCTTGGATCGTCAGAGCCATGTGAAAGGAGAAAAGTTTTTTCCTTCTCCATGGCTCTGGCGATCCCTGCTGAGTTGCCTGATTAGCAGATTGTCAGAGCTTGGATCGCCAGAGCCATTTAAGGCTCGTCAGAGCCTTTCGGGCTGGTCTGCCTGGTTACAGGAGAACGACACCCAGAGTATAAGACGACCCCCGACTTTTGAGAAGATTTTCATGTGTTAAAAAGTCGTCTTATATGCCGGAAAATATGGTAAATCTTTATACTTTGTTTTAAATTACATTAATGCTATATTAAAGAATGTTTGGTTGAAGAATAAATATAAACTTGCGGGTTATAGGGAAAATATAAGTGGTGCAAGGGTTGAGGGAAAGTTTTTACAATTTTTTTAATAGATATTAAATAGTGAAGATGGTATTTGATTATATGTAGTGGATTTGTAGAGAATAAGATGAATAAGTTTATGCAAAGCTATTAAGTAAGGAATGTTTCCAGGAAGAATCAATATAAGTTTATGGGGTAAAAAGTAAAAATAAGGTTTTTACAATATATTTTATTTGAGATTGGTTAAAATATTTTGTTAATGTGTTAATATATGTAAGGGTTGGAGATGTGATGGTTAATTGTAACTGGGCTTTGATTGTGTAATACTGGAGGAAAGAAGACTTGCTTATTATTGAAGAACAGACAAGAACGAAGTTGGATTGATTACTTTCAAACAATAATTGGTTTAAATAGTTATATTTAGATATGAACAAGGGGAGTTAAAGTGCAAGAGGGAGATAAATCTATAGATAGTTAGCGTATGGGTTTTTTTTTATGTTTGTTAAATGCTATACCCTGTATTTGCTCTGGGAAGTCCGGGGGGGGGAGGGTTGGGGCAGGAGGGGGGAGAAGGGAGGGGAAAATACGTGTAAAATTTTTTAAAACTTTTCAATTAAAAAAAAAATTACTTCTAAGATATCTCCTTCACTCCTCCTAGGTTTATTTTTAACTGGATTACAGCTTGGTTAGCTGATTTCCAGGGATGCTTCCCTCCACTCCTAACCTTATTTAATGGCTGGATCACAGTTTGGTTTTAACTGCTCTCCAACATTTTCTCCTCCACTCCTCCTAGTTTTTTTTTAGCTGGATAACGACTTAGTCAGCTGTTTTCCAGGGATGCTCACCTCCACTCCTTACCTTATATTTAACTGGTTCACAGTTTGGCTCTAACTGCTCTCCAGTATTATCTCCTCCACTCCTCCTAAATTTATTTTTGGCTGGTTCACAGCTTAATTAGCTGTTTTCCAGAGATGCTTACCTCCACTCCTTACCTTATATTTAACTAATTCACAGTTTAGCTCTAACTGCTCTCCAGTATTATCTCCTCTACTAGGTTTATTTTTAGCTGGTTCACAGCTTAATCAGCTGTTCTCCAGGGATGATTCCCTAATCTTATACTTGACTAATTCACAGTTTAGTTTTAATCATCTAATCACCCAGATTATACTTCTTTTCACTCCTAATTTTCATTTAATTAACTGATTCATAGCATTTTATTTTAACTTACCAATTAAAAATAATGATACATTTTATTATCTATCTTCTCTCCTATTCTCTCCTAAACTATTAATTGCCTTTAAATTTATTCAAAAATTCATTCCCATTCTCTTATTTACTATATAAAAAAACAAACAGTATTTTAATCCATTTTAGAATCAATTTTCTGTAACCATTAAGACTCTTATTAATATTTAAAAAAATAATTTTTTTTCATAGTCTTCACATTTCTTATGGTTTTTCTATGGCAACATTTCTGGCTTTAAAAAATAATCATAAACTCTATAAACAATTCTTTTTTTTTTTTAATTGAAAAAGTTTTTCAAATACAGATTTTTCCCCCTTTTCCCCCCCCTCCTCCCTAACCCCCCCTCACCCTCCCCTTCCCCTGTGACTTCTTCATAATAAAACACAAATTCATAACAGATTATATAATACTTTACCATCCACTTACTCCATCTCCATATGCTGACCCTTTCTTTCTAATAAAATTATCATATCCCCCTTATATTATACTATACTATACATTTCAAAGTGACATTCTATTATAACATTATCTAATAACTCCTAATTTAACATAATAATATTATTATATCTCCCAATTTAGCGATTTCCGCTCATAATCTACCCTTTTACTACCCCCCATACGTATATCTCTTAAGTCAAATCTTTTATATATATTAATATAACATTTCAAAACAACCTTCCACTATAAAACTATATAGTAAATCCTAATTTAACATTTATTCAGTTCAGCTACCCATTTCCTTCTCCCCCATCGTTATATCTCTTAGCTCAAATCTTTTACATATATTCACATCTAGACATAATATCCCTTTTCTTTAAACTAAACAATCAATAACCTAACCTATCTCCACCCACTTTCCTACAAAACTACCATAATTGTTCTTAATATCTTTATTCTTCTGCCCACTCAGCTAGAAAAATATTCCCTTATGTAAATAAAATCCTAAAAAAAACTTTAAGCTTGTAATCCATATAATATCTTCTGTAATGTCTTTCAGCTGGATAATAAACTCCATCGCCCATGTTAAGGTAACATCGCATCCTAATTCCAACAGTATTTTCAGTATCTTCATTCTTCAATTACCATCTGCCCCCATCCATAACAAATATCTTCATACTGGAAAAAAAAAAACACAACAACCACCCGAGTGACTTTATATTTATATTCCATATAATGTCTATAGAGGTGTCTTTTATCCAGATTATTAATTCCAACCACCATAATAGGGTAACAACCAGATCTTCTGCGTGCCCCAATCCAGTAAATCTCTTGCCATGTAACTCAGCATAAACGTAATATATTTATCAAGAAATCCAAAAAACGAAAAAGATATTTCCAATCCATTCGATTTAAGGCCCTTTTCACATCCCAAAAGTTCAGCACTGCAGAGATCTGTCACTCTCCTCAGGATAAAATAAACCAATACTTTGCCCATTATCTTTTCATATATTCAGTCCTCTCATAAATAACTGGCATTACACTGTTGTTTAGTTTAAAAGTTTTTGTTTTTGTGAGACCTACTTCTTCTTTTCTTGACTTTTTGTGGGTTGGATCTCCATCCTGAATTCCTTTCTGTAGATTGTGTATCGACTATTTGGTTTTCATGCTGATCTATAACTTGATCTTGTTGGTTTTGCTTTTGTGGCTTAAATCTTTCTGGTTCTGTAAATTGTATATCAACTGATTGACTTCCATGCTGGTTTGTGGCTTGATAAATCATTACATTAGAATCCGGAACCGCCTCTCTTATATTAAATAGTCCAGCTGAGACCTCTGAGAGAAAATCCAAAAGCGGCTCATCTGTGGAGACCTCTGTCACTTGTTGTTTCTTCATTACTTCCATCTCCTTCTGCTTTTCTTGAATTTCTATCTCTTGTTGATTTTGCTTTTTAAGGACCTTGTAATAAAATTCTTCCGCTTTTTCAACAGTATTTAACTGATATCTTACTCCTTGATATCTCAATATTATACCCACTGGGACATCCCACCTGAATAAAATATTTTGTTTTCTTAGCTCAGTCACCAAAAGTCCAAATTTCTTTCTATCTCTTAACATCTTAGGCGGCAATTCTTTATATATCCAAATTTTTCTCCCATACAGTTGTAGAGTAGAATTAAAGGATTTTTGCACAATATCATTTCTTATTTCTTTATCTGTAAAGTAAATCACCACATCTCTAGGCAGTTGCCTTTGCTTTGCAATCCAAGAATTTACTCTATAGGCCTTATCAATTTTACAGGATACCTCCTCAGGGTGAACCTTTAAGATCCCAGCCAGAACTTGAGCAGATATTTTTCTTAGGTCATCACTGTTATTTTCCTGTAAGCCTCTGATTCTGATCGCAAATTCTGTAAGCCTGTATTGCATCATTACAACTTCTCTTTCAATCCCTTGCTTTATATCTTCTGCATTATAAGTCTCGTGACCAGCTTCCTCTTTAGACTTTACTTCTAAACTATTGTCTTGAATATTTATTAAATCCTTTTCAATTCTTAGTATTTTGTTGTCCAAATTATAAATCTTATCATCAATTTCCTCCATTTTAGACTCTAGTAATTTAATATTTGTATCCAACTTTATAACAACTTCTGAAAAACCATTAGTCACTGTTACAATCTTTCGTTGCAAGTTATCATACTTTAGTTATATAATTTCTTTAATTTCCTGCCTTAATTTTTCAAATTTCTGGTTCATAGTCTCATGATATTTTGCCATTTCCTCCTGAAGGAATTCTTTTAAGTTAAAACCATTCTGCAGATCTGTAGGCTCAAAGCTTGTTCAAACAGTTGTGAGTGGGGGAGCACCCCCCCTGCTTGTCTATCAGACTTTATAAGTTTTAACGCCATCTTGCCAGCAAACTCTTTTTTCCCCCCCCAAACAAGATCAAGTACAAATCTCCAAGAAGAAAGGAACTTAAAATAACTAATTTTCTTCCAAATTGTAGCCAGCACTATATATTCCGCTACTTTGTATCTATTATGGAAGGACTCTCACTTTCGGCTTTCTTCTACTTCCCAAGCCTCAGCGGTCGCCATTTTAAAGTTTTTTTCTCTTTCACTCTGAAATGCTTATAAATTCATTAAGGATACTTGCAATTTAGGGTCCCAAGTCCAAGTCTCATCTTTTTTAATAAATCCATCTGTTAGATTCGTTGATTAATCTGGTTCCAGCGCCTAGCTCTGCAAAAAGGCAGAGTTCTCCCGATGCCCGGAGCGACGGCGAGCGGGAATAGGGAGCCTCAACCTGCTCATCCCCAAGAGTTAAAAAAAGCCTCTGGGGACTTCGCAGAGGGCTCTACCTGCCCTCGCCTGCTCTGACTCACATTTCCATCAGGAAATGGAGTTTTTCGAGCCGCCTTTCAGGTGTAAAGGCGGCTCTTTACAGGCAACGGGGCTGGCGGTCACGGAGGACCGTCTGGCGGCGCCGGAAGCCAGACAGGAAGCCCTCTATAAACAATTCTTGTTAATATTCAAAGCTTCATTCACAAACCTTTAAAAAAACAATTTCTGTAGTTAGTAATTCTTTCAGCAATTCTTGTTGATAATCAAAAATTCGTTCATCGTCTTCATATTTTTTATAATTCTTCTATAATCACATTTTTCCCACTTTAAAAACCACTTCTCTCAATGATAATAATGAAAAGTAAAAAAGGAAAGAAAAAGGGAGAAGAAAGGGATAAAAATATGACAAGAAAAAATTAAGAAGGAAGATTCAAAAAAAAGAAAAAAGAAAAAAAGAGAGGAATAAGATAAAAGAATAATAGGGAATAAGAAAAAAAAGAAAAATAGAAAAGAGAGAAAAAGAAGAAAGAGGATATCTCCTCCTTACATTATTTAAATATCAATTACATAGAAAGCATTTACATCCATCTTAATCAGACTATAGCGCTTTTCTCAACTTGCTACCCAATATATTCTAGTTTTTCCCTTTTTCTATTCTGTCCAAGCTCTTTTTTTCCTTTTTGATTCCAATATCAGTAAGCTTGTAGAGACTAAAAGACTTAGTTCTTTTTTTTTTGAAAAAAGTTTTATTTTTAGATTAAAATAAAAAAATACAAATAAAAAAACACAACAACAACAACATAAAAATATCATCCTTACAAACAATTATAGACAGCATCTCAATCGGTTGAAATCATTTCGTGCTTACAATTCTCCAGATCTCCTCATATAACAATTATTCTTTACTTAAACTGAAGATAAATATTTAAACATTTCATATATGCTTTCTCATCTCCATACTTTTTGTCAAACCATTGATAAAATATCTCCCATATCAAATAATATTGTTTATCTTCCTGTTCTCTTATTTCAAATGTCAATCTACTCATTTCAGCACAGTCCAACATTTTCATAATAATTTCTTCATCAGTAATTATCTTTTCTCCTTACCAGTTTTTGGCAAATACAATTCTGGCCGCTGTTAAAATGTTTACAATTAAGTATTGTAATTCTTTATTAAATGTCTCTGGTAAAATTCCTAATAAAAATATTTCTGGTTTAAAGTCAATATGTCTCTTTGTCATTTTTTCTAACCACGTATGTATTTTAGTCCAAAATCTCCTTGCTTCCATGCATGTCCACCACATATGGTAGTACGATCCTGGAGTTTGATGACACTTCCAACATTTCTCCTATTTATTCTTAAACATCCTGGCTATTCTCGTTGGGGGTAAATGCCACCTTTATTTATTTATTTATTTTTATTATTTTATTTGATTTCTATACCGCCCTACTCCCGAAGGACTCAGGGCGGTGCACAGCCAAACAATAAAATACATACATACAAAATTTAAAAGTGGAATTAAAATCAAATTAAATAGTTTTGGCCCAGGCAAATTAAAACCCCAATCAATTTAAAACCAATTTTAAAATTTAAATATATAAAATATTAAAAAATATTAAAAATTAAAAATCTTTTATAAAAGAGGGAGAAAATTAGGCCAGGCCCACCTGTAAAACATCTTATACAAATTCTCTTTATATGCTGTTGACATTGTCATTTTATAATTATGTGACCACAATTTTTGCCATTTCTCTAAATCAATACTATAACCAAAATTTTCCCCCCATGCTATCATTGATTCTTTAACTTGTTCTTCTTCCAGTTTTGTTTCAAGTAAATAACCATATAACTTTTTAATTACATGGTCATCTGAACCCATTAATATTTTGTCTAAACCAGTCGAAACACTATAAATATCTTCTTGTATAAAATCTTCTCGATATCTGGAAAGTATTTGCATGTATGAAAACCAATCTATCTTAATTCCCTGATCTTCTAAGTTTTGTTTCAATTTAAGTTCACCCTTTTCGTCCAATAATTCATTATATCTAACAATTTGCTCCCCTTCAAATACCACTGGATAAGAAAAAGCTTCAATTGTAGATACCCAGACTGGAATCTTCAAATAATGGTATTTTTTGATCTTCTCCCATGTCAAAAACAAAGCTTCACGTATCTGGTGCCTTCTAAAATACCCCTGAATTTTAGTTCCTTTATACCATAAGAAAGCATGCCATCCCATCAGCAAATCATGTCCCTCCAAATTTAATAATCTAGTATTTTTCAATGTTACTAAAGACTTAGTTCTTTTGTGTTCCATGTATGGTATCATCTTGTCTTCTTCTGCTGCTACATCCTTCCTTTTTATTGGCACACCATTAATCAGCAGTTTTAATTATTCCAGATAATTCCTTCTTTCCAACCATCCATAAGTAGTCCAGAGTCAAATTAAGTGCATCTAAAGTCAAACCTCTTTAGTTTTTCTTCAAGGTAATCCAATTTAGGAAGCAAAAGTCAAAGTTTCTCCTTTAAGTAGCAAGCAGTCCACAATTTACACTTTCATTTCTTCTTAATAGGCAACCATTTTAGCTTCCTCCGCTTACATCTGCTTAATCAGTTTAAATTGTTCCTTCTCATTTCTTCTTTCTTCTTTCTTTCCTTCATACCACCAAAGAACAAATTAAAAATCCCCAAAGTTGAACCTCCTTAATTGTTTTCATAATAAACCAGCTTAGGTAGCAAGATACATTGTGTCTGAGTCAAACCGAAAGTAATCCACAAATTTAAATTTTCACTCCTCCATGACACGACTCCATTTTAGCCAATATGCAATTCTCCGCTTGGCTTTTCTGATTGTTTCAAAAGGTTTCTGCTCAACGCCTCCTCCCTCCTTGTCTCTCCAAAAGCAATCCATATCCATAACGAAAAGTTTCAAAGTTTTATAGTTGCCAGCTAGCAGTCATTTCACAAAAATCCACATTAAAGATAGTTCACAAATGGGTCTCTTCCTCCAGCACATAGCTTATCTAAATCTTCTTGTCTCCATAGTCTGTAGCCGCTATTTAAGGCTAGGGGCTCTCTTGTCAAAATCCATTTTTTAACGCTGTTCCTGCCTGGGTAAAACTCACTTACCCGGCTTCCAAACAGTTTGCTCTGTTTCCTTGCTTCTTCTCCTGCACATTACTTTCCCGGTTGTCACAGCCTTGAGGCAGCTGCCATGGCTGCTGCTCAGCCACCGCCGATGCAGAGGGTAATCCTCCAGCCCCGAGGAACCTGCCCGTTTCTCTCGGCCGACCGAGGGGACAGGGGAGGTCCGTAGACCTGCCAGCGGGGGCTTAACAGACGGGGTTTTCGCGGGGCTCGTTAGAGCCCCACTATTTCCCCCGTCAGGATCGCCGCGACGCCAACTAGAAGGAATTATCATTACTTTTGTTTTGTTTTGTTAATACAATGATAGCATGATTAAAAACCAGAATAGAGGTAGAAATAAGAACACAACTTTTATATAAAGCTAGAGTTAGATGGAAAGTTTGGAGGTTGAAAGGATTAGTAATGATGGCCTGATTAGAATAGAGGTAAAAATAAGAAATAGGGAGAATATTAGCAGATATAATTTTTATATAATAGAAGTAATCATTAGATGGAAAGGTTAGAGGTTGAAAGATGGTATGACTATGTATGCTTAAGAATATCATTGACATTAAAATGGAACATTGAAATAATGAATAACTACTCTAAAAATAATCATGTATATCAATACTAGGATTACATAAGATTGATTAATGCGACAACTATTATTATTACTATTATTGCTGTTTGTATCAAAATGAATTATACCCAGAGGCCACACTGTTCATGTATTGATATTGATGTATATTTTAAAAATCCAATGAAACTTAAAAAAAAAAAAAAAGGAAAAGAGGCAAATGCCTGAAACTTCATTCTGTATACATCTAGGGGTAGGCATAATACTGAAGAAGTGTCTCCAAGTTTGCCATCTTACACTCCCCACTAGTTCCATTTGATCAGATATTATTATACTTGCCACTTACCTGCCCACTTTCTCTGATCAAGGACCTTGGGATCTTCTGTCTGTTGCTCAAGCACATCCACATTGCTATAGATTCCTTTCCACGATGCCATCTCATAGAAATGCTCCCCGCAAAACGTGCTGTGTAAAATGTGTGCCAACTAATCAAGTTCTGTGCGCATAAAGTGGAGGATCCCATAATAACTGACTGGCTGATATGAAGGAAATGAGGCAGGAACTATTTAAAGGTCCTGGATGCCAGAAAAATACAAAGAAAGCTCTTTCTAAGCTGAATAAGGAAAAAATGTATATCCTACCAAGCTTGTTGATCAAAATGTGAAATCTTCAGAATGGATTGATACAAGTTGGACAGTTAGAAAGAGTTCTAAATTGAACTTAAAAATTAACATGAATGAAAATGAATAAATAAGTGCGTGCACATTATGTTTCAGAGTTTAAAAATATTTCAATAAAGTATTTGTAACTAGCCACATATGATTGCAATCTGTATGACATAGGTGCCCAGGGTTTAGCACAGATTCAGAGGCTGGAGATACAGTCCAAGACTTAAGAAGGGCCCTAGTTGGGTTACAGAAAATGGTAGAAGTCTCAAGCTTGGTCTCTTGGTGTAATGTTTCTGGCATTACACTGGCACTGTTTCCAAACAGTGAGTGCTGGCAGACTTTCTGAATGATAGACAGTTGTGCAATTATAGAATTATAGGGCTAGGAAGGACCTTGGAGATCTTCTAGTTGAACTCCCTGTCCAAAGCAGGAGTCCTTACACCATCCAGGACAAATGATGCCCAATCTTTTCTTGAAAACTCCAGCAATGGAGCATCCACAACTTTGGGGAGCATGCTCTTCCACTGATTAACAGTTCTCAATGTCAAATAAGTTCCTCCTTAATTCCAGGTTGGATCTCCCTTTGATGAGTTTAACCCATTGCTTCTTGTCCTGCCTTCTGGTGCTTCAGAGAATAAGTCAGCAGCATCTCAATTACTGGAAGACAGCTATCATGTCACTCCCAATCTTTCTCTTTGTTACGCTAGACAAATCTAGTTCCCTTGTTCATCATACAGTTTAGCCTCTAGACCCCTTATCATCTTTGTAGCTCATCTCTGTACTCTTTCTGAGGTTTCAATATCTTTTTTGTATCATTGTGACCAGACTTGGATGCAACATTCCAAGTGTGATCTCACTAGTGCAGTGTAAAGCGGTACTATCACTTCCTCTGACCTTGATGCTATCCCTCTGCTGATGCAGTATAGGACTACATTGGCTTTTTAGCAGGTGCAGCATACTGCTGCTAGCCCATACTTAAATGGTAGCCCACCAGGATGCCTAGATCACTTTAACAGTTACTGCCGTTAAGCTAGGTACTGCCTATTCTATACCCATTTGTTTTTTCCTGTCTAAGTGTAGGATTTTACTTTTCTCGTCCCTGAACTGCATCCTACTGAGTAGGACCCAATGCTCAAGTCTATCAAGATCCTTTTGAATCTTGAGTCTATTTTCCAACATATTAGCAATTCCCCCAAGCTGGTGCCATCTCCAAATGTGATGAGTTCCTTTTCAATCCCCTCATTTAGGTCACTTATGATGAAGCTTATGAAGAGTTCTGGCTCAGGACATTTACTTCCACTGCTTATTTCCACTGCTTACTTCATGTAGATGTAGTTTAATTGAGGACATACACATTGAGTGCAGTTTGTCAGCCAGTTATGAATCCATCTGGTGGTGATGCTGCCTTACCAAGAAGCAGGCTGTGGTCTACTTTGTCAAATGCCTTACTGAAGTCCAAGTATAATATATCTACAGCAATTATTTGATAAACAATTATCTTATTCCTACAAATTAGTAACAAAATTTGCTGGAAATTTAATGCATTGATAAATGTAATTGCTCTGTTTTGTGGTTTCAGTGAAACATCATGTGCCCTTGCAGGTAAGTAAACACTTTTCTAGACATCCTGGATACTGGAAAGTATTGGACTGATTTTGAGAGCAACACTATTCTAGCAGATGGATGAGCAGGCTGTAGTGGAGACTGGAAAATGTTAGACTAATATCTAAATTTACATTATCTTACACCAAACATTGCCAGTTACTCTCATATAGTGGTTACTAAGAATAGTAACTTCTTTCCTGTCTTAGAGTTCTGAAGCATAGCTGAGCCTTTATGTTGGACAATTTGAATAATCTTCCCGTTGATGGGCAGCTAGAAAAATGACTGTGGAGGTCACAGGAAAGGTGATAATAGCAGGTCACATTCTTTTCCTGTATTGTCCTTTTTGTAGGTTTAAACAACTTATGCCCTTATCTTGGAGCATTCCATAAGGAAGAGAAGGAAATCTGATTTGTATGCACCTAAACTTTTACCAGATGTATTTTATTTATTAGATTTATATATTTGCAACATAAACCTGGGTGGTTACAAATGATCATTAAAACAATTTAAAAATATTTATTAAATTTATATACTTGCATATAATAACCCTTTGTTGCTCACAAATGACAATAAAAACAGTAAAAAACAGCACAGAAATTCCTCGCACCTCCAATCTGGAAATATTGATATTGGTATCTCCAGCAACAGCAACAGTTACATTTTGGGCCATGTTTTTCTGCTTTTCAATATGCCTAGTTTTTAATAGAGAATTGTATACTTACAGGAATTTTAGAATAGGATTCCAAGTATCTTGATTTTTTTCAATCATTGAAAAATGAGTTTGATGTTTTTAGAGTAGTAAATTGATCTGAAATCTTTTGTGGAAGAAAGAGGAGGAGATTTTTCCTGAAACACTGACCATGGCTAGGCAAATAATAATTATGGATAATAATATTATCCAATAAATTATTCCTTGCACCAACATGCACTCATACTGACACACATCCCATGAATGTAATTCGGGGTGCATCTGTACTACCAGCCTAGAGGCTTCAAAGGGTAGATGTGGGCTGTGTTTAGGGAGGGAGGCAACAGCAGGGGGAAAAGCAGTGAAAACCAGACTGATGAAAAGAGGAGCCTGAACAGAACAGTTGAGAAATGCCAGTGTTTCATGCAGACCACCTCTCCTGGGCTTGCACAGGAAACCCAACTGCATTATCAAGAGAGCTTCTGTTGGGTCTGCTGATGAGAGCTAACTTCAGAATGTGAATGGAGGCGGAAGCAGGCAGCCCACCACATGTCTTCTTATCATCCAGACAGCCTTGTATCCTTTCCCTCTTCCATCCAGCTGATTGAATGCTCACGTTCAAATACACCATCGAAGCCTAACTTTCCCAATGAGGTAAAGTGCCTTCCATTTCCATTCTGTCTTTTCCTGGTTGTCTTCTAGGTACATTACTTTGAAGCTTGTGTTTGCAGCTGGTACTTCTTGAGAAACGAACAACAGTTCTGGAATAGCATTTCCCAGTTTGTGGCCTCTGGACGCACTGAGACTACAATGCCCAGGAACACCAGCCAGGTCTGCCTTTAATGCTGGGACTTGTAACCCCAAATACACAGTTCCATATTTGGGAAGTCTGGCCTGAATAGGCAGCTACAATGAGACTAGTTCTGTTCCTTTGGACCTTTCTTCATACTACTGTGCTAAATATTTATATTCCTATGAATCAAACTAACACAGTAAGTCCTTCTCTTTCCATACTTATTTAATCTTTCAGGTACTCTTTCCTAACCTGGGACCTCTACATGTTTGGAAAGAACTCCTGGAAGATGCTTGATCAATATAGGTGAAAAACAATTGTAGACTGGGTTTCCTTAATATCACTCTCAACTCCATTGGTGCTCAGAGAAAGTGTTCTCCAAAAGATTTTTGTAAGAATCAGGCTGATCTTCTAATGGGAATTATTAGTGGCTAAAGTAATAATTGGTAATTCAGAATTCCCTACTTGTTTCACTTCTGAGGAGACCCAGGAAGAAGCAGGGAAAGGACATAATGATAAAATATTTACTTTACATGACTGCTTCCATGTTCAGTCCAGGGCTAAGGCTGGGGCATCAACTTTATCAGTGTCCTTAGTATTGGGCTAGATAGAACAGTAGCTGTGTCTACAGTTAAAGGAGGTGTAGTTTATTGAATTAATACAATACTTGCATGAAACTCTAAGCCACAAAAAACATTTTAGGGTATTATGCTGTTTAAACTAGCCAATATGGAGCTGCTGCTTCTTTCCCGCTTTTGTCTAAGTATCCCAAGACTCATCCCACTGCTTCTGTCATCCTGAGAACTGAGCAACTTCACCAGCATCCTTCTTTTTATACCATCATAATAGTATTTGCAACCAAGAATAGTTTTTAATATGTAATTGTAGAGGGAATGGTGGAGAACCTTGGTCTTTTCCCCACCCAGCCATTATTGAGATCACAGCACTCGTTTGTTGCAAACTGATCACTGACACAGCCATTTCTTGGTAAGATAGAAAAATATGGGATAGAAGCATCACCACCAGATGGATTCATAACTGACTAACTGTTAAGTGTGGATCAAATGAAGAGGCAGGACTCGCAGATCAGGCAAACAGCTCTTTTATTGAAGGCTGGTACAGGAATGAAGAAGTGCTGAGCTGTCTGGCAGTCTGACAGCTCAGGCACTGAGATCCTTCAAATTTATCTCCTAAAGCTTGAGCCAATCAATTCAAACCTCCAGTTCTCTTGCCTGTCAGGCGGACCAGAGGGAAACCTTTGCTCAAGGTTCATTATCATATTCAACACTAACCAACAACATTCAGCATATAGAAACATTGAGGAACTACATTTACATGGAGGGAAGCATACAATGGGGTGCATTTTTTATTTAGATGATGGGATACAAGGGGAATTCATCAAATTTGCAGACAGCAAGCTGGCAGGAATAGCCAACACTCCAGGAGATAGGTTCAAGATACATAATGATTTTGAACACTGGATTTTAGCTAGCAAAATGAAATTCAATTGTGAGAAAAGTAAAATTCTAATTATAGGCAAAAAAAAAAAAAGCAAATGGATAGGTATAGAATACATGGTGCCTGGCTCAACCAAAAAATACAAAGTATTCCAAGACTTGAGGAGCAGTCACAAAGAAGAGGGGGTCAACCTATTTTCCAAAGCACCAGAAGGCACAGCAGGAAACAATGGATGGAAATAAATCTAGGAGAGAGGCAACCTAGAACCAAGGAGAATTTTCCTAACCATGAGAACAACTAACCAGTGAAATGGGTTGCCTTCAGAAGTTGTGGGTGCTCCATCACTGGAGGCTTTTAAGAAGAGACTGGACAGCCACTTGTCTGGAATGGTATAGGATCCCCTGCTTGAGGAAGGGGTTTGACTAGAAGACCTCCAAGGTCCCTACCAACTCTTGTTATTCTGCTAAAATGCCAATGCAGTCCCAGCTTGCATCAACAGATGGATAGTATCAAGATCATGTGAAGTGTTACTACCGCTTTATATTGCACTAATAAGACCACAATTGGAATACTGCATCCAGTTTTGGTAACCATGATAGAAAAAAGAAGTTGAGACGCTAGAGCAGTGGTTCCCAACATGGAACCCATACCCCACAGGGGGGCAATTTGATTTTTAATGGGGGCAATTAAAAAATGAGCTATTAACTGAATTTTTGAAAGCCCGCTAATTGTTCTTATATATTTGTGATGAAACAGCTGTGTTTCATTTACCCATTGTTGTCTTTGTTAAAGTGCATTTCCTATGCACTTGTCTGAAAAGGATATCCCAGTTAGGGGGAGGAGGGAGCAACTGCCAGCCAATCAGATGTGTTCCCACTAAGGAACATGGGACTCTCTCTCTTTCTTTCCTGTGGGCTTTGCTGCTGGGTGGTTACAGAGAGAGCTGCTCTGTGGAGAGACAGAGTGGATGGCTGTTGGGGGAAGCCCAGCAGTGAGGATACAGAACCAGGACCCAAGTTTAAGTAAGAAATTGTTAGATTTACAGTTATTTTTAGTCTGTGTTTTCCCAGGCTGTGTTTTACATGACTTTTCCTCTCAGAGCAATCTGGGGCTGCGTAGTCCCAAATGCGTAGGCCTTGCCAGGCCTGTGCGATTCACCTACACCTACTGAACTACCAAAGCATTTCCCCACTAAGCTGCAGGTTCAAACCAAGGGGGGAGGGTCATAATTAGTTCATGACAATCTTATTATTTATAAATTAAGCTAAGAATTTCCCTCTTTCTGTGCCATCTTTTAATAATGATTTCTTTTAATAATTTGCATCATTTCATAAGTTTTTCTCACATTTCTTTCTTTTAGTCACAAACCCTATGCATCAAATGAGTAGTACAAGCAAGAAAAAAGTTTGTCAGTATTCACAAGAATATTTCTTCAATACAAAAGGAGCGATGGCATGGCTTTGTGATGAGACAGAAATAAATACCCAAATTCAACCTACTTTGCAAGAAGACTGCTGTTACTGTTCCTATCTTCATATTTAGCTGTGGTTTTAGTGCTGTAAATGATTTGGAGCCTAATACAAAATCTCTCTGTAGCAGGCATCAAGCACAAGGATCTCACTAACTTAAGTAGACTAAAGCTGCAATCTTACAACATTTTCCTGGGAGTAAGACCCAATGAAGACAATGGTACTTACTTCTGAGTAGACATGCATAGGATTGCATTGTAAATATGATTTTGAGGTGAGCTCAAATTGTATTTTGAATTTGTTAGGTACCTTTATTTTAATATGTATAGTAATTAATATGATCAAAATACTACAGAAAATGTTTTCATTAACATTATTTTATATTTATGCATTTTGGTTCTCTATTATATGTTTTGAAACTTTATTTGCTGTTTTTCATATCCATTCATACTATTATTTTTAAAGTTCCTCAGTACTTTTACTGACTTTTGTTTTTATTTTTCTTTCTTTTTTTTAATTAAAGAGTTTTACAGAAAGAAAAAAAAACAATTTTTTTTACAAGTATTTCCCCATCTCCCCTCCCTTCCTTACCCCCCCCCCCCCAACTTCCCAGAACAAAATACAGGGTATAACAATTAACATGCTGGCATGCTAAACTAAGCTAATAAACTAAGGATTCCTATCCCCCCCTTCACACTTTAACTCCCCTTTTACTAACTAAACATAAATACTCTTAATTTTTCTACTCATTCATAAGCTATTTGATACTTTTTAGTCCGATATTTGTTTTGAATATAATCAATCCATCTTCTCCATTCCAATATATATCTTTCTTGTGAGTGATCTTTCAAATATGCTGAAATGTTTGCCATTTCTGCCAGATTCGCTACTTTTAATGTTCATTCTTCAATAGTAGGCAAATCTTCCTTCTTCCAATATTGCGCCACCAAAAGTCTAGCTGCAGTTATTAAATTTAAAATCAATTTAGTCTCTATAACCGTACAATCTGTAATTATACCCAACAAAAACAATTGTGGAGTAAACTTTATCTTCTTTTTAAGAATATTTTGGATAATCCACCATATTTTAATCCAAAATGCTTTAACTTTTTTACAAGTCCACCATATATGATAATAAGTGGCATCATCACAATCACATCTCCAACACTTAGATTGTAAATTTGGATACATACAAGCCAACTTTTTAGGATCTAAATGCCATCTATAGAACATTTTATAAAAATTTTCTCTTAAATTTTGTGCTTGCGTAAATTTTACATTTCTAACCCATATTTTTTCCCAAGTTTCCATCATTATTGGTTCCTGAATATTTTGTGCCCATTTTATCATACAATCCTTAACTAATTCCGTTTCTGAATCTATTTCTATCAATAAATTGTGTAATCTTTTTATATGCATTTGACCTTGGTCTCTAATTTGTTTTACCAACTTTTCCTCGTTCTGCATGATACCAATTCTCTGATCTTCTTTCCATCTAGCTTGCAACTGACCATACTGAAACCAAGTTTGAATTATTCTTTCTTCTTTTAATGCGTTTAAAGATTTTAACTGCAATACCCCCCTTCCATTTTAAGAAGCTCTTTATAAGTAATCACCTTATATTCTCTATCACATGTCTGGGTATTGCCCATATAGGTATCTTATAATTTAACTTATATTGATACTTTTTCCAAACTCGTAACAAGGCATTCCTTAATATATGGCTTTTAAAGGTCTTATCCACCTTTTTATCATATAATAAATAAGCATGCCAGCCATATAACAAATCATATCCTTCAATGTTCAATATTCTTTCTTCTGTTGAGTTAATCCAATCACTAATTATTGTTAGGACAGCTGCTTCATAGTATAATCTTAAATTAGGCATTTTAAGACCTCCTCTTTCACGTATATCTTGCATTATTTTTAACTTTATTCTCGGTCTTTTCCCTGCCCTAACAAAATTATTAATACCCTTCTGCCATTCCCTCAAATTTTCATCTTTCTTGAGTATTGGTATCATTTGGAACAAAAATAGAAACCTAGGTAGAACATTCATTTTTATTGCTGCTATTCTTCCCAACAGAGATAATTGTAGTTTTCCCCAATTCTCCATCTCTTTCTGTATTTTTTGCCATAACATTTCATAATTATTTTTATATAATTTTACATTTGAGGCTGTGATATATACCCCTAGATATTTAACCTTTTTTACTATTTCAAATCCTGTTAGTCTTTCTAGTTCTTCTTTTTGCTTTGTCATCATGTTTTTAGTTATTATCTTTGTTTTTTGTTTATTTATTTTAAATCCAGACATTTGTCCATATTGGCTAATTATATCCATTAAACCTGTAGCTGATTGTACTGGTTGAGTTAAAGTAACATCCAAGTCATCTGCAAATGTTCTTAATCTATAATCATGATGTCTAATTTTAATTCCCTTTATTTTATTTGACCCTCGTATTTTATTCAGTAAAGGTTCGAAAGTTAAAATAAACAATAACGGTGATAAAGGGCATCCCTGTCTTGTTCCTTTTTCAATTTTAAAAGTTTCTGTTAAACCACCATTAATTATTATTTGTGCTGTTTGTCTCTGATATATTGCTCTAATAGATTGTGTACTCTCCAAAGTGCATCTTTTCTATTATTTTCAATAAAAATTGCCAATTCAATTGATCAAATGCCTTCTCCACATCCAAAAAGATAAGCGCTGCAGAGACTTGGTTGTTCCTTTCCAAGTATTCCAATAAGTTTACAATTTGTCTTACATTACCTTTCATTTGTCTCCCACTTATAAATCCAGATTGGTCATTATGAATCATTTGTTGCATGATTACCATTAACCTATTTGCTAATATTTTAGCAAAAATCTTGTAATCAGTATTTAAAAGCGATATTGGCCTATAATTCTTAGGTTGACTAAGGTCTTGATCCTCCTTTGGAATCAATGAGATAAAAGCTGTTCTCCATGAAGGGGGTACATCTCCTCCGGCTTGAATCTTGCAAAATAGTTCCTTAAGCGGTTCTACCATTTCTAACTGCAAATTTTTATAATAAACAGCTGTCAGTCCCTTTTATTTTTCTCTTTCATGGATGCCATGTTCTTTGGAATCTTGTTTAAACCAAGTTAATGGCCTTTTAGGCTTCCTCCACATGAATAGGAGTTCACTTTTTGAACAGTAAGAATTATATGTCATGGGAGGGGACATCGGGATTTTAGAGATGCTTAGGTGGGGCATGGCCAAAAAAAAGGTTGGGAACCACTGTTTTAGAGCAACAAAGATTAGGGGATTGGAGGATAAATCATGATGAATATTTGCAGAATGTAGGTTGTCTAGTCTAACAAAAAGAATGAGTAGTAGTCTTCCAATATTTAAAGGACTGCCACAGAGAGGAGGGGGTCAACCTATTCACCAAAGCACCTGAGGGCAGGACAATGGAAAGTTTGATAAGAAACTTATGAAAGAGAGATCCAGTCTAGAACTAAGGAGAAATTTCCTGACAGTGAGAACAATTAATCAGTGGAATGGCTTGCCTCCAAAAGTTGTGAGTGTTCCATCACTGGAGGTTTTTAAGAAGAGATTGTTTAGAGGACTTCCGGTCGGCACCGCAGGCTTCGTGGACGGTCTCCTTAGACCGCCAGCCCCGTGACTTCGTAAAAACCGCTTTGACAGCGCAAATCGGCTGTCTGGCGGCTGAAAAACCTCCCCTTTGGGAAAAGAAGGAGAGGAGAGCCGGTGGGTGAGAGTAGAGCTCCCCGAAAGTCCTCTGGAATAATTCCAGAGGCTTGGAGGGTGAGAGCTCCCCAGTCAGCCCGCCAAGAAGCTCCGAATCTGGGACAACTCTGTGTAAGCAGAGCTAGAAGCCGCGTCCGGTCCTGCTGTCAAAAAGTGAGTCTGATTGATTACAAGCGCAGGCAGAGCAGAAACAGGAGAACAAGTAACAGAGCTTAACTCTGGATTTACTTTGTTTCAAACTGAATTTCTTTGAGCTGGAGGCTGAAGATGGCGTCTTTGTTATGGTTTTGAAAGTGAAAGAAACGAAAGTGCTTATTGAGAACTTTGCATTGTAAGAGTGGATTAAAGCTGCTGGGAAGTGAGAACTTGTGGAGAAAAGACTATTTTGCCTGATAAATTAGAGACTATAAATTACAAGCATTTTAAAGTTGCATATGGACTACTCAGAGGGCTGAAAAAGTTATTTCTGACTGGTCCTCGCACTTTTGACCAGTCCTCAAACTTACGACTGTCCTCACATTTTACATTTTTGCCCTATCTTGTCACCATGGTGAAGAGAAGCAGTTGTGAAATGAGTGACACGGTTGTTAAGAATGCTACAATGGGCATAAATGATGATCAGTCATAAATGCGAAGACCGGTCAAAAGTGCGAGGACCTGTCAGAAATGACTTTTTTCAGCCCTCTGGGTAGTGCACATGGACAACTCAGAGGGCTGAAAAAGTTATTTTTGACTGGTCCTCGCACTTTTGACCAGATCTCGAATTTACGACTATCCTCACATTTTACGTTTTTTGCCCTATCTTATCACCATGGTGAAAAGAAGCAGTTGTGAAATGAGTGACATGGTTGTTAAGAATGCTACAATGGGCATAAATGTGAGGATGATCATAAGTGTGAGGACCAGTCCAAAGTGCGAGGACCTGTCAGAAATGATTTTTTTCAGCCCTCTGAGTAGTCCCTATACACATAGCCATGGCCACCCAGTCACATGACCAGCTAGCCACGCCCACCCAGTCACATGTCCTCCAAGCCACGCCCACAAAATAAGCCACGCCCACAGAACCGGTAGTAAAAAAATTTAGAACACACCCCCTGGTTGGGGGTCACCACAACATGAGGAACTGTATTAAAGGGTCGCGGCATTAGGAAGGTTGAGAACCACTGCTTTTGGAGAACAGCTTTTGTTTCACTGATTCCGAAGGAAGATCAAAATTGTATCAAACCTGAAAATTTTAGGCCAATTTCACTTTTGAACACTGATTATAAAATTTTTGCTAAGATATTAGCAAACAGATTAATGCCAGTTATGCAACAAACAATTCATAATGATCAATCAGTTTTCATAAACAGGAGGCAAATGAAATATAATGTTAGACAAATTATAAACTTATTGGAATATTTGGAAAAAAATAACCAGGTCCCTGCAGCGTTCATATTTTTGGATGCAGAGAAAGCATTTGATCGACTGAATTGACAATTTTTGTTTAAGATAATAGAAAAAATGCATTTTGGGGAGTATTTTATACACTCAATTAGAGCAATATATCAGGAACAAACAGCACAAATAATAGTTAATGGAGGCCTAACAGAAGTCTTTAAAATTGAGAAAGGTACAAGGCAGGGTTGTCCCTTGTCGCCATTGTTGTTTATCTTAACTTTAGAAGTTTTGTTGAATAAGTTACGTGAATCTGATAAAATAAAAGGAATTGTAATTAGACAGGGGGATTATAGATTAAGAGCGTTTGCAGATGACCTGGTTGTTACTTTATCTCAACCTATAGAAGTGGTTCCATGTATGTTGGACATAATAGGTTAATATGGTAAGGTATTTGGATTTAAAGTAAATCAACATAAGACAAAGATGATAATTAAAAATATGTCCATATCTCAAAGAGAAGATTTAGGGAGAATAACGGGATTTGAAATAGTTAAAAAGGTTAAGTATTTAGGAGTATATATTGCAGCCTCAAACACGAAATTGTTTAAAAACAATTATGAAGTTCTTTGGCAAAAAGTACAGAAAGAAATGGAAAATTGGAAAAAGCTACAACTATCATTACTGGGAAGGATAGCAGCAATAAAAATGAATGTTTTACCTAGGTTCTTATTTTTGTTTCAAATGATACAAGTGCTTAAGAAAGACAGAAATTTGATGGAATGGCAGAAAGGGGTTAATACTTTTATCTGGGGTGGGAAGAAACCAAGAGTGAAACTGAAAATTATACAGGATGTACGTGAAAGAGGAGGTCTTAAAATGCCTAATTTAAGATTGTACTATGAAGCGGCTGTTTTATCACAAATTAGCGACTGGTTTAACTTAACTGAAGAAAGAATGTTAAACATAGAAGGCTATGATTTGTTATATGGATGGCATGCTTATCTGTTATATGAAAAAAAAGTGGATAAAGTGTTTAAGGGTCATATACTTAGAAATGCGTTGGTGAGGGTTTGGAAAAAGTATCAATATAAACTAAACTATAAGATACTCATATGGGCAAACCCCAGACATGCAATAGAAAATATAAGTATAGAGCAAAAAACAGAGGTGATTACTTATAAAGAGCTTCTTTTTTTGGAAAGGGGTAAGCTGCAATTGAAATCTTTAGATGTATTAAAAGAAGAAGGGATAATTTATACTTGGTTTCAGTATGGTCAGCTTCAAGCTAGATGGAGGGAAGATCAAAAAATTGGTGTTATGCAAAATGAGGAAAATCTGGTGAAACAGATTAGAGATCAAAGTCAGATGCATATTAAAAGGTTGTATAATGCTTTATTGGAAATAGATTCAGAAACGGAATTGGTTAAGGATTGTATGATAAAATGGGCACAAAACTTTCAGGAACCAGTGATGATGGAAACATGGGAAAAGATTTGGGTCAGAAATGTTAAATTTACGCAAGCACAAAATTTGAGAGAATTTTTATAAAATGTTTTATAGAGGGCATTTAGATCCTAAAAAATTATCATGCATGTACTCGAATTTGCAAGCTAAATGTTGGAGATGTGAATGTGATGATGCAACCTATTATCATATATGGTGGACCTGTAAGAAAATCAAGGCATTTTGGATAAAAATTTGGTGGGTGATGCAGAATATTCTGAAAAAAAGGTTGGAATTTACTCCTCAATTGTTTTTACTGGGTATAACGACGGATTGCACAGTATTAGAGACTAAATTGATTTTGAACTTAATATCAGCAGCAAGGCTGTTGGTAGCGCAATACTGGAAGAAGGACTTTTTGCCTACTATTGATGAGTGGATACTGAAAGTAACGAACTTAGCAGAAATGGCGAAAATCTCAGCGTATTTGAAGGACTATACATAAGAAAGATATGTATCGGAATGGAGAAGATGGATTGATTATATTCAAAATAAGTATCAGACAAGAAAATATCAAATAGCGTATGAATGAACGTTAAGTATTTTTTTTTTTTAATTTGATTTATATGCCGCCCTTCTCCGGAGACTCAGGGCGGCTTACAATGCGTTAAGCAATAGCCTTCATACTTTTGTATATTTATACAAAGTCAGCTTATTGCCCCAACAAACTGGGTCCTCAATTTACCTACCTTAGAAAGGATGGAAGGCTGAGTCAACCTTGAGCCTGGTGGGATTCGATCTTACTTTAATTGCAGACAGCTGGTCTTAAATTACAGAGCTCTGTCTGTTGAGCTATCCAGGCTCCTGGAAGTAATACTTAGAAGTATTATGTTATCTATAGTGGAATTAAGGTTTCAGGGGGGGATTTAGTAGTTTGAGGATAGATAGGTTAATTTAGCTTATGATTGTTAATTGAAATACCTTGTATTTTGCTCTGGGAAGTCTGGGGGGGAGGGGAGGGAAAGGGTGGGGGGAATATTGGGGGGGGAAATTCTTTTTTTTTCTGTAAAACTTTTCAATAAAAAAAAAAGAAGAGATTGTTTAGAATGATATAGGGGCTCCTATTTGAACAGAGATTTTGACTAGAAGACTACCGCATCTCTCACAGCGGAGTAGAAATGGACCCAGATAAGGTATGGGAAGTAACTTGAGTGGCCCCCGCTACGCACAAGGAGGCAGTTACAAAGCTTCCTTGGCTTTGCTAATTTCTACAAGTAATTCATCTCAGCTTTTGCCCAGCTTGCGCTCCCCATCACTAACCAACTGAAAACCAGAGGAGGAGACAAACAAAAACCAAGCCAGCCCTTGAACTGGACCATGGAATGCCAAGTGCCATTCAAAAAACTAAGACGACTTTTTTCTGCTGAGCCATTGTTAAAACACCTGGAAAAACCTTTTGTCATCCAGGTAGATGTGACTGTTGGTGCTGTCCTACTCAGTGGGGGTTTCAAATTTTTTTACTACCGGTTCTGTGGGCGTGGTTTGGTGGGCGTGGCATGGTTTGGTGGGTGTGGCTTGGTGGGCGTGGCAGGGGAAGGATACTGTAAAATCTCCATTCCCACCCCACTGCAGAGGAAGGATACTGCAAAATCCCCATTTCCTCCCAATCAGCTGGGACTTGGGAGGCAGAGAATAGATGGGGGTGGGGCCAGTCAGAATTTTTACTACCGGTTCTCTGAACTACTCAGAATTTCTGCTACCGGTTCTCCAGAACTGGTCAGAACCTGCTGAAACCCACCTCTGGTCCTACTCCAGAAAAACAAACAGGATATCAGGTCCCATATATTTCTATTGGGATGCTGGCATTCTGGTGGGAGGGGGAGGATTGGAAGGATCTCTATATGAAGTTTCTGTTTCTATTTCCTGCTTGGAGAGATCTCTATATGAAGTTTCTGTTTCCTGCATTGCTGTGCAGTGGGTTTGTTTCCTGCATTACTGTACTGTGGAAGGGGTTTTTGTTTGCACTGCTTTAAGTTGCTGTTTTTTAAGCAGGAAGATTTAGTTCCTGCCTAGACCTCTTGCTATCACAAGCATTTCAATAAAAGCTCTTTTTGGAACAACTTCAGTTTCAAGAGTCTTGCTTTCTTGCGAAGATTTGGACAGGCAAGACCTTTTGTTGTTGTTAGTTGAGAAGTCGTGTCTGACCCATCACGACCCCATGGACAATGTTCCTCCAGGCCTTCCTGTCCTCTACTATCCTCTGGAGTCCATTTAATCTCACACCTTCTGCTTCAGACCTTACACAGGACCAATTAGAGTGCTGCACATACACCTCAAAAAAGTTGACATGAAGCAATGATGGGTGGTGTGGGAAAAGGAGGCCTATGTGATCTGCTGGGGTCTCCTCACCTGGTGCCACTTCCTAGAGGGGAATAGGATTCCATTCCAGGTGTGGACTGACCATAAAAATCTGGAAGTCCTCAAAACCCTGAGGAAATTATTCCCCAAGCAAGTGTGATGGCCTCAATACTTTCAGCAATTCAATTTCACCCTCCAATACATACCCGGAAGAAAAAAAATTCTTGGCAGACACTTCGTCAAGGCTGCCGCAATACAATGGCAGCAAACCAGAGATAGTTAAACCTTTGCTCTCAGCCCCCCAGCTAGAAGCAAGGGTGAGCACAAGCAAGAGGGGACCCCCCCTCTAGAAAACACCACTGCCTAGGCCTTTAAGCAGGCATTGGTTGATGATGAGTGGTTCTTGAACCACAAAGACTCCTGCTCCATGAAAGTTGGTTTTCCCAGGATTGGGGGGGGGGGGGGGATGACACTGTATATTCCTGTGAGCCAGAGACTTAAAATTATACAGACCTGCCATGACTCAAAAATGGCAGGACACTTTGGATTTCTAAAAACACTACACTTAGTAAAAAGGCAGTTTTTGTGACTATGCTTCAAAAAGGACATTGAAAGCTACGTCGCCAGCTACCCTTATTTGTGCGGCAGCAAAATGACAGAAAGGAAAAATGCCTGGCCTTTTACAGCCCATGGCTGAACCTTCAGCACCCTGGAGAGAGATTTGCATAGATTTTATAGAATTTATTTATTTATTTATTTTTAAATTTGTATACCGCCCTTCTCCCTGAGGATTCAGGGCGGTGAACAGCCAAATAAAAACATAAACTACAAACATTAAAATACAATTAAAAAGATATATATAAATTTGGGCCCATGATTAAAAACAATAACAAACAATTAAAAAACATTTTAAAAAGTGTTAGGCCTGGCTTGCTGGAAAAAGGTTTTAAGGGCACGGCGGAAGGCACCGAGGTTTTGGATTCTCCTTATCTCTGGGAGCAGCTGATTCCAGAGGGTAGGTGCCCCCACAGAGAAGGCCCTCCCCCTGGGGGTCACCAGCCTACATTGTTTGGCTGATGGCACCCCGAGGAGGCCCTCTCTGTGGGAGCGCACAGGTCGATGGGAGGCCGTCGGTAGCAGCAGGCGATCTCGAAGATAACTAGGTCCTATGCCATGGAGCGCTTTAAAGGTGATAACCAACACCTTGAAGCACACCCGGAAGACCACTGGGAGCCAGTGCAGCTCACGCAGGAGAGGTGTTGTATGGGAATGCCATGCGGCTCCCGTGACTACCCGCATGGCCGCATTCTGGACCGGTTGGAGCCTCCGGGTGCTCTTCAAGGGGAGCCCCATGTAGAGAGCTTTGCAGTAGTCCAGGCAACAGGTGACAAGGGCATGAGTGACTGTGCACAGGGAATCCCGATCAAGAAAGAAACTGGTGGATCAGGCGAACCTGACCAAAAGTCCCCCTGGCAACAGCCGTCAGATATTCCTCCAAGGACAGTGCGTATCCAGGAGGACTCCCAGATTGCGAGCCCTCTCCGAGGGGGCCAAAGACTCGCCCCCAATAGTCAGTGATGGAGTCAACTGACTATATCGGGGTGCCGGGAACCACAGCCCTCAGTCTTGGAAGGGTTGAGCTTGAGCCTGTGTCTCCCCATCCAGATCCGCACAGCCTCCAGGCACCGGGACATCACTTCAAGGGCATCGTTGGGGTGGCCTGGGGTGGAGATGTACAGCTGGGTGTCATCAGTGTACTGATGGTATTTCACCCCAAAGCCATGGATGATCTCGCCCAGTGGCTTCACATAAATGTTGAACAGAAGGGGCGAGAGGACCGACCCTTGAGGCACTCCACATATAAGAGGCCTCGAGGTCGACCTCTGCCCCCCTGCCAACACGAACTGCGACTGGTCAGAGAGAAAGGAGGAGAAACACTGTAACACGGTGCCCCCCATCCCCAACTCTTCCAACCGGTGCAGCATGATACCATGGTCGATGGTATCATGCCCAGAATTGCCCAAACTTGCAGGAAATACTGTCATTTGGGTATGACAGACCTGTTCTCAAAACAAAACTTCAAAAGTTCATCCCATGTCAGAAAATTTCAGACTGTGGGGTCCAATTCACCTCAAAGTTCTGGAGGGCATTCTTAGCCCTCCTGGGGACTGATCAGGGGCTGAGTGCTAGTCACTATCCAACAAATGGTGGAATTGGAACGCACGAACTTGGTTCTGGAAGATGCTTCATAAGATGCTTCATAAACTATCAGCAGGACTACTGGACTGAACTCCTGCCCTTTGCAGAGGATGCCTACAACAATGTAGTCCACTCCAGCACAGGTTCCACCCCTTCCAAGTGGTTACTGCCAAGACTTTAACCCCATGCCAGAATTTCCAGCTGAAGAACCCACTATAGCCTCCTTAAAAGACTGGATAGAAAAAATAGATGTACTTTTTGCCAACCAACTAACAAATATATGTAGGAAACACACTACAATAGTAATGTGGGACTCTACAATTATCCTGACATCAATTGGAAGACTAATTTCATACCAAGTGTAAGGTGACCAGATTTTAACATTGGTAAAGAGGGACATTGTGGGCGTGGCTTATTTTGTGGGCGTGGCTAGCTGGTCATGTGACCGGGTGGCCATGGCTATGTGTATAGGGTAAGGTGAACAGATTTTAACATTGGTAAGAGGGACACCATTGTGGGCGTGGCTTATTGTGTGGGCATGGCTTGGAGGCCATGTGACTGGGTGGGCGTGGCTAGCTGGTCATGTGACCGGGTGGCCATGGCTATGTGTATAGGGACTACTCAGAGGGCTGGAAAGTCATTTCTGACAGGTCCTCGCACTTTTGACTGGTCCTCACACTTATGACCATCCTCACATTTATGCCCGTGCAGCATTCTTAACAACCATGTCACTCATTTCACAACTGCTTCTCTTCACCATGGTGACAAGATAGGGCAAAAAACGTAAAATGTGAGGACAGTCGTAAGTTCGAGGACTGGTCAAAAGTGTGAGGACCAGTCAAAAATAACTTTTTCAGCCCTCTGAGTAGTCCATATGCACAAAAGGATACAGTAATAGAGAGGGATGAAGGAAGGGAAGGGAAATTAGAGTAGGAGTGACGGTAAGAGAGGGAGGAAGAGAGGAGGAGAAGGAGAAAGGAAGAGGAAATAGGGAGGAGAAGAAGAGGGTGGGGGGAAGAGAAAGTAAGAAGGAAAGAAAAGAGAGGTGGTAGGTTTGAGGAGAAAGATTGCTGTACAATAAAAAAGATGAAAGGGAAGAAAGCCAACCCCAAACAAATATAAAGATATTAAGATAAAGAATGAATTGTTAAACTTTAAAGAATAAAACAGAACAAATATGAATAAATAGCAATAATTAGAAACACACATACAAACATACAATGTATTTTCTTTGAACAGAATATTTGGCTGGTTCACAAATTTAAACTGTGTTTTAGTCATTTCAATTTAATTTACAATTTCTATATTTCCTTTTTGCCATATTTATTCCTCATCTATTTTTTTAAAAAAACAATATTACCCTTCATCCTCATCTCTAATCTTAATCAAATTCAATTTTTCCTTTCTATTCTATATTATATCCCTTCCCATTGTCATCTATTTTTAAATCCATCCTCACATTGGTTAATTATGTAATTATGTAATACAGTTTAATACAAATTCAACATTTTAATATAAATCAATTAGTTATATAACTATCTTTTTTGTATATTAATCAATATGAACATGAATATTCCAATTATTTCCATGCAATCCAATTTCTTACAAATCAATTAATTATACTTATCAATAATAATAAACCAAATAATTTCCCCCATATATTCCTCCAAACCACAACTTAACCATTTCTGCTTTCAACACAGTATACAATTAATAGTATCTCAATTATTACAATTCCCTAGTTAAAAAGAGCTTTTTTTTCTTTTGTGTTTTAAAATCTTGAACTCTCCTCTTTTGCCCTAAATAATTTCCCATTGTTTGCACCTACCTTTTTTGGTGAGGAAAAGGAAAATAAATCTGCTGCCTAATTTTCCAACGTTGCAAGCAAACAGCAAAGCCAACAGCCTGTTTTACTTTCAGTTTCGTTTTCAGCTTGGTTTGCACAAAGAGAAAAAAAAAAACTGCTGAGCAATTTAGCAAGAGCAGAGCCCTGCGCAAATCAGCCGAGAGGGGGAAGCCGAGCTAATCAACGTAGGGCGGCCCTTTGAAGCCCTGCAGCAAGAGTTTAAAAAGGTTTTTTCCCTCTAGCCATCAGCCGGGACTCAGGAGGCAGAATGAAAAATCGGGACTTTTTAAAAACGCCGCGGGACGCGGGACAAATTGCTCAAAAGCGGGACTGTCCCGCCAAAAGCGGGACGTCTGGTCACCTTAACCAAGTGAGAAATCAAATAGGTGCTAACCAACCTAGCTGACAACTTTGTTGTCCAAAAGGTAGAGGAAGGTACTAGAAGGACAGCCATACTGGACTTAATTCTTACAAACAGAGAAGAAGTGATAGAGGAGTTGAAACTTCAGGAACCTTGGCTGAGAGTGACCATATCATACTAGAATTCAACATAACGCAAACACAAGCAGTAGAACATGATACTAGAATCTCAGATTTTAAAAGAGCTGATTTTAACAAACTCAGAGAGAACTTGGGAACGATTCCTTGGATAAAAATCCTAAAGGGGAAAACAATTCAAGAATCTTGGGAAACTCTGAAAAATATAATCATAAAAACCCAGTGCATCACAATACTACTGAAGAAGAAAAACAAAAAATCCCATGGCTACACAAAGATCTCTCTGACAAATCGAAAGACAAAAAGCACAAGTACAAAAAATGGAAAGAGGGACACACAACTAAAGCAGAATATCAGCAGATAGCCAGAATCTGCAAAGATGAAGTCAGAAAAGCAAAGACTCAGAATGAACAAAGACTTGAAACAAAAGTCAAAGATAATAAAAAAAAGTTTCTTCCAACATATAAATAACAAGCAAAAAATCAAGGAAACAGTTGGTCCACTAAAGAGAGAAGACTGCAAGGAAGTAACAGAGAGAAAGCAGAGCTGCTTAACTCATTCTTTGCATCGGTCTTCACGTAAAAATAAACTATAGTCCAACCTACCAAAAACATAACTGTAAAAGACAGACTAGAAATAAAAGTTAACGTAAGCAAAAAAAAAAAAGGTAAGAGAACCATGATCTTGATGAATACAAATCACTGGGACCTGATGGACTACATCCCAGAATTATAAAGTAGGTGGCAGATGTCATCTCAGAGTCACTGTGCCACATCTTTCAAAAACCATGGAGCACTGGAGAATTGAAAAAGAGCTGATGTGGTTCCCATATTCAAAAAAGGAAAAAAAAAAAAACCAGACCCAGGAAACTACAGACCAATCAGCCTAAATCAATACCTGAGAAGATATGGAAAAGATAATAAAAAACTGATCTGCCAACATCTAGAAACGAGTAAAGTAATAACTAGAAGTCAGCATGGGTTTGTTAAAAGCAGATCATGCTGAACCAATCTTATTTCATTCTTCAACATAATGACTAAATTAGTAGACCAGTGAAATACTGTGGACATAATAAAATTAGACTTCAGCAAGGCATTCGACAAAGTAGACTACAACCTACTTTTTGGTAAACTAGAAAAAAGTGGAATAGATACCATTACCATCAGATGGATTACTAACTGGCTGATCCACATGGTTTTGGCCAGCAGAGGCAATGCAGGCCGGTCCTTTGATATTTCCAGGCTGGCCCCGCAGGCCAGATTTAACCACCATGTGGGCCGGATCCGGTTTGACACCCGTCCTAGATGATAGGCTCAAAGTCCAGATGGATCTTGACAGACTTGAACACTGGCCCCTATCTAACAAAATGAAATTGTCAGTCCAGCCCTGTGACAGTACTTGGGGCCACCATTCATATGGGGATTGCCATTCCACTGCTGCACACTTTCGCCGATGACCCTTCCTGTGTGCCTGCTCTCCTGGGTTGTCGGCCCCGAGGCATGCCTCTCACTTCGACTTCCCAGCCTCATGCTAGATGACATCAGGGTCATGCACTGAAGCAGTTTATCATTATCTATCACTTTAAGGAAAGATGGAGCAGCGCAGAACAACTGAAGCGGCTTGTGATGGATTGGGGAGGGATACGGGTTAATTGGATAATTGAGTGATTGCACTGAGGTGGAACTGTATGCTGCTTAAAAGGTGATGGGGAGCATGGAGCATCAGCTCCAACAAAGATTCCTTTCTGTAACACTTTAAGGTGCTCAGTTAGTACTGATATCAGGATAAACAAGCTTGGTTACTGTTTTTGCGTGCTGAGGTTTATTTTTCCAGTCTTTACGGAACCTGACAGAAATTCAATGTAGAGAAAAGTAAAATCTTACACTTAGGCAAGAAAAACCAAAAGTACACATATAGATTGGGTGAAACCAGGCTTAATAGCAGTAATTGTGAGAGGGATGTTGGAGTCTTAATGGACAATCAGCTAAATATGAACCAGTAGTGTGTAGCGGCAGCTAAAAAAGCCAATGCAATCCTAAATTGCATTAACAGAGGGATGCAATCAAGATCAAGTGAGGTACTAATATCACTCTATAAAGCCCTAGTAAGACCATACCTAGAGTACTGCATCCAGTTTTGGTCACAACACTATAAAAAAGATGTTGAGACTCTAGAAAAAGTGCAGAGGAGAGCAACTAGGATGATTAGGGGGCTGGAGACTAAAACATATGAAGAACGGTTACAGGAACTGGGCATGGCTAGTCTAGTGAAGGACCCAGGGAGACATGGTAGCCGTCTTCCAATACTTGACAGGCTGCCACAGAAAGGAGGGAGTCAAGCTATTTTCTAAAGCACCTGAAGGCCAGACAAGGAATAATGGATGGAAACTGACCAAGGAGAGATTCAATCTAGAAATGGGGAGGAACTTTCTGACAGTGAGTATAATCAACCAATGGAACAGCTTGCCTTCGGAAGTTGTGGGAACTTCATCACTTGAGACTTTCAAGAAAAGATTGGACTGCCATTTGTTAGAAATGGTGTAGGGTCTCCTGCTTGAGGGGGGGTTGGACTAGATGACATATAAGGTCCCTTCCAACTCTGTTAATCTGTTTTCAAAAAAAGTACTCAGCATGGCTAGTCTAGTGAAGAGAAGGACCAGGGGAGACATGATAGCAGTGTTCCAATATTTGAGGGTGTCAGGCGTGCCTCTGTTCAGAACCCAAGAAATAAAACCCCCAACTCCATGTTTGTAGAGAAGAGGTACTTTTACTGAGTTTGAAATGATAGCAATGAAAGAAAAGCAAGATCTGAACCAAAAGGGGGGAAAGTTACATATTGAAAGTTTCCCAAAATCCCTCCCCCCAAGGACCCAGGCTGAATGTCCAATCCCCATCCCATATGGTGTCACGTGAGGCACATCTTCAGGTGTTTTTTTCCATCTGGTATTCTGGAACGGTTGACTTTGACTGGCTATAAACATCTCCATTGAGCTGCGCAGTAGATCATGAGAGCATCCTTCCCCTTTTGTTCCCTCCAGCTCACTTCCCCACCCAAATGGCAATCTCCCCCCCCACCCCCACCCCCGCTACTATGGCAGCCAATAGGAGAAATTTTCTGATAGTGAGAGCAATCAATCAATGGAACAACTTGTCTTCAGAAGTTGTGGGAGCTGCATCGCTGGAGGCTTTCAAGAAGAGATTGGACTGTCATCTGTCAGAAATGGTGTAGGGTCTCCTGCTTGGGCGGGAAGTTGGACTAGATGACCTACAAGGTCCCATCCAACTCTATTAATCTGTAAACTCTGGAAAGTCTCTCTTCCCACTCCTCCAGCAATCGCTTGTCATTGCCAAAGCTGTAAGAACTTGCCATACTGTAGAGATCACCAACTCTTGAGCGCAGTATCATTTCATTTGTTTCATTTAAAAAAACAAACAAACACAAAACAGTTAGTGTAGCCCATAGTTTAACCCTTCTGGCTGGCTAGGAATGTGAAGATGTGCTGGGGCTGAGCTTGAAGCAGGACTACATTAGTCAATGCAGAAACTATACAGACGTCTGTACCTCTTTCAGTGAAGGACTGAAATAACTGCTAGTTCTGGAGTAGAAAAGCTTGAGGAACAGAAGGAAAATATGTCATCCTACTCGTTTGGTGTGGCTAAAAGGACAAAATCAGGCACCAGGAAATGACAGGAGTCTGAATTGTTCTTTTCAGGCACTGCTATCATTTATCACCCCCTGTGTAGAGTTTAGTAAAGTGCTTTTCTGTTCTCCTTTGCAGCTTCAGGGTTATTTCATGTCACAGCAAGCTAAAGGGAAAGGATTAGCCACTGTCTCTCAATTTCAATGCCCCTGACAGGCAGTCAATTCCAGATCTGAAAACACCAAGTCTGCTTGAAGGCCAGTAATTCCTGATCCTTTTGCACAGCCAGAACTATGGTAATACTGTGCCACATCCATTATGCAATGCTTTACAGTTTGTGGCAGGAGGAATAGTTCCAGCAGGTCTTCTGTAAGATCTTCTAAGACAGCAGCTGGTGCTAAAAGCATCTACAAGTTTCTTGACTGTGCTTGCCAGATAGTAAAATTTATTACAGAAGTGATTTGAGGGCGCTGTACCTATAGTAGGCAACACCTCATGATCAATCCAAGTTTTAGTTACAGAGACTCAGCATTAAGGACCTTTGGGAGTTGCTAATTGGGTAGGAGGTGCCTGGGAGATTCCCTGGCGATGACGCAGACTTTTTTCTTCATCCTGTAAGAAAAAACACAAAACATTGCTGTGAATCAGATACCACTACCAGTGGAGCATTGCCACCACATAGTTAGGTCATATCCTTGTATAACATTCAGGACCAATGCTAAAAAAAATGATCTACTTTAATGTTATATTGGACAGCAATTTGGACTATTCACCGGGTACTAAACTGCCGGGGGGAGAGAAAAAAATATATAGAAGGGGGTTGCCAAAGGAAGGAATCATGATGAGAGAAGAATTAGGCTTTCAGGACATATGGAGAGAACGACACCCAGAGACGAGACAATATACATTTCACTCTTCCAGGCATAAGTCATGGTCGCAGATCGACATGGCCTGGATGACACTACAATTAGAGGAATACGTTTCTGAGATAGAGATTGGGGTTAATGATTGGGCTGACCAGAGCCCCTTGCTTGTAACATGGAGGGGCCAACAGAAAAGGAAAAGATGGAAGATGGATGTGAGGGTGCTGAAGGATGAGGAAGTTGTGACCTGGATCAAGAGAGAAACAGAATATTTCTTTAGAGAGAATAAGAAAGAGGATACTAGCCTGCAAAATAATTGGGATACTTATAAGGCGCTAATTAGGGGATTGGTAATAAAATATACAATAAGGAAGCGAAGATTGGAAAGGAAGGAACGATCAAGCTTAATGGATGGTTTAGAACAGGTGGAAAAAGGATTACGAAACAAATCGATGGATCAGGCATTATTAGAGGAAAAAAATTCAATTCGCTATAAAATAAATTTAATGGACCAAGAAGATGTAGCTGAAAAATGCAGGTGGGTCAAACAAGGTTATTTTGAAAACGCTAACAAGCCGGGAAGATAGCTAACTTATTGAATTAAAAAGTTAAGTGAAAGAAGTAAAGTAGGTGGTTTGAAGGACGCAAATGGAAGATGGGTAACTGACAGGGAAGGTATGAAGGGAATTGTACAGAAGTTTTTTATGGATTTATACAAGAGAGAGGAAGGGTCAGACCAAGAGATGGAGAAATATATAGAGGGGCTGGATCTTCCAAAAGTGCCGGAAGAGTAAGACAAATACTTAACAGGGAAATTTCAGAGAAGGAGGTGGAAGAAGCAATTGGGAGGCAGAAATTAGGGAAAATTCCAGGGACAGATGGGATTCCTATGGAATTCTATAAGGAAACTCTTGGTATAGTGGGACAATATATGACTGAAGTCTTTAATGGAATCATCGTGGAGGGTCGGATCCCAAATTCCTGGACGGAGGCATATATTTCCTTGATTCCCAAGGCAGAAACAGATTCATCGCTGATCCACAATTACAGGCCTATATCCCTTTTGAATACTGATTATAAGATCTTCACTTCAATTTTAGCAGGGAGAATGAAACATTTTTTAAACCACTACATACATAGAGACAAGAATGGGTTCTTGCCACATAGACAAATAAGGGATAATGTGAGGACGATAATAGATGCAGTGGAGTACTATGAAACGTTTTCGGATAAGGAAGTAGCATTCATTTTTGTAGATGCTCAGAAGGCCTTCGATAGGGTTAGGTGGAAATTTATGTTTGCTTTGTTAGATAAAATGGAATTTGGAGATAATTATATACGGGCAATAAGATCGATCTACACAACTCAAATAGCTAGAGCTTTAATTAATGGGGAAGAAATGGAATTTCTTCCATTTCTAATAGGATTGAAATTGGAAAAGGCACAAGACAAGGATGCCCACTGTCCCCACTTCTATTTATCTTTACACTAGAACCTCTGCTACGGGAAATTAGGAAGAATCAGGGAATAAAGGGGCTGAAGGTGAGATCTGAAGAATATAAAACTCAGGCATTTGCGGATGATTTGGTTTTTATTGTAGAGGATCCATTAGAATCAGGTAAAAAATTGCTTCAGGAGATAGAGAAGTATGGTAGAGTTGCAGGTCTCCGAATCAACAAAGACAAGACGAAGATTATAATAAAGAATATGACACGAAATTGTTGGAATGAATTGGAGAGAGAATTGGGCCTTCAACTGACTAAAAGAATAAAATACTTGGGTATTTGGATGTCTTCTAAAAATATGTCTATTATGGCAGATAATTACACAAAGTTGTTAGCCCAAACAAAGACAGACCTAGAAAAGTGGGAACACCTGCAACTCTCCTTACTTGGTAGGATAGCTACAATTAAAACCCACGTACTTCCGAAATGGAACTACTTATTTCAGACTGCCCCCGCGAGACTGGATAGTGGTTTTTTTAAACTGCTAGATAATTATGTGAGGAAATTTGTGTGGCAGAAGAAGAAGCCCCGGATAAAACTCAAAATGCTCCAAGAGGCTCCATGTGGTCTACCGAAATGGAAGTTTTACTACCAAGCGGCTAATTTAACTTGGATCAGAGACTGGATGCTTTTAAATAGGAAGAGGACTCTTACATTGGAAGGTTATGATTTGTGTCAAGGTTGGCACTATTTTCTATGGAGGGAGAGGGGCAAGAAATGTGGAGAGTTTAAGAGACACTACCTCCGGAGAATATTATTAGAATCTTGGGAAAGAGTTAGGAACAGGCATTATTCAATGATTCCGATTTGGTTTTCCCCATTAGAGGCAGTAACACATGCGACACTATATAATAAGGAAATACCATTGACTTATCAGGATTTGCTTGACCCGCAAGGGGAATTGAAGACCCGAGAGGAACTTACAAAACAGGGCAAAAAGGAAGACTGGTGGGCGTATGCCCAAATACAATCGAGAGTCAGAAGGGACCAAAGAAAGGGGGGAATATATAGGTCATGACAGGAGTTAGATAAAATCTTATTGGGAATTGAAAAGAAATTACTTTCAAGGTGCTACCAGTTTTTAGTATCACGATGGATTGGTGAGGAGGTGATTAAGGACACTATGATTGCCTGGGGGAAGAACCTCGGATTTTCTCCAAATCTGGATAAATGGGATGAGATATGGAATAGGTTTATGAAACTTACTTTGTCAACTCCCTACAAGGAAAATATTTATAAAATGGTCTATCGTTGGCATATCCCCCTGGCAAGAATCGCAAGAATGTTCCCGGGAGTTTCTCAGGCATGCTGGTAGTGTGGGAATGATTGTGGGACGTACTACCACCAATGGTGGACATGCCCCAAAGCAGGCAAATATTGGTCCAAGGTTCAGAACTGGATAGTGGAAATTACAGGATATAATATAGAGCTGAAACCAGAGATATTTTATTAGGAATGAAACCAGACAAAATAACTAAGGAAAAATGGTATTTGATCCTCCACATCACTACTGCAGATAGGATACTATACACGCAAGAATGGAAAAACAAATTGATACCCACAGAAAATAAATTGATTTGGAAAATTACAGAATGTGCAGAGGCAGACCAGTTAACGAAATTACTTAGGAACCAAAAAGATTCTGATTATTACAAATGTTGGAATTTATGGTATAATTGGGCGAAAGAAAAGAGAGGGAAATGAAATGGATTGTATTAGTGGTATAGGCGCAGATTTGTGTACGTTAGTTGCAATAACCTTGTATGTATATATGTAAAGTATTGTATTTTTAAAAATGAAAATAAACTTTATTAAAAAAAAAATGATCTACCAGTGCAGGGGTTATAGGATTTAGTAAGATTCCTCTCAAGTCAGTGGAATGCCAAACACAGTGCCAACATGATAGGTATGCTAGTGTCATGGGGCTTATTTTGGATTTGGTGAATCAACACTATAACAAATTTTCTCCCCTGTTCAGGAAAGGCCAGAAAAATATAATTTAAAAAATCTTAGACTTAGTCTCAGGGAGATCCCCTCCCTCGAAAGAACGTAACACAACTCTGAAATGTTTCCTTAAAGCATTGTGCAACTGAAAACAGATTTTGCTTCCCATCCTAGATAAGACTGACCCAGAAGTCTCCATTTCACCAAACCAAAAGAAAACTTTATGATAAGGACCAATATTCCATTCCCAGTTGTGCAAGGAGACATCAAACAACGGGACAGAGGCAAGCTGATTTCATATCAAAGGTGGGTGGGAGGCTGTATTTTAGACCAGGGCCTGCCAGCCCCAGGTCCATGAGCTCATGTCTATATTTATGCAAGCAGCGTGCATGCACGTGAAACCATTCCCTCTCCCCCACTCCCACCGGTGCTGGTCTGGAGAGCTGGAAAGGTTGGGGACCACTGTTTTAGACAAGGGAAAGACAAATTTGGCAACTTTCAAAAATCTGTTTCTGCCAAAGCAAAAATTCCTCGTTAAGAATACCTAACATTTATTTATTTTTCATTTATTTGATTTTATCCTGCCTTTATTTTTTTGTTAACTCAAGGTGGCATACATACCTAATGATCCCTCCTCCAATTTTCCCTACAAAAACCATTCTGTGAAGAGGGGTTTGGATGAGAGACAGTGAGTGACCCAAAGTCAACCAGCTGGTTTTCATACCTAAAGAGGGTCTAGAATTCATAGTCTCTTGATTTCTAGTCCAATATCTTAGCTGCCACATCAGTCTGACACTACAACAGATGAAAAGGGAAATGAAAGTAGGAGCTTATAGATTGGGAAAAAAATGTGCAATTTGATAGAAAGGAAAAAAACCCAGTACTTAAAGACAGTGATTCCCTATAGCTGTGATGGTGAACCTATGGCACGTGTGCCTGAAGTGGCACGCAGAGCCATGTCGCCTGGCATGCACAGTGTTATCCGTTTCTCTTCCGGGTTTCTGGCACACATGTGCGCATGACGATCAGCTGGTCTTTTTGCATGTGGCAGTACTGTAAACTAGAAGAGCTTGGTCTTCCATTTCCCTGCGTGAGCATGCGTGCCGGCCAGCTGATTGTTGCATGCACATGCACACCAGAAACACAGAAGAGTAGCTGACTGAAACTGCAAGTTCAGTAGCTGAAACCGGAAGTTCATTTTCGGGCGCACGCATGCGCCTTGGGCAGCTCTTCTTCCGGGTTGCGGCCCAGGTGTGCACACACTCCTTTTTCAGCACTCAATGTCAAAAAGGTTTGCCATCACTGCCCTATAGTAATAAAACAGCAACTTAGAAAATTAATTTAATTTAATTTAATTTAATTTATCGTATTTCTATGCTGCCCAACTCCCAAGGGACTCTTGGGAGAATTTTTATGTCATATATTAAGTCTTATTTTGTAAATAAACCTATTTAATGAATCCAAATGGTTGCTCCCTGTGTCTACTGTTGCCATGCCCAAATTCAAGACAGATTTGAATGCTGTGACAGGGTGGCCTCACTGATCACCAAAGGAGAGAAAACATTGTACTCCCTCACAGTACTCCCTCTCTTCATTCTCTTTTCAATTCATCAATTGATGAATCTATTGATATTTAGAAAGGACACCGAAGCTTGATATTGGACTGTTGCAAGAGTAAGGGAAACCTGCCTGGTGGACAGTCATGCCTGCTAGAAGGCTGCTGTTTGAATGAGCTGCAACATGGGAATGAACACCTCAAACCATCAAAGATGTTCAGAGAGGGGGAAGACTTCCTGCGTCACCCAAGGCCATTGGTGGTACCACAGGAAGAGGAAAGGGTAAAGGAGATTATGAAGAGAAATCAAGACAATGAGCAAAGGACACAGTATGCTGTAGTTGGCAGCTCAGTGTCTAATGAACTGCTTATCAGAGAAGGCAGGATCAGGAACTGGTTGGGAGACTGCTTTTTATTGTCACTACAAAAGGAAATCCTCTAGCTTATTTGAGTTAAGGGAAGGGCAACACACTTAAAGGCACTGCCAGCCATATTAAGGAAATGGCTAGAATCACACAGCAATCTTCATTTGGTAACTAGAAAGCTTGATTTTCTGAATTCAGGAAACATATGGAACCATAAATTTAGCAAACAAATTTGATTTGCAACAGAAAAGAGAAACAAATCATAAACAAAGCTTAATATGCAACCAGAAGCACTGACATGCTTAAGCATATGATGTGAGCCCATCCAAAAAGCTTGATTCTCTTATTGCCACAGCAGGGCTTGGCTTTCCTTTTGCTTTCTTGGCAGTTGCAACCCACAGGATTGGACACCTGGTTACTTGCACATCTCTTCTGCAATATGTTCAATGCTTAAGACCAAAGGGAAGAGGGAAGGAGCTGGCTTCTCCTTGATTACAGATTAATAAGACTCCAATGGCAAAGCAGGGTGAGAGAATCACACTTCTCACAAGAATTGTTCAAATATAAAGAAAATACTTCCTGAAAATACATAAACTGTTTTCTAGAAACCAAAAGCATGCTATGTTGTGAAATGAAAGAGGGTGTGGGACAAGAAACTGGAGTAAAATATTATGAACAGTTAACAACTGTTTAGAAATTATGCATTTTGCATCCCATTACATTTATCTTTCTTCTTCCCTGAGGGTTAGCATAGCTAGTCAATATGCAAGCAAATTAATTTTTAGTTGCCTCGCTGACTTCTTCTTTTGACAGAGCATGGGGATTTCCCATAGGAATAGGAAAATATTCCTTGTATTCTACTGCTATCTAACCTTGTTCCTTACTCTTTAGACTTCAAAGGGAAAAGCCAGCTTGTTAGGGGGAATTCAGCTTTAAACTAACTGTCCTTTCTTACAGAAGAAAAGTACAAATATCATATTCATATTCCAAAGAGGGAAACACTGTCCTTGCATACAGGCAGAATTGCTCATGACCTAGGAAACAGAGGCATATCTCTCAAGGTCTGAATGCCAGATATGGGCTCCCATGCCAATCCAACTCCTCTATGGATAGAGTCCTCTTGAGCTCAGAGGGGACTTACTGTTTCAAAGACAGCATTCTGTTCAGCAGGAGCAAATAGCAACTCCTGCCCCTCTTCCTCCCGTACAGCATCCATTCCTTCCTCCTCATACTCAGTTAGATAATCTGACTCTTCTCCTGGTTGTGGATAAATAAGTCGTTGGTGAACTTTTATAACATTTTTTCCTCATCAACACAGAAACCACCCTTCAGTTCTTTGCTTAGTAGCCACTTCTTAGTTTAAATGGATTCCTCCCATTTCATTTTGGAGCACAGGGACAATTACACAGAATACAATTACACAATTACAAATACACAGAAGTCAATTATTTAGTCTTATTAGATTTTTGAATTAGCAGAAAGGTGTCTCAGGACCACTTGCTGAGTTGGAATGAATTCAGTGCTGCCATATCTAAACTGAACCCAGTAACCACTGATACTGTACTCACCATCGGCATAGCCCTCGGACAGATAGCTCTTGGCTGGCTCAATGCGAGAGATAATCTCTGCCAGATCTGTGAATCCTCCGCTAGGACACATCAACACCTTGGGAATGAAAAGAGATACCAACATTATCTGAAGCTATCTTGCCACAACCTAGCTGTGCAATTTAAGTCTGATTCAATTTGAATATTCATATTAATATGGAAAACTGATTTGATTTTACCATTTGAACTGATTTGGAAAATCAGGTCTGACTACATTAAATTTAATTTGAAACACTGTAAACCTAGATCAGGTAAGTTACTGCTATAACTCTAAGCACTCTGGATAGGAAACTGGGTATGATCCATTAAACGATATTGCTGGGCAACTTTTATTCATTATTCCATGAACCATCTTCAAATGATACCTAGTTAAGCACATCCACAGTTCCCAAACCTTTGTTTTTTGGAAATAGCTAGAACTCTGATTCTTTATTATTACTTCAGATATTTTTTCTAATTAGCTGGAGAAGCTATAAGTAGAAAAAAGTCTGGCAGTTCCTCCCCTTATACTTACATCCATGCGTTTGCTCTCATAGAAGTCTGCTGAGTGCCGATCTTGAACCATTTTTTCAATTATATCACCGCGACACCAACCACCAAACACTACTTTTCCATGCTGATAACCTACATCCTATAGGAGAAGGATAAACAGAAGTCATTCTAGAATAGAGGTAGCCCTCAACTTATGACCACAACTGAGCCCAAAATTGCTGTTGCTAAGTGAGACAGTTGTTAAGTGAATTTTGCCCCATTTTAAGACCTTTCTTGCCGCAGTTGTTAAGTGAATCTGGATTCCTCATTCACTTTGTCAGAAGGTCACCACAGTTGATCAAATGACTCCTGGACACTGCAAGTAACTTATGACAATTTTTCACATTATGACCATTGCAGCATCCCCATGGTCATGTGATCAAAATTCAGAAGCGTGGCAACTAACTCATATTTGAGTTAAATTACCAAGCATCTGAATTTTGATCACATGACCACGGGGATGCTGCAATGGTCATAATGTGAAAAATGGTCATAAGTCATTTTCTTAGTGCCATTATAATTTTGAATAGTTACTAAATGAATTGTTGTAAGTTGAGGACTTCCTGTATTCTGATCCTGTAGGAATATTTCAAGAAGCAACCTCCTCTAAACTTCAGACCAATTGGGACTAACACTAATTCCAGCTAACATGCAAAGCAAATCTAGGATCCAACTCTCAAGAAAATGAGCCAAGGAATTCCAAAGGATGTCAAACATGTTTCAATAAGACTACAAAGGTGTACCCAATAGAACTGCATCTCATACTACCCAAAGGACTTTCATGACTCCTTTTCTGCAAGCAGTAGTTTGGGATCTTAGTATGGAAGGGGAAAATCAACAATTTCACACGGTTATGTGTCTAGGTTAAAGGAATGACATGTTATTAAACCACTGAAACCATCCCTGCATCTGCTTTCAAGGATACAACTTAGTCCTCCAATCTAGGAATATTTAAAAATACTTCTGGGTATGACTGCTTCTCTCATAGCCAACGAGGAGGCAGAAGTCTTAGTGATTAGAGGAAATTTTCCAGATTATCTGAATGTTTTGCCTCTAGAGTAACAGAGTTGGAAAGGACCTAGTAGGTCATCTAGTCAAACCCTCTGCCCAAGCAGGAGACCCTACATCCTTTCTGACAAATGGCAGTCCAACCTCTTCTTGAAAACCTCCAGTGATGAAGCTCCCACAACTTCCGAAGGCAAGCTGTTCCATTGGTTCTCACTGTCAGAAAAATTCTCATTTCTAGGTTGAATTTCTCCTTGATCAGTTTCCATCCATTATTCCTTGTCTGGCCTTCAGGTGCCATGGAAAATAGCTTGACTTCTGTGGCAGCCCCTCAAATATTGGAACACAGCTATCATGTCTCCCCTGGTCCTTCTCTTCACTAGACTAGCCATGCCCAGTTCCTGTAACAGTTCTTCATATCTTTTAGTCTCCAGTCCCCTAATCATCCTGGTTGCTCTTCTCTTGCACTTTTTCTAGAGTCTCAACATCCTTTTTATAGTGTGGTAGCCAAAACTGCATGCAGTATTCTAGGTGTGGTCTTATTAAGGCTTTAAAGAATGGTATTAGTACCTCACTTGATCTTGATTGTATCCCTCTGTTAATGCAATTTAGGATTGCATTGGCTTTTTTGGCTCCTGCTGCACACTGCGGGCTCATATTTAGCTGGTTGTCTACTAAGACTTCAAAATCCCTCTCACAGTTATTGCTATTAAGCCTGGTTTCACCCAGTCTATATGTGTACTTTAGGTTTTTCTTGTCTAAGTGTAAGACTTTACTTTTCTCTACATTGAATTTCATTTTGTTAGATAGGGCCCAATGTTCAAGTCTATCAAGATCCATCTGGATCTTCTAGGGGGTTAGCTATTCCTGCCAGTTTAGTATCATCTGCAAATTTGGTAAGTTTCCCTTCTATTCCCTCATCTAAGTCGTTTATGCAGATATTGAAAAAATACTGGGCCTAAAATGGAACCTTGTGGTGCTCCACTGCTTACTTCCCTCCACATAGATATAGACCCATTAAGGACTACTCGTTCAGTACAGTTTGTCAGCCAGTTAGAAATCCATCTAGTGGTAATGATATCTATCCCACATTTTTCTAGCTAACCAAGAAGTAGGTTGTGGTCTACTTTGTCGAATGCCTGTTAGATCTTGTATTATGTTAGTTATGTTACTGTGCAAATTATTTATATGTTGGAAGAAACTTTTTAAAATTACGTTTGACTTTTGTTTCAAGTCTTTGTTCATTCTGAGCCTTTGCTTTTCTGACTTCATCTTTGCAGATTCTGGCTATCTGCTGATATTCTGCCTTAGTTGTGTGTCCCTCTTTCCATTTTTTGTACTTGTCCCATTTGTCTTTCAATTTGTCAGAGAGATCTTTGTGCAGCCATGCTGGTTTCTTCTTGGATTTCTTGTTTTTCTTTCTCATTGGTATTGTGCTGGTCTGGACTTTTATGATTATATTTTTCAGTGTTTCCCAAGATTCTTGAGTTGTTTTTCTCTTCAGGATTTTCATCCAAGGAATATTTCCCAAGTACTCTCTGACTTTATTGAAATCAGTTCTTTTAAAATTTAAGACTCTGGTATCATTATGTTCTATTGCTTGTGTTTGCATTATGCTGAATTCTAGTATGACATTGTCACTCTCACGTAAGGTTCCTGCAGTTTCAACTCTCTCTATCACTTCTTCTCTGTTTGTAAGAATTAAGCCCAGTATGGCTGTCCCTCTAGTTCCCTCCTCAAAACTTTTGGACAACAAAGTTGTCAGCTAGGTTGGTTAGGAACCTATTCGATTTCTCACTTGGTGCAGAATTAGTCTTCCAATTGATGCTGGGTAATTGAAGTCCCCCATTACTATTGTAGTGTGTTTCCTACATATATTTGTTAGTTGGTCAGCAAAAAGGACATCTATTTTTTCTGCTTAATTGGGTGGCCTATAGTATACACCTATGGCCATGCCATTCTTTTTTTTTTTTTTTTTAGATGAAGAAGAGGACTGGCAATTAAAAAAAATGAAAGGCTTTCAGTTTTCCACTGTCATATACTGGAATGCGTTTCCAATTTGGTAATCTCTGACAGAAACCTATAGTGATTGGCAAAATGTAACTGCCAATCAGTAGGATTTAGCTCATTCTGGGAATATACTATATGCTGGGGAGAGATTTAGGTTTTAAACAGTAGGCTAAATGCTGTTTTCTCTGTGATAATTGATAATAGATTGCAAAGTTGTTCTTTCTGGATTCTGTGACTCAGCAAGATGAGGCTGATTCACAGCAGCCCCTCTAATGTGGGGACCCCCCCCCTGTGATTTATTACTGTGAAACAACAGCTGGCCCTCAAACTCACATAGATTTCATCGAACTTTCCGAAGTCCATGGTTTTGAAGCGATCGATGGGAGGGCGAATGTACTCACAATACGAACTGCTCTTCACCACCTCCAGTTGTCGCACACATGAGACGTACGCTAGGCGGGACTGGATTTCCGCCATGTCAGGTACCTGAAAGGCCAAGGTGCTCATTGGCCGGAGAAATATGTGAGGAGATTCCCCTCAAACCTTCCTTAGTCAGCTACCCCTCCTTCTAAATAGCCCCATATAGATTACACTGCAGTGGTCCAAATGGGAGGTGAGTAAGGAACAAATGACCATGCCCAGGGCCTAGAACTAAGTACAATTGGCATACAAGATGGATTTGTGTATCTTGGCTATGGTTCTAACATGTAAAAGAAAGACAGGATGGTAAGAAGATGCCTCTGGGAAACAATAGGAGAATCTTAGCAGTCATACTGAAGCTACCAGGAATTTGGAAGTATTTTCCAATCCAACTGAGCTTGAACCTGCAGAACAAGCTTAGAAAGCAGGTAAGCCATATCTGTAACCAGCCTTTTGCAATCTTGTGCTATTAGGATATGCTCCTTTACAGGGAACCACTGCATTGTGAAAGGCTTCTGTGAATCAAGGGCAGTATTTAATATGTTAACAATTATGCAGATTTTAAGAACACAATTATTCTAGTTCATAAAAACTAGGTATTTAATAAATATGATTGTTATGTAATGAAAAGTGTTATCTGATCCACTTAAAGTGACATCCTATACATAAGATTTACTCCTGTAAGGCTTTAAGATTTTGTGGAAGCTTTACTAGATAAGCCACGAGAAAGATGCCAATGGAAGACCCAAAATTAGAGATAGAACTGGCTCTAATCCAAGACATCCAAGCAGATGTGCCAGACAGAACAAGCCAGAGGAGGTTTATTTTCACATGCACTACTCTCACAAAATCTCTGGTATTCATGCAGTGACGTTTTATGCAGTGGTCTCACCAAATAAAATAGAGAGATTGAGAAACATTGTTGTTTGAATGCTTAGAAAATGCAACAGAAACAATTTCTTGAAGAGAATTCACCCAGCTGGTATCAGACACATCCAAGCATGAATCTCCATCCACAAGCTACAGGCTAGAGAGAGAGAGACTCACCTTGACTTTCTCAGCCCAAGGGTTGAGACGTTTCCACAGCAACCACCAACCTGACAGACTATCCCCATAGTTGCAGAGGTCAGTCTCATCCTGGCTTCCCACATCAATGGCAATGACCGTCTTGGCACCCATGTTACGAGCAATGTCAGCTACATTTGAGGGGGGAGAAAGAGGGAAATGTTTCAGGGGAAAAGCAATGTGAAGAGACAAAGGTGAGAACATACCACCACCACCAGGACCACCACCAAATGAGAGAGTTGGAGAGAGCATTCTTTAATGTTCCAGAAGCTAATTTCCTCTGACCAATTTTCCTTTCTTGGCATTAACATTAATCAATTGGCCTCCACTGTGGGAAAAGGGGTTTGTAATCATGAACATAATTTCTCTGCCCTGCTGAAAACTTTGGAATAGCAACCCCATAGTTAGCTACAATTGTCCTGGAAAGGACAGCATCTCCCTTTGTATTCATTTCTGGAGAAAGGTCTAGATAGAAGGAAGGATAACTTGAATAACTTAGTGTTATTCAATAAAGCAACATAAAACAGCTGATGTATGTTTTTGGTAGTGGACAAACATTTACAGAAATAACCGTGTACTACATAGAAAATAGAAGAGATAGCTTTTCCTAGTCTCATTTAGACTTTATTCTTATAAGCTGTTAAGAGCCAAAGAATAATAGAAAAAGGGGAGAAATCCTGCTGCTTTAGCTTTCTCTATCCTGGAGCCTTCAAACATGCCAACACTTACACTTTGAGAATTCCTAACCAGCATAGCCTTTAATGGGGTCTAAAATCCTAAATACCTGAAGGACAGCATGTTGGAAAAGGCTATGGTAGTTAACTGTTCATTCAATTATATTAAATAGTATACCAGCTCTTTTAGTCAGCCTCTATTATCTGTAGCTTCCCATCTGAAACTTGCATGTTGGTTTAAAATGGATCTACTCTCTGGTTTGCAGAATGTATAAGTGCCTCCTTGCATTTTCAGAATCAACAAGCAGATAAGCAGAGGAAGAGGTTTAATATTCTTCATACTACTTGCATACAGTAGTTACAAAAATATAGCAAAGAATATACAATATGGTCAATTTATAAAATGCTTCATGCTCAACACCACACAAAAACATGCTTGCTGGAATGGACAATATGGCAAATACATAACTATTATTTCTCAGAAAATCAAGCAGTATGAGAAGCATTTGGCAAAACCAGGTCAGGTTTGTTAAATCATAGCCTCTCAGTTCAGGCCTCAGAAGGTCTTTTCCAGGAAAAGAGACTAGGAATGTCCAACTAGGAATGGTGCTGAGATATTGGTGAGTGAAACAGACTTAGAAAAGTGTACATAAATAAGTGAAGATGTAGAAAGCAAGTCACTTTAGAAAAATCTTGTCAAGGAAATAAGTAAGCTTAGCTCAAGGGAGCCCAAATTAAAAAGAAAAACACCAGCATATGCTGATATTTCATGGACATTTCAAGAGAAAGAATCAGTGAACGCACTTGTTTATTTGTTCCCATAAGTACAGAAACAAGAAAGCACATTCTAAACTTAAGAGAAACATCAGGAAAAGAAAATTTGCAACAAAGCTAACATATAAAGACATGACAACATAACAACTAGGATGCTTAAGAAACCATTCCTTAGAACCAAAACATGGGTTTATGGTCCACTGATTGGTTATCTAAAACTCTGTGAATTCTGAATTTTACATACTTGCCACTTGCAGGGCAAGTGCTGTGCAAAATGGGACAAAGCTCCATAAAAAGTCATCTGAAATGCAAACCATGGGAGGAAATGTGGAGATTATAGTTTGGTGAATATTCAGAATCAAACTAAGGACCGTGAAGGAGATCCACGAATTTCCCAAGGTCTTTATTTCATAAAAAGTAATCACACTTCGGAAGGGAGTCTGGGGCATTAGGGAAGGTCTAGTCTATATCCAAATTCAAATTCTGTACTCCCAGGGGAATACAGAATAACAAAGTTGAAAAGGAGCTTTGAGGTCTTCTAGTCAACCCCCTGCTCAAGCAGAAGATCCTATGCTTGTGATGGCAAACCCATGGCACGTGTGCCAGAGGTGGCATGCAAAGCCCTCTCTGTGGGCATGCACGCCGTTGCCAGCTGCTCTCTACCAGGTTCCGGTGCTCTGGCACACGCTCCAGTTTCAGCACTGGAGGTTAACCATCACTGCCCTATGTCATTCCAGATAAATGGGGTGAAATATACAGTGGCTTATATAGTGTGTGATGTTTTCCATCTACAGCCAAGAAGAAATCATGGGGGAGGAGGAAAATTTCCATCAGGGCAGTAATGTGAATGATATTAATCCCCTCTTGCTCACACAGAGTGGGATGGCGCTCAATGAAAGCCCAACATCCCAGATTCTTGCAATTTAAGACAAAGTTTGTTTTCTAAGCATTTAAAAATAGTGGCAAAAGACACCTTAAAAATGTTTTCGTTACTTCAAGTACTATTGCCTTAGCTCAATTCTTATCTCTTACCCCACTGTTTAATGGCTTCTACTGGAGATCTTTGATCAACCACATTTTATCTGGTTGCATGATAACAAGAGGGACAAGAACAACTCTCTCCCAGCCTGATGAGCAATGCCAATCTCATTGGACCTAGCAATGGACAGTCTATCAAGAGAGCCAAAAGATTTTCTGTAGCTCTTTTTTTCTTTTGAACTTCTCCCACTAGTGAGCAGCAGCCCAAACTATAAGTGGCCAAATATTTCTGACACTGTACTAGCAAGCACAGCTCAGTGGTACCTTAAATGAGAATCAGAACATCTGATCCTTAAAATTAAGGCAATCCCAGCCTGCTCTCTGGAAACTACTATTTCCACAGCATGCATCAAGGAAACTGCATGGCAATATAACTGAATCAACCCCTTCGTTCCAATTCAGGTTTTTCTAATAGGATGTCCAAAATGAAGATGCATTCTCCAAGATGCATGATTTGGTTCTGGCTTTCATGATTTCTTCATTTGCTCTTTTTCCTAGTTCAGGTGAAAAAGTTAGGCTTTAGTATGGTGGTGGTGATGGTGGTAGAACATTGCTCATGCTTTTTAAACTATTGGGTTGCATTTTCTCTAGGTTTTCTTGTATCTGCTTTGCTTTTCTTATACAAATTTGTTATTTAAGCTATCAATGTTTCAAACACAGTGAAAATCTATTCTGAGAAGCTTTGAAACCCCTCCCCCCAGTGCTTTTTTTAAAGAGGCAACTGGACTTCCTTGTTTTTCTTTGAAGACGTTTCACTTCTCATCCAAGAAGCTTTTTCAGTTCTGACTGGATGGTGGGGAATGGAAGGATTTATACTCCTTGCAGACAGTTGGTCATTTGCATTCTTTTAGAAAGTTGTTGAGGCCACCTGGAGGTTTATCTTTGTTGTCAGGTTTGCCTGAGTAGTGCAAATGGATGTGGAGTATAAATCCTTCCATTCCCCACCATCCAGTCAAAACTGAAGAAGCTTCTTGGACGAGAAGTGAAACATGAGGTCTTCTTGGAACTGTTGAAAGGACTGTGTTGTAGACTGGAGATAGATGATGTCGTATCCCTCCCCTTCTGTTGAGAGAGGGCTGTTCAATTTTGACATAGATGGCCTCTTTGACCCCTCTTTCAAATCAGTGGTCCATAGTGAGCATGTGCAGATCTGTACATTGGGGACACAAAACAACCACTTCATAAATGCATGGCACAACATAGGAGAACAAACCCATCAGGACTAGATTCAGCAGTCCATCTGCAATTAAAAGACAAAGGCCACTCTTTTGAAGACAGCAAAGTCCACATTTTAGACAGAAAGGACTACTGGTTTGAAAAAGGGGTCAAAGAGGCAATCTATGTCAAAACTGAACAGCCCTCTCTCAACAGAGGGGGAGGGATATGACATCATCTATCTCCAGTCTACAACACAATCCTTTCAACAGTTCCAAGAAGACCACACACCCGTTTGCATTACTCAAGTGACCCTGACGACACAGATAAACCTCCAGGTGGCCTTAACAATATGCTAAAAGAATGCAGATGACCAGTTATCTGCAAGGAGTATAAATCCCTCCATTCCCCACCATCCAGTCAGAGTTGAAGAAGCTTCTTGGATGAGAAGTGAAACGTCTTCAAAGAAAAACCAGAAAGTTCAGTTGCCTCTTGAAAAAGCAACTGAACTTTGGGACAACCATGATCTGGAAGACTGAGAATTTCCATAGACATTTGAATCCCCTCTAGATGGGCTCTTGCTACACAGCCTTAAAAGCCTCTTCTCCATATGACTCCTTCAGGTCCAGATTAGAGACCAGCAGGCAATGAAGTCCAGACAGATGTAGCCTACATTCCTTGAGAGGATAGCATGTTTCACTTGGAGTATCCTAGGTGCAATATATTCTTTCTTACTAAACTCTTGTCCTTCTTTGGCACAGATGTCTTTAATGTTATGGATTTTTATCATCTGATGCCAGCATCAACAAAGAGTTCCTGCCAGCGCAATAAAGGCCGTTTGCATGAGATCTGAAAAGGTAAGCTGGCAGTAACCAGAACCTTCTGCACTAGATCTCACAGCAATTGCTGCTGCCTTATTTCATAGACGACTGGGATTTCACTGGCTCCTTAAGTCTGCCCCTCCCTCTCCTCACCAGGATATTTGCTTGGTATTTACAGCAGAGGATAAGAGAGCTTCAGAGTGGAAAAAATGGAAGCCAGCCCCAGACCAGTCAGGCTTCACAAGCCATCTTTCTCCTCCAGCAGATAGCTGTCCTGCTCTCTCCAAGACTGCCCAATACTTGCCTGGAAGGTTGTTGATGTAGCCGCCATCCATCAGTAAATTGCCGTCCTTGGGGTCGCAGAGTGGCGGTAGGTACCCGGAAAGGGTCATGCTAGCTCGCACATACCGCCACAGCGAGCCTAACCATGTGGGAACAAATGCAATCAGAAGAACAGAGAGACACCCAGAGCAGCAACGAACCCTTCAGAGAGGGATGGAGAGAGGTGCAGCCCAGCTTCAGCCCAGCTGCTCAGGCAGGAGAATTCTGCACAGCACTTTATCAAGCAGCCAAAAAATATGCAGATGTGAGATTCAACATCCTGAGCCCACATGTGGCCAGGTAGCCCGCTAAACTTCCAAATCTACCTGGGAGCCATGCAAGGCAATGCTTTGCATGTACTACTGCCAACCCAGTTTCTTGTGCCATGCAGAATTGTTGGCCTGAGCAAAATGTGGCTGTGGGCAGAATCCAGGCTTGCTACCCCAAGCTTGTCATGCCCAGCCCTAGCAAAAGAAGGATGATAGTGGTTCGGAAGGAGGAAGTCACGTCAATTGACTGCCTCCATCCCTCTGATCCACCTGCGTCCCCAATGTCCATCAGCCAAGGTAGTGAGGCAAATGTGATGCTGACCTGGGACATTGTTAACATAGCAGCCATCCACAAGCAAGTGACTGTCCTTGGGGTCGCAGAGAGGAGGCAAATAGGGGGTGTAAGATGCACTGGCCCGGACGTAGCGCCACACGCTGCCTGCCGGATGAAGATGGAAATTCAATCAAAGGGAAGGTGGGAGAGGAGGAAAAGGAAGGAAGCACAGGACAGGAAGTGACATCATGAGAGAAGCTTCAGAAAGACAAAATGTACCTGGGACAAAAGGGGATTTCTGGAAGGCTTTCTTCAACAACAACTTAGCACCATCTTCTTGCCCAACTGAAATTCCCATTTGTCAGAATGCTCTGGCTTTCCCCCTTCAACTAAAGTTCCTTTCATCTCTTGTAGGTGAATATACCATTTTTAATGTTTACTGATGAGAGCCACAGTTGTCATGGATAACTCCATAGTCATGATTAGACAACAGTTCCTGGCCCCCGTGACCCAGCACTCTGACACCACATGGATTAATTTGCCCATGGCAATTCATTTTTCTCTCTTGCTGCTCCCAGTCATTGGCCCGAGGCACTCAATGACCAGGACTCACTGCAAGACAGTTTCAAATCAAGGGAGTCCAGTTTTATGGGGACAAAGAAAATCCCTTCTTATGGGCAAGCATGTAACGTAGAAACACAAGCATGAACAATACAGACAAACCACTCAAGAGAAATGGTTCTACACTCCAACAAGAACATGAAGCCATGCTTCAAAACAGGAGGAAGGACTCTCTGATCACAGGGAAGCCAGATTGCCCCTGCCTATGAAATTGTCATAGAGGCTTACCTGGATAAAAAGGAATGACAAGGGGAGGAACCTAAGAAGTCCTGCTGATTGAAAGGAATGGGAACTATACACGACACAAGTAGCATGACAATTCACTTGCAAAAAAGAAGGTAAGAATAGTTAAGTATTTTTTGAAGGTTGCAACTACCAAATATTGCCAGAGACTGAAAGCTGCACCTGCCTGACCTAGCTTGCTATCCCACTACCAGGTATGAGAAGAGAAGCACACTTGTCCCCACAGGGAAAGATACCAGAAACTGTTTCTCACTTAAATACTGCTACATGGAAACTAGGTAGGCCATTCTGTGTTTTGCCTCAACAACCTCACACTTGCAGATGAAGAGCATTGGCACTGAAGCTCCTCCACTTTAACCTGAAAGGTCTGATTTCTTACATGCATAGGCCTTCCCTCACCTCACAATTTACCAACCTCAACTCTGCCTACCTATTGGAGACAGAAGAGAAAGTGTTAGCTCTGTTAGGAAGGGAAGGAAAGTGGACAGAGAAGGATGAGAGCCAGGCAGTTATAGCCTCTCCCTGCCCTGCAGGTGGGCATGGCTGCTAACAATGTCCCAGGTGAGATCTGATGCTTGCTGCAGCCAGGGGAGGCCAGGAGGGTGCCACAAAAAACTCCCACCTCCCTCCACATACAATCCATCCATCTCTGAAGCTAATTTCAAATTCTACTCTTTCATTAGATTTCACTAGCGACGATTCTTCCCCCTCCCTCCTCCCAAAATAAGGAGTGTTTGAATAACTAGCAACCCACAGTTTCTGTAAAACAGCGGAGTTGAGAAATTTGACGCAGCAGCCAGGCTTCTCCATAAATAAAAGGAACAGAACAAATGTGGAATAGTTAGTAGGTTTAGTGAACAGCAGCAATGTTACCAAGGAAAGGCAGGTTCAAAGCTAGCCAAGATTATTACAGAGACATGGCAAGTGGCTCAAAGAAGCCATAGATTGTAGGAGTTCTTTCCATTCTCCATTTTGCCTTTTCAGCACTAGGCTTAAGGCTAAGATCATGATGCTACAGATCTCACATAATGTTCTCCCTCCCTATTTAATCCTAAAGGAAGATAAAATAGAAATGGTCTATACACCAATGATCATTCTAATAGACAAATAGCACTTCTATAATTTCCTACCTCTATATACCGTGTTTCCCCGAAAATACGACATGTCCCGAAAATAAGGCCAAGCCTGATTTTTGGGGTGGTTGTAAATATACGCCCTCCCCCCAAAATAAGCCCCTAGTGAGGGGGTGGGCGTAGCCAGCACAGGAGGCAGCCCTTCCCTTCCCTGGTCACCTCAGGGCTTCTAGGCCCCTTAATCGGATCAGCTGAGGTGCTCCAGCCACCATTCACAAAACAGCTGACTCGTGGGTGCCGCCTCCAGCAAGCGCGACCGCTTTTGCAGCCAATTGTGGCTGCAAAAGAAGCCAGAGGCCAAGCAACGCACCCCACACGCCTTGCGCCCTCCTTAACTGTGATAGCCACAGCAGGCAATTCCGTCCACAGAACAGGAAAGGAAGGCATGGAAATCCATACACCTGGGACATCGGAAGAAGCCCTGCAAGGAGACGCCACTGCCGATGTGCAGGAACCCCCCCCCCCGCCACCTGCAGATCGTCCTTTCAAAGAGGAGTTTCACCAGGACAAAGAGGTGGCTGGAGGAAGCATTTGCGTCGGGTTGGGATTTCTTTGTGAGGGGGACAATCTGGGGAGTGAGTGATTGAGGAAGCCTGGGCTGGCATGGGGCAGTTTCATCTGATTTATCCCCAGGGGTGGGTATCTTGTGGGCTGGTCTGTGCTGAGCTTCAGAACAGGGTAAGAGGCAGGAAAATCCCCCCTCCCCATTTTCAAGCTGTTCGCAAAAATGGCTTGAAAATGGGGAGGGGGGATTTTGCCTCGTATCCAATTCTCAGTCTGTGCTGTGAACAGGATGAAAGGCAGGAAAAACCCCACTCCCTATTTTCAAACCATTTGCAAAAACGCCCCATTCCGAGCCTTCAATGTTGCAATCCTGGAATATGCTGAAGGCTCAGAATGGGGCGTTTTTGCAAACAGCTTGAAAATGGGTAGGGGGGATTTTCCTGCCTCTCACTCTGTTCTGAAGGAAAGGATGGTGTGTGTGTGTGTGAGAGAGATATATATATTCCCCCCCCCCCCCAGTGGCACTATTTCCAACTTCGCAAGATTTTTTTTTTGCGAGAAGTTGGAAGGTCTGAATTTCTGGTATTTTTTTTACCATAGTCGCACAGACTACTTTTCTTGTTCTGCACGTGCCGCGGAGAATGGAGCTGGAAAGCAGGTTAGTGAAGGGATGTGGCTGCCTTGGAGGGGGTGGGGTTGTGAGAGGGACCTCTGTGTGTGTGTGTGTGTGTGTGTGTGTGTGTGTGTGTGTGTGTGTGTGAGAGAGAGAGAGAGAGAGAGAGAGAGAGAGAGAGAGAGAGAGAGAGAGAGAGAGGGAGGGAGGGAGGGAGGGAGGGAGAGAGAGAGAGGGGGGGGAGAGAGAGAGAGAGGGAGGGAGAGCCGCTTCACCTGCTGCCACCTTTGGGCTACTGAGCACCTTCCTGCAGGTCTACTCGGTGCTGCAGACTCCAGGCTACAGGCTGAGCCCAGTGCTCTTCAGGCCCTGATGGGCACTAGCTCTCATGCTGGCTGTGTGAGGTGGTGTGAGGCGGCACAGCTCCACCGGCAGCAGGGGCGTTCCGGGGGTCATAGATCTGGAACAACTTGCCCTGCACAGGCAAGAGCAGCCCAGCAGGACGGCCAAAAGCAATGCTGTCAGGAGGGCAAAGAGCCCCCGCGAGGCCAGGACAGCACAGTCAGCTGTTCGGTTGCCATTCAGCACCAAGGCCAGCAAGCAGGGCAAGCGCAGGCCAGGGCGTGCAGAGAACTTGGGTCATTGCGGCCACAGGCAAGCAGGTGGTGGGACGGAGAGGGTGGGTCTGGTGGGCTTGCTGCCTCCTGCACCTCAAAAATAATATCCCTGAAAATAAGGCCAAGCCCTTATTTGGGGGATCAAAAGAAAATAAGACCCTGTCTTTTTTTCGGGGAAACACAGTATAGGCTTCAGGCAAATTCCTATCCCCTCCCCAGATGGCATCATGTTCCCTGAACTTGCCAGAAAAAAGGCGACCTTCCTCTAATGAAGGGTTCCTCAAACATGTGCAGTCCCAAGCAAGCCCTGCCAAGATCTTTGACAGTTCTATTATCTATCCAAATGGAAATATTCATTTCAGACAGCGAAAATTACTGCTGGACATGAACATAAGGCAATTCCCAGCAAACAACCTGGCACAACTGTCCTCAGCACGAGGCTGCAAAAGTGCCAGTATTGTTTTGGGAGGACACTTCAGGGTTCAGGTAGAGGCATAAATCAGTTTAACACCTGGCCATTTTGTCTTGCACTTTCTGAAACTTAAAAAAAATCAGGGGCCACAAAATAGATGTGGTTGGATCTCCTATGGCTTGGAGCACTTGGTGCACTGATATTTTGTAATTCACTTCCTTCTGGCTTCCTTGGTTCCTCCTGAAGTTCAGGAGAAAGCTGGAGATGGAATGCATGTTGAATTACTAGTCAGTCATTACTGCTGTGCTGGAGGAAACACACACTTACCATCTTTATGCACACGCATGGCAGAAGCTGTGATGTCTGTTGTCACATTAAAATATGGGAGCCACAGATCCTTCAGTTGACAAAGCAGAAAAGAATGAAAATCACACAGAAGGTCACAGTAAGTGAGAGGGAGAAAGGCTACAATTATTTCTACATTTACTGTATCCTGAATATGTGCAAATCCATTAACCCAAATTCTGCAGTTTATTGCAACTTATTTGATCAATAAAGGAGAAATTGTGCAAGTGGTCTAATTTATGTGTGTTCTGGCCACCACAGGACCAAAATCTATTCCAAAATTAGCCCTGGCATTTTACTTTCCCCAGTAAGTAAAGGGAAGGGAAGTAAACACCTTTGGAAACACCTACTATGGTTATTAGGTGAAAACCTTTCAGAATGATAGATTTTGTGCAGCGAGTGGTCTTAGATGAAAAAGACCTTCAGCACTTTGTAGCTCATTTTTGTGTTACTCAAAAGGATACCTCAATCTGTTTATCCTGGAACACCTTGTGAATACTGGTGTTGAAGGCAGAGCCAGAGAACATGGAGGTGATGGGGTAGGTAAGATCCAGCACAGTCGCAAACACTGAATTCATACTCTGTAGAAAGGATAAATGAGGGCATAAGGTGGGAAACAAGCCATGAAAGATCCAAGACCGCTGTATCCTTTCTGGATACAGACCTTTCTGGGAATCAGGGGAAGAATAAAGGCAGCGATCTTGGTTAGAGAGAAAGCAATTCCTTCCCAAATGGCCTGAACAAATGTGACGTAGGCCACACCAAAGGAGAAAGGGCATTCATTGTAATAAGTATAAAACAGAAATGGGAAGTGATTAGAGAGTACTGGGCGTGACGTATCTGCATACATTATAATACCTATAGTTAAAGTACTGTTATATTAAAAAAAAAACCTGATTTCAACCTATGTTGGATTAACATGTTCAAGCAAAAGGACTATTTATCTATATTATTTCAGCTGTAAAAATTTGGCTTGACTCCAAAAACTCTGGGGATCATGGTGCATTTCTTCTGCAGGAGCTCCAAAACATCGATATATACTGAATCTTTCAGCCAAAACAGGTAATTCATGGCTTCATTCTGAACAATCCCTTTTTGTTGGACATGGAGCATCCTGAGATCCTGCATTGTAATTTAAGGGTGAATAGCTGAAACATGGGAATGCGATTTTCTGTGCATGGATGCATTAGGCCTCCAATCAACATTATCTCTATTTCACTTTGTCCCCCATTGGAAACAGCTGCTGAAAATTCTGTGCCCCTAAATAGTAAGATTGCATTTTATAACACTTTCTGCATTCCTCAGCCACTGAAACACTTCTGCATAAAACAATCCTGGTGGCTCAGCAGACTGATAGCATTGTGATTAACACCAGCTGTCTGCAATTACTGTAAGTTCGAATCTCACCAGGCTCCAGGTTGACTCAGCCTTCCATCCTTTCTAAGGTAGGTAAATTGAGGACCCAGTTTGTGGGGCAATAAGCTGACTTTGTATATACAAAAGTATGAAGGCTATTGCTTAACGCATTGTAAGCCGCCCTGAGTCTCCGGAGAAGGGCGGCATATAAATCAAATTTTTTTAAAAATCCCTCTTTTAAAATAATCTTATGGTTTTCTGGCACTTAGATAGGCTAAGCCGGCAAAAAAAAATCAAAGACAGCTACTCTGCCATCTCATTTAACTTCCTTTATATAGTCTGTGACATTTCAGTTTCTATGCACCATACTCCAGACTGAAATTGCTGTAAAAAACCCCAGAACCTTTTCTCACAGTTGCCAAAGGTTGGGCTCATGTATTTTAGTAAACAAACAGTGCAAATCTACCCTCATCTATTCAGAAGGAAGTTTAGGTGAGATCACTGGGATACAAGCCCATTCAAGTATTTAGAAGACTCTAGCTTCAATAGCACACCTTTTCTCTTTGCTGTTTCTCTCAGCACTGCTGTTTCCCTGCCTACTTTCCTTCCAGGCTTGAATATTTGCTCACCTTTGCCCACTCTCTGGCCCGCTGCTTTGTGCGCACTGCACTCCTCTCCTCTGCATAAAGGGCCCCTATGAAGGAGCCAATTGAGGTGCCACCAATCAGATCGATAGGGAGACTAGCTTCCTCCATGGCTTTGATCACTCCAATGTGAGAACAACCCCTGTGAGGAAGAAAAGGAACATGCTTGAAACAAATCTGCCTCCCAATGTACCTTTGGTGATCCTTACCAAGTCATGAGAATGAGGCTGAATCTTTCATACCTCTACTGTCAGGGAGGAGCCAAAGGTGAGAGTGGTTAAAAAGTATGGTGGTAGTAGTAGTCAACATTGGTAGGCTAGTAGTGGTAGTCAAAAGTGTAAGCTTCCGTGTTAAGGAGTATAGACCTCCTAATGTCTCTAAAATCCAGATGGGGAGAACAGTGGGATCCAGAAGAATTAGCCCATGGTGGGGAAAAAGCCACATCCTTCTTGCCTTTATGCTAATTCCCTAGTTTTGATGCATTGTTATCCTGAAAGTACTCCTGGCCCTTGTTGTGGCTCCGTTACCTGAGCCTGTGTCATCGGCAGGAGAGGACTCTGAGAGTGAAGGAGAGGAGTTGGCAAGGCCTCCCTCTCCAGGACCCTCCTCTCTGGCAATGCCTTCGGTGTCCACCGAAGGGCAAGAGATAGGGCCGGGGCCAAGCACGTCCACGCAGCCACAGATGGACAGTGATGAGAATGAGTCTTGGCTGGATCCACGCCAGCGTCGCAGAGATAAGCGCGCGCAACAGAAGAAAAGGCGTGCCCGAGATTAGGCTGAGTCACTGGACCACACCCCACAGGATATAAAAGGGAGCGTGGTGGCCAGTCAAACCTTGTAACGAACAAAGCTGAAAGCTTCCACGCCATTCTGCATTGCCAGACTTTTTGCTATAGACCTTGCTGGATTATCTCTGGACTTGATTGACTCCATAATTAATGAGCTGTTTCTTTTGATGTACCAGGAGTGGGGAGAAGTTATCTCTCCTCTTCGTAAATAATAAACTCTTGGCAGGCAGCCACTAGGTTGTTGCCAAGTTCCGTTATCATAAGGAAAAGTATTTTGCCGGCTGGTTTGGTCTTTAACTGTTGAACGTCTGTTGGTGTGTGTGCGTGTGCGTGTGGTTGGGGACAGAACAGCCCTTTTGATGCCAAGGAAACATTTCCTAATTCTTTTGGGCATATTACCTGGCTCCACCACCACCCAGAACCAGAGCGATGGTATTGCCTGTAAGGATTCGTGCCAGACGGGAGAAGTCACTGTGACGATCTGCATTCTTTTCAAAGACTTTCCCATACATCTCTCTCTGTAGTAAGGGATGGGGAAGAAGAGAAGGAGTAAGACTATTTTCACCAGCTTAAAAAAAATGGGACCCACAGGGGGAAGTTGTGTAAATTCACCTGTTCCCCATTTATCAACTTTTCCCCTCTATAAAGGGAAAGTCAACTAGGCTTTGAACCCCTTTTGGAGGTGGGATCCAAAGAGCCTGTGCAGCAACTTGCTGTTCTTTGTCTTTAAAGTGATGCACACTAAAGCAAGGAGTGGGGAAAACCTGAAGTATGAAATATTGACTCAGGATGAATAGTTCCAGGGGTACCTGAGGTGAAGGAAGCCTACTATTCAGAAAAGCTATAGAGGAATCAACATCCTCAAGAAAAGTGCCGTTCAGTCTTACCAGTTTCCCCAGCAAAGCAAAACAGAAAGGCCTGACTAAGCCAAGATTGAGCACAGAACAAGATGGAATCGTGAACAAACAGAATAGAGGTACCAGTTTGTTGGGACTGCGTCGAGAAAAAACCCTGCGTGGGCACTTGATGTGTAGATGCCCTGAGCACCAGCTGCGCATGTTGAGCCACTCCACTGTGCGGGCAGGGCTGGGGCCATCTTCACGGTGCAGGAGGATAAGCTGCTTTAGGGCCCGCACTGCCGTATTCTCCAGCATCTGTTCTAGCTGACAGAGTGGAAGGAGAAAGGAGAAGTCAAATCAATCACGTTCATTACCATCACAACACAAACAGCTGGCTTTGACTGATTATGTTCTTACACCATTATGTTTCTTATAGAGCCAGATCCAAGAGAGAGCCAAAAACCAAGTCTATTATTAGAACAGGGAAGACAACCGATTAGCAAGAGAAGTAATATTGACAGACTAATAGAAGATGCTCTTTGATCCTACTGAAATCCATTTTAAGTTCTATGCAGTAGGATGTGGATTTGTACAATAGAAACCATTCATCCAACTCCCCTCTGCCCACTCAAGCAAGCTGATCTACCTGCTCAAGTAGAGCAATTGTACTTCTTAGGCCAAGCTTCACTTTAGTCATGATGGACCTTTTACCTCACCCAGTGTAGGCTCTTGGTCCCCCAGGCCCACAATGAGAATGCAGTCAGCTTGTCGGATGCACCGCACTGTCCAAGGAGTCAATGTGTAGTCAGTCTGGTACAAAACAATGCGATGAATGTCCTCTTGCTGAGCCAGCCAGCCAGAGAGTCGATATTCATGGATACTGTAAGGGAAGAAAGGCAGAATAAAGATGTCTCATTCCAGTCTCTCTGGCAGCACTGTAAGGAGGGGAGGGGATAAAAAGTGCCCAGAGAAACAAGCCAAAATCAGTTTCCACCTTGGATTTTACAGGATTCTAGTCAATCATCTTTGTTCTTCCAGAAATCCAATACTGTCCAAGAGTGGATCTAAAGCATGGGTGTCAAAATTGTGGCCCGTGAGCTGGATGCGTCATGCGCTGGCCACGCCAACCCCCGGTTTAACGAAGGGGAAAAAAGTCATGATATGTTACGTGACGACGTGAGTTTGACACCCCTGCTCTAAATGGATAAAAGCTATTTCCTGTTGTTCCTTTTTCTTTTTTTGTAATAAGTTTTTCTTTTTTTTAATAATATACAAAAATTCCAATTTTAATTGAACAGTGTGTTGTCAAGGTACAAATTATTTTAGGAAATTATAATCAGTGTTTATAACAATATTCATTGCATTAGTATCAATTATAATAATATTAATAATAATAACCATAATAGCACTTAGCAATAGCACTTAAGACTTATATTCCGCTTCATAGTGCTTTTATAGCCCTCTCTAAGCAGTTTACAGAATCAGCATATTACCCCCAACAATCTGTGTCCTCATTTTACCTACCTTGGAAGGATGGAAGGCTGAGTCAACCTTGAGCTGGTGAGATTTGAACTGCTGAGTACTGCACTCTAACCACTGTGCCACCTTGGCTCATGAATATTTGTTTAACCTATCTTCCTTATATCTTCCTTAACATATCTTCCTTATATCACTGATCCTTCCATATATTTCCATTTCTAGTTCCTGTTTTTGTCAACTAACCATTGATAAAATAAGTCCCAAGTTGAAAAATATTCCTTAATTTTAAGTGTTAACTTATCCATTTCTGCACATTCTAATATTTTTTAAATCACATTTTCATCTCTTGGGATCTCACTTTTTCATTGTTGTACAAATACAATTCTAGCTGCAGTCAATACATATAAAATCAAATATACATTCCCTTTGTTGTATTTGTGTGGTAAAATGCCCAACAAAAATGTCTCTGGTTTCAAATCTATATGCTGTTTTATCATTTTTCCATTTTTTTTTGTATTTTTGTCCAATATTTTTTCGCTTTTTGACATGTCCCCCATATATGATAATACGAACCAGTTGTCTGGTGGCATTACCAGCATTTTGCAGATTCATCTTCCATCTTAATACTTAACAAAAAGCTATATGTTTTCTTAATTAATTTTTCATCTGTCCCTGTTAATATCTGATCTAATTCTGTTAATTCTTTATATAAACCATACATTTTAAGATCCTTCTCGAATCTAGATTGTATTTGCACATATGACCACCAAGTTATCTGAATCCCTTGATCACTAAGTTTCTGCTTAGTTTTAAGTTCCGCCTTTTCATTAAAAATATCTTTATATCTGATAACATTCTATATATCAATAACATTTGGATAAATCAGTGCCTCCATTGTGGAGAGCCAGACCGGTATTTTCAAATAATGCTGTTGTCAGATCCCTAAAAGTGATACTGCCATTCAATTGGGAGAAGGGGGGCCTTGGATTCGATTTATTAGCATTGCCTGCGTCAACTGATATTTTACAATCTAGATCCTGGCGCCAAAGCGCCCTGAAATCTCCTTACCTTTGGGGAATGTTTATGATGGCCATGTGGGATGTTTCACTTTAATGGATAACGGAAGATAGAAATGAGAATGCATGCTTATATAGGGCCCAACTCACAGTGATGGGCACACACTTGATCTGATTTTTATCTCTGGGCAGTGGATAAATGCTCGGGGTAGGGGTGATCTTTCTACTCAGCCCCTGTCATGGACCGACCATTCCCTCCTTAAGCTGGACTTTCCTTCCATCAACCCTCACCGCTGGGAGGCGGAACTGACCCGTTGGTTCCGCCCCAGGCACCTGATGGACCCAGATAGGTTCCTGACGGAGCTTGGGACATTTCCCACTGACCTATCCCGCGATTCTACAGAGGCACTGGTGGATGCCTGGGAACGGGCGGCCACCGGGGCACTGGATCGAATCGCCCCTTTACGGCCTCTCCTCCGACGGGGATCCTGGGCAGCTCCGTGGTTCTCCGTGGAGCTGCGGGAGATGAAGCATTGGAAGAGACGCTTAGAGGGCTGTTGGAGGTCTTCCCGTTCCGAATCCGATTGAACACAGTTAAGAACCCATACTAGGTCTTATCTTGTGGCGATGGAAGTGGCGAAACATGACTATTTCGCTGCCCTCATCGCATCTGCAGAAAATCGCCCAGCGGACTTGTTCCGAGTGACCCGCTCTCTTCTTAATCAGAGAGCGAAGGATGACCCCTTGCAAGGAAGCGCTGAGGACTTTGCACAATTTCTGCAAGACAAAGTCGCTCAGATCCGGATGGGCTTAGACTCTGACTGGGCAGGATCCCACGAGGAAGTGGGAGCAAGTCTTGAAGGTAACATCTGGGTTGACTTTGACCCTGTTTCTATAGATGAAGTGGACAGGATTGTGGGTAGATTGGGGGCCTCCACATGTTTGCTGGACCCATATCCCTCCTGGCTTGTTGCGGCAACCAGAGAGGTGACTGGACACTGGATCCAGGCGATTATCAACGCTTCATTGAGGGATGGAGTCTTCCCTGCCGTACTTGAGGCGGTGGTTCATCCCCTTCTCAAGAAGCCTGCCCTGCAGCTGGCCTCCCTGAACAACTTTCGTCCCATCTCCAACCTTCACTTTATAGCGAAGGTTGTTGAGTCTGTGGTGGCATACCAACTCCCACAATTCCTGGAGGAAACGGATTATCTAGACCCGTACCAATCAGGTTTCAGGCGCAGACACAGCATGGAAACGGCATTTTCTGTCGCCCTGGTGAATGATCTCTGGCGGGCCCGGGATGGGGGTTATTCCTCCATCCTGGTCCTACTTGACCTCTCAGTGGCTTTCGATACCATCGACCATGGTATCCTACTGCGACGGCTCTGGGGATTGGGGGTGGGGGGCACTGTTTTACAGTGGTTCTCCTCCTACCTCTCGGGCCGTACACAGTTTGTTTGGGCGGGGGGTCAGAGGTCCTCCCTGAGGCCCCTCACTTGTGGGGTGCCGCAGGGGTCGGTTCTCTCCCCCCTGCTCTTTAACATCTATATCAGTGGTTCTCAACCTTCCTAATGCTGCGACCCATTAATACAGTTCCTCATGTTGTGGTGACCCCCAACCAGGGCTGAAGACATGGCTTTTTCAGCACCGAGCTGAAGACATGGCTTTTTCAGCAAATTCCCTGATCTGTTGCGAGACTTTTTAATCGTTTGGGGATTTTTAAATTGATTAATTTTAGTATTGCATTGTTGTATTGTTTTTATCTTGTGAGCCACCCTGAGTCCTACGGGAGAAGGACGGCATATAAATTTTGAAAAATAAAATAAATAAATAAATAAATAATGCTTATCAGGTTCTCAGGGCAGTTGGTAAAGAAAACATCTTCACAATTGTGTATTGGCTAAAATCTGCATTCTGGCTAATGGGAGGGGTCTTTACTGCTTTAATACTACTTGTCTTGCCTAAGGGTATTCAGACGTTGCTTTGAATCCATTGCTGTCACTTCTGCTTAATAAAAGGTTCCTTTTGAAATACTCCGTTTCAAGAGTCTTCACTTTCTTAAACTGGAGGGAGAGGCAATCCTTACAGTTGTTCTTTAATTTTCTCCCATACTAATAATAATGCATTCCTTATATAGCGTCTTTGGAAATAGCTATGTATTTTGTTTTTTCCATACCATAGTATGCCGACCTAGTTCAAGATCATGTCTTTCCAAGGTCAATAGTCTTTTGTTTCTCAAACCAATCCATTCTTTCACCCAAGTATTGAGGCCTGGTAATACAATTCCCAATCTGGTAGTCCCAAACCACCTCTGTTTTTAGAATCTGGCAACATTTTCAAACTTATCTTTGCTTTTTTACCTTGCCAAATATATTTTAATATTGTTTTATTTAATTCTTCAAAATATTTTTTTCCAATTTTATTGGTATTGTTTGAAATAAATATAGTAATCTTGGCAAGATATTCATTTTTATAGTGGCTATTCTTCCCATCAATGATAGTTGTAGATTTTCCCACTTCTCCAAATTCATTTTAATTTGTTGCGACAATTTATAATAATTGTCTTTAATTGTTACACACCTTGCTATTAGCTGAATTCCTAAATATTTAACTTTCTTAACTATCTGTATAACTATTTTCCATGTTAGTTCTTTTTTCTGTGTGTCTGTAACTTTTTAAAATATTATTTTGGTTTTTTCTTTATTTATTTTCAATCCTGCAACTTCACCATATTCTTCTATTTTCCTAATTAATTTAAATCCATTTTCTTGTGGGTCTTCCAAGATAAAGACCAAGTCATCTGCAAATGCCTATATATTGTTCCTTTTTATTTCCATATCTTTAATTTTTATATCTTGTCTAATATTTCTATTTAACACTTCCAATGTCAATATAAATAGTAAAGGAGATAGTGGATATCCTTGCCTTGTGCCTTTTTTATATTAAAATTCTCTGTTGTGCCTCCATTTACCATCACTTTTGCCATTTGTTTATGATATATTGTCTTTATCATGTTAATAAATCTCTCACCAAAGTTCATAGATTTTAGTTGTAACAACATAAATTGCCAATTTATATTGTCAAATGCTTTCTGCACATCCAAGAAGATCAACACCATTTGTTTTCCAGGATGTGCTTCATAATATTCCAATGTATTTAGGATCATTCTCATATTATTTTTAATCTGTCTCTTAGGCAAGAAGCCACTTTGGTCTGGATGTATAAATTCATTTAAAAATCTTTTTATAGTCTCTCTGCCATTATTGAGGCATATATTTTATAACCAGCATTCAGTAAAGATATGGGTCTCTAGTTTTTTATCTGCATTCAATCTGAGTCTTCTTTGGGAATCAGAATAATATTTGCTTCCATCCACGAATTTGGTACCTTCGCATCAATCAATACATTATAGACTTCCAACATTGATGGGCCTAGGGTGTCTTGTAAATATTTATAAAATTCTGCCATTAGCCCATCTGGTCCTGGTGTTTTATTACTCTTAATCGCTTCTGAAAGTTCCATCATTGATATTTGTTCATTTAACATAGCTTTCACTGTTTCTGGTAGTTTAAGTAATTCCACTTTTTCCAAATATTGTTTAATTTTCTCTTCTGAAACTTTCTCTTGTTCATACAGCTTTTCATAATAGTCTTGAATTATTATTTTTTTGTCCTCATTTTGGTAATATAAGGTTCCTTTCTCATCCACCAGTCTATGTATCAATTTCTTCTCTTTCTATGTTTTCAATTTATATGCCAACCATCTTCCTGGTTTGTTTTCATTTTCAAAGAAATTATGCTGAGCATTTTTTATTTTTTTTGGTGCCAATTCTTCTTTATCTAGTAATTCATTTTATGTTTTATTAATTCCATTTGATTTTTAAAAATATTCTTTTTTGGTTTTTTCTGTAATTCTAATTCCAATCTCTTGTGTTCTTCTACCAGTATCTTTTGGTTTTGTTTCTTTTTCTTGTCCCCCCCCCCATATATGTTATAGCTAATTCCGAATATATGCCTTAGCAGTGTCCCATACATTTTGTAATGAGGTTTCTTCTTTCCTATTTTCTTTGAAGAAAAAGTCCATTTCTTTTTCCATCCTTTGTATAAATTCTTTGTCTTTTAATATTGATTGATTCCATCTCCATTTTCTCTTTTGTCCTTTCCACTTAACTCTATTTGGGTTATGATCTGCCAAGTGCTTGCTTCTATTTCTATTTCTTGCACATTTGACTTTAACTCCAGTGACATCCATTTCATATCTATTCTTGACCACAACGTGTCTATTTGAATAAAATGAGTATTGATTTCTTTGAGGATTTATTACTCTTCATACATAGAAATAACTATTTCTTCCACCATTTTAAAGAAAGTTTTTGGGAGCATTTTTCTAGCTATTTTACTTGCTTTACTACTCTTATAGTCCACTTCTGCGTCTATGGTTGTGTTAAAATCTCCGACCACACAAATATTTTCATATTCCAATTCTGTAATTTTTTAATGTAATTTTTCATTAAAAAATTCTTGTTTATTATTTGGTGCATATATTGCTACCAAGAGTATTTGTTTATATAGTTTATAGTTCATTGTTACCTCCACCATCAAAATTCTCCCTTCATCTGCAAAAATTTGCCTTGCTTTTATTGTTTCTTTAATATATAGAGCCACGCCTCTTTTCTTTTGCTGTGCTAATGAGGAGTATAATTTCCCAATTTTAGGATATTCCAATAATTTATTATGTTGTTTTTTGATGTGAACCTCTTGGAATGCTAAAATTAGAAGATCTAATTTTAGCATTCCTAATTGGTTAAAAGTCATTTTTCTTTTCATAGGAGAATTCGGTCCATTTATATTGATCAACAGCAGTTTTAGTTTTACTAAAACTTTTCCATAGTTTTACTTGTAGATAGGTCTTGTTGTTCTAGTTGCTCTTATTTCTCTCTGTTCTTTTGTCTTTGCACCTTCTCCTTCTGCTCTCTCCTTTAATTCTATTTCATCTTTTTGTTGTACGTTTCCTCCTCCTGATGCTTCTTCTTGTTTCTTGTCATCTACTTCCTCTCTCTTTCTTTTTTCCTCATATGATCCAAATTCCTCATCATAAAATTGCTCTGCTTTCTCTATAGTATCCAATCTATGCCTTTGATCCATCCAGGTCACCAAAATTCCCTCAGGTATCAGCCATCTGAAATTTACTTCATGCTTAATTAATTGTCTTGTCAGAAATTGGTATTATTTTCTTGTGTCTCTTACTCTTCTAGGGATTTGTTTCAGAACTATTATTTCTCTTTCTTTATATTTTAATGGGTCGTCTCTTGCTCTTTGAAATATCTCTGTTCTTAGTGCCTTCTTAGTGAATCTCACATTTACCTCTCTAGGAAGTTTATTTCTTGACACATATCTTGTGTATACTCTAAATATTTCATCCATCCCAGAAAGCATCTCCTGCTTGTCCCCCTCCAAGGCATCCACCAACAATTCTGCCATTATCTCTGCAAGGTATTCCCCTTTTTCCTCCTCAATATTCTGGAATCTCAAGAAATATTCAGCTTTATCCATCTCCAACATGATTATTGTTCTCTCAAGATTTTTGTACGCCTGTGTAAGTCTTTCATCTATCTCTTCCACGTTCTTCTCTGGTCTGATTTCTCTTTGATTTTCTGCATCCTTTGTTCATTTTTAGTTATTGTTTGTTGAATATTCTCCATTTTATCATCCATCTTTTCCATTCTTTCCTTCATGTCTTCAAAATGTTTTGTTGTGGCTTCTTGAAACGTTTGGAGCATTAATTTCAATTCTGCTTGCATCATATTCATCGTGTTCATTTTTTCCTGCTGCAACACGCTATCCAAAGATCTTTGACTTGCTGGACTAGATGCTCCTGCTGCTGCTGCTGAAGATGCATATGTATTTTTTCTCCCTAATTTGCTTAAATTTGAAGTACTAGTCATTTCGAATAGTCTTGAGATCTTCAAGGAATTTTAAATTTTAAATTTTAAAAGGAGCTCTGGTGGCTCAGCAGACTAATTAACATCCACTTACATCTGCTGCCTGCAATTACTGTAAGTTCAAATCTCACCAGGCTCAAGGTTGACTCAGCCTTCCATCCTTTTTAAGGTAGGTAAAATGAGGACCCAGATTATGGGGGCAATAAGATGACTTTGTATAAATATACAAAAGTATGAAGGCTATTGCTTAACGCAGTGTTTCCCAAACTTGGCTATTTTAAGATGCATGGACTTCAATTCCCAGAATTCCCCAACCAGTATGCCTGGTTGAGGAATTCTGGGAGTTGAAGTCCATACATCTTCAAAGGGTCAAGTTTGGGAAACACTGGCTTAACGCATTGTAAGCCGCCCTGAGTCTCCGTAGAAGGGCGGCATATAAATCAAATTTTAAAAAAAAGATAATAAGCTATAACACAAATAATATTCTAATATTTCTTTAATCCCCCACCAACTTCAATTTAGAGAGTATTTTCACAAATCAAACCACCACCAAAGTCTTCAAATATTTTCACACTTGTTATTGTTGTAGTCCAAAACAAAGAAAAATAGGAAAAAAAATATTGTTGATCTTCAGGTTCTTCCTGAATTTTTCCTCCCTAATCCTTTCTTCTCTTGATAAATTGATGAATTTGATAAATTTGTAGTCCACTTAGGCCCACCAAGCTCCAAAATTCAACTACTCAGCTCATAACTCACAAAATCCACTTAGCCCACCAAACCCCAAAATTCAATCACTGAGGCTCATAACTCACAAAAAAGAAAAAAGAAAAAGAAAAAAATCCAAAAAGGGAGAAGAAAAAAATAGTTCTTTGCTATTTCCCAGCTTCTATTTATTTTAATTGTTATATTTTCATCTACGTTCAAAGAGCTACACTGTTTAAAAAGTGACAGTATTTCACTCTCTCTCTGCTATCCTGTAGAAACAATTTGCTAGAGCAGGTGTTATTGTAACAAACAAGCTTATGGTCAGTTTTGGAAGACAATTTTCTTTTTTGCTTCTTAACTGCCACATATTTTAGCTGGGGAAGTTGGGAGGGGTTGTTGTTGGAGTGGTAGAAAGTTAGTCATAACAACATTCCGTATTCAAGGACTTTTGCTTGTGTCTGATGGAGACTGACGGAAGATTGTATCCAGTTGAGTGTGAAGAGTTGGACAATGTGATGAACTTGTGGGTGTGGGGCAGGGCTGTGAACTGTCAGCTGGGTGTGAAAAACCTGGAAGCTTTCAGATTCGGGTTTTTCCAGATGTGCCAACATGACATCTCTAATAAATTGGAACTTTGAGGAACCTCAGGCCTCAGAGCTTTATTTCGTTGGGGGTGTTCCTGGGAACCCTGACATTAACCCGTGTCCCTCCTGGTTGGTCCTGGCTTCCCAGGAGGTTACACGAGGCTGGCTCCAGAGGATTATTAACGCTTCTTTGAGTGAGGGTGTCTTGCTGGCCGCCTTAAAAGAGGTGGTTGTGAGGCCCCTCCTCAAGAAGCCCTCCCTGGACCCGGCTGTTTTGGCTAACTATCGTCCAGTTTCCAACCTTCACTTTATTGCGAAGGTTGTTGAGAGCGTGGTGGCGCGACAGCTTCCCCAGTACCTGGATGAAGCTGTCTATTTGAATCCACTCCAGTCCGGTTTCAGACCTGGGTACAGCACGGAAACGGCATTGGTCGCGTTGGTGGATGATCTCTGGAGGGCTCGGGGTAGGGGTTACTCCTCTATCCTGGTCCTGTTAGATCTCACAGCGGCTTTTGATACCATCGACCATGGTATCATGTTGCGCCGGCTGGAGGGATTGGGAGTGGGGGGGCACCATCTTGCGGTGGTTCTCCTATCTCTCCAACCAGTCGCAATCTGTGTTGACAGGGGGGCAGCGGTCGACCCCGAGGTGCCTTGTTTGTGGGGTGCCACAAGGGTCGGTCCTCTCGCCCCTTCTGTTCAACATTTATGTGAAGCCACTGGGTGAGATCATCCGTGGTTTTGGGGTGGAGTTCCATCAATACGCTGATGATACTCAGCTGTACATCTCCACCCCAGACCATCCCAACGATGCCTTGGAAGTGATGTCCCAGTGCCTGGAGGCCGTGCGGGTCTGGATGGGGAGAAACAGGCTTCGACTCAACCCTTCCAAGACAGAGTGGCTGTGGCTGCCGGCGTCCGAGTATAGCCAGCTGGCGCCATCACTGGTTATTGGGGGCGAATCATTGGCCCCCACGGAATGGGCTCGCAACTTGGGCGTCCTCCTGGACACACGGCTGTCTTTAGAAGAGCATATGACGGCCGTGGCCAGGGGGTCTTTCTATCAGGTTTGCCTGATACGCCAGTTACGCCCTTTTCTGGATCGGGACTCCCTACGCACAGTCACTCAAGCACTCGTCACTTCTCGTCTGGACTATTGTAATGCTCTCTGCATGGGGCTCCCCTTGGGGTGCACGCGGAGGCTCCAACTGGTGCAGAATGCGGCCGCGCGGGGGATTATGGGAGCGACGGGGCGGTCCCATGTGACTCCTCTCCTGCGCGAGCTGCATTGGCTTCCGGTGGACTTCCGGGTGCGCTTCAAGGTGTTGGTGATCACCTTTAAAGCACTCCATGGCTTAGGGCCGGGGTACTTACGGGACTGTCTTCTGCCACCAATTGCCTCCCACCGGCCAGTTCGCTCCCACAGAGAGGGCCTCCTCAGGGTGCCATCAGCCAGACAATGCCGGCTGGCAACCCCCAGGGGGAGAGCCTTCTCTGTGGTGGCACCTACCCTCTGGAACAATCTACCCCCAGAGATACGAGTGATCCCAGACCTCCGGACTTTTCGTCGGGCCCTTAAAACCTACCTCTTTCAGTTAGCCGGGCTGTCCTGATTTTATGATGGGTTTTTAAAATTTGAAATTGGTTTTAAATTGAAATGTTTTAAATTATGGGCCAAATTATTTAATTATTTTAAATCTATTTTAACTTTTGTATATAAACTGTTTTACTTGTCTGTTCACCGCCCTGAGTCTGAAAGGAGAAGGGCGGTATAGAAATTTGAAAATAAATAAATAAATAAACCCCGAATCTCCTAAATAACTAAGCAGCACTCCGAAAGTGGGCTGAATGGGGTGCTGAGCCCCAGCACCAACCTAAAGCTTGGGTGGTGCGAAGACTCAGCGAAGATGGAAGAGAGAGAGGAGATTGCAGAGGGAGCCATGGGAACACATACTGGAAGGTTTATCGAGATCCGGTATTCTCCTTCTGAAGGCGTGGTACGAGGCCTTGAAGCTGCAGAGACAATGCAAAGCCTAGGCGCTCGGTCCAGGGAGATGGATTCTGGGAAAAGTTGCCAGCCTGATCCAACTCCAGAGATGGGACCGAAAGAACGATCACCTGGATGTCGTCCCGTATCCAGCCCTCATCAACCTGCCTCCATGCTACCCCCTGTGGAATTTATTCCCCCAGGCTGGGGATTCTATCCCAGCCAGGGGTGGGTCCAGTGCCAGTGGATGCCAGCACTGTCTTTTCCCCCTCTTACAGGATCACCATGGGCCCATTTTGCCCTGACAATCCCAGCACTGCCGTGGGGTCTGATCCAGCAGTGAGCAGCGCTACCACCGCAGGTTCCAGTTCAGCTGCTGGCATGCACCCCGCCACCCACCGCAGCACCCCAACAGGTCCCTGCCCCGCCTCCAGTCGCCATGGCGATTCCGCTAGCAAGGGCACTACCACCACGGTTTAGAGCAACATTTGATGGTAAGCCTACCAAACTGGCCTATTTCCTCAGCCGAGTATGGGCTCATATTGATCAGTATGGAAAGCAATACAAAACAGATCACAACTTAGTATCTGCGATCTCAGAGGGGATGAATGAGGGAGATGCTGATGACTGGATAGCCCAGCTGCATAATGAGGGGGTTGCTGAATTAAATGATGCTGAAGGTTTTGTTGAGCTGCTCCAGGCCAGATTCGAAGACCGAGACCAAATCAACGAGAGTGAAGCCAAGGTAAAAGTGATGAGTCAAGGAAATCGACCCATAAAGGACTTTGTATGGGACTTTAGATGGGTCGCGGGGAATCTTGGACATTGGCCGGACAGAATACTTCTGCATTATTTTAAAGAAGCCATTGATCAAGAAGTCAGAACCGCCTGTGGAATCCGGGGGGTGCCAGAGCGACTGCAAGATTGGTATACCATGTCAATAGTTCTTGATAGAAAAGTTCACCCACGCCACAACCCCTCAGCTGAGAGGTCCCCAGGGAGAACTTTGGCTCGACATCCTCCAACAAACCCCACTGAAACCCCTCCTGCTCAATTTACAGGGGTGATCAAATGCTACCATTGTAGACAAGTGGGTCATCGAGCTGCAGAGTGTCTGGCACATGCGCCAGTTCCACAACCACACCCCGCCATGTCAGCCCAAGGCAGAAGGAACCACGAAAGCCCCCGGATACCAGCAGAATTGTCCGGCAGGCAGTCAAGACTTCCCCTCCCCCTGGAGAGAGTGAAGAGACCTTGACCAAAGACCTGCCGCCTGGCTCGGTCAGCAGTAGCAGCGGCGAAGATGACCCAATGGTAAGTGGGACCATCCACCCCTTTGCAGTCAAAGTCAAGCTGACCGTGCCAGAGACAGGGGTGCATGGAGAGGTAGCAGCAATAATAGACACCGGCTGTACCCATTGCTTAATTAGCTTCCCCAATGTTGAGCAGCTAGGCATAAAAACATACCTCTTAAGCCGCCCCATACACTTTCAGCAAGTAGACAGGACCTTAATAGGTGGCACCCCTGCTACACGGGTCACTGAGCTTGTCAGATTGGAACTGGGGATCCACACAGAACTCATTTGATTCGTAGTAGCCCCAAAAATGGCAGAGTCAATCATCCTGGGACTCGCCTGGCTAGACAAATGGGCCCCTACAATCAAATGGGAGGACAGCTACCGAAAAGTCATGATAGGGGCGGGCCCCTTGCCGCCCATCCCTCCTGAAGCTAAACCCACTGAGACGAGCCCTCAGGGGCCCCGCCAACGAGAGGCGGCCATGACGGCCATCAACGTCCTACCTGGACTCCTCAGGTCCCCAAGGAATACAGGGACCTGGCTGAAGCATTCAGTGAGGAGGAATGCAACATCCTTCCCCCTCATCGCCACTCTGACTGTGCGATCAAGATTGAGCCTGCGGCCAAACTCCCTAAACCAAAAATGTACTCAATGACCCCAAAAGAGATGGCTGAGTACATCAATACTAATCTAGCCCGAGGGTTCAATCAACCTGCAAAATCCAGAGTAGCCACTCCGGTGCTGTTTAAGGAAAAGAAAGATTTGGGGGGGGGGGTGAGGCTCTGCATGGATTTTCGTGAAGTAAATGCAGTATGCGTGGAAAACACCTACCTCCTTCCCCTCATGAAAGACCTATTGAACTACCTTTCAAAAGGCAAAGTGTTTACTAAACTTGACTTGAGAGAAGCCTACTACAGGGTGCGCATAAAGGAAGGGGATGAGTGGAAGACTGCTTTCAACTGCCCATTAGGTAGCTTCCAATTCAAAGTCATACTCTTTGGTCTCCAAGGAGCCCCTGCAGTATTCATGCAATTGATTAACGAAGTGCTGCATGAACATTTATACAAAGGGGTTCTAGTCTACTTAGACGACATTCTCATATTCAGTGAGACATTAGAAGAACCTGTGAAACTAGTCCGACAAGTACTAAAGAAACTGTTAGCCGCAAAACTTTGTGCAAAGCTGTCCAAATGTGAGTTTCACAAAACTTCTCTGGACTACCTGGGCTACCGAGTGTCGAATGAAGGCATAGAGATGGATCCTGGGAAAGTGAGAGCCGTACTTGACTGGCAGCCCCCTCACACCAGGAAACAGCTGCAAAGTTTCCTGGGGTTGGCTAACTTCTACCGGCAATTCATCCCAGCCTTAGTGGAAGTGGCCCTGCTGCTTACTGAACTGCTAAAGACAGGACCCTTCCCCACAAAGCCGCGGCCGACGCAGACGCTAGCCTGGATATTAAGCTGTCAAAAAGCATTTGAAAGCTTGAAATGGCGATTTGCAGAGGAGCCCATCTTTCAGCACCCAGACCCAGATAGGCAGTTCATTGTCCAGGGTGACACCAGTGACGTTGCAGTGGCAGCAGTGCTCCTTCAGGAAGACCCCCAAGGGTAGTTGCCTCCCTATGCATATGTGTCCAAAAAACTCACAGACACCGAACGGAGATGGGCAGTATGGGAGAAGGAAGCCTTTGCTGTTTGTTGGGCTCTTCTATCATGGCGACACTTCCTAGAAGGAGCCAAGATCCCCTTTGAGGTATGGTCAGACCATAAAAACCTCAAAGCCTTAAAGACCCCACAAAGGCTCTCCCCCAAACAGGTTCGCTGGGCACAGTACTTCAAGCGGTTTGATTTCAAGTTGAAATACATGCCGGGGGGGGGGGGGGAAAGAACCTGCTTGCAGATGCCCTGTCAAGGAAACCCCAATATAACAGCCAGAGGGAGGACGCTGTCCACGCCATCATCCTGGACACGCAGAGTGCGGCGCAAGTCACTACCCGGAGTCAGGCCAGCAGGCGGACTGACCCCATTGATGGGAAGCTAACTGCCGACTTGAAGGCAGCACTATCTACTGATGACCCTTGATGGACTAGCTTGGAAAGGTTCGAAAATTTACGTCCCCAACAGCATGAGATTCCTGGTGCTCCAGCATAGCCATGATTCTCGATTGGCTGGTCACTTTGGATTTCTAAAGACCCTTCATCTGATTAGATGGCAGTTTTGGTGGCCAAAGATGAAAGCTGATTTGGAGGACTATGTAAAAAGTTGTGCCACACATGCCAGCAATAAGACAAGACCGGGGAAGCCTCCCGGTTTGCTTCAACAGGTAGCTGAGCCCAGCCACCCAGGGGAAGAAATAGCTACTTTATAGTAGAGCTCCCGGAAAGTGGTGGAAATACTGTAATATGGACTGTGATAGGCTGTTCTCCAAACAGGCCCATTTTATTCCTTGTTCTGGACTTCCCTCAGATAGGAGATTAGCCAAGATATTTGTCAAACAGATCTACCGGCTGCATGGAATTCTGCGACGGGTGATCTCCGATCGAGGAGTTCAGTTCACCACTAAGTTCTGGAGGGAGTTCCTGAGGTCCATTGGGTCATCTCAGGGGCTTAACTTGGCTTTCCATCCAAGTACGAACAGAGCCGCGGAACGTGCTGATGCCATGGTGGAACAATACATCAGATGTTATGTGGATTATCAGCAAGATAATTGGGCTGACTTGCTTCCTTTCGCAGAAGTGGCATACAATAATGCGGTGCATAGTAGTATGGGACTGACACCTTTTCAGATTATGAGCGGCATGGAATTTGTCCCTATGCCAGAATTGCTGAGAGAACAACCTTCTTCCATGACTCTGAATGAATGGATCGAGTCATTAAAGAAAGGCTGGGAGAATACCAAAAAGGCCTGAATGAAGCGGCCAAAGCATACAAAAAGCAAGCAGACAAGCATCGATCTCTCCAACCTCCCTTTCGGGTGGGAGATTGCGTGTATCTTTCCACCAAACGTTTGTTTGAAGAGTAAGAAGTTAAGACCAAAATATTTAGGTCCCTTTCCCATAGTGAAAGTGATTAACCCAGTGACTGTACAGTTAAATCTCCCCCGCATACTGGGAAAAATTCATCCTGTTTTCCATTGCAGCCTGTTAAAGCCTGCTGTGGGATCTAAATTGAGACCTCAACGTGCTGCTCTCCCAAAGCCGATTGTGGTGCAAGGTAAGACTCATTATGAGGTGAAGAAGATTTTGGATTCTAAATTGCAGCGAGGACGTTTGCAATATTTGATTCATTGGAAGGGATACCCCTTGTTTGAAGCCACGTGGGTGAAGAATTGGGATGTTCAGGCAGACACCTTAGTTAGGCGATTTCGTGATAAATTCCCAGATAAGCCTAAGGTTCCTCCTGGGGGAGGTAGTTAATGTGCTAATTGTGTTAACCCCTGACTTCAGTCTTGTTCCAGGATGCATTCATTTCCTGAGGAGGGGGAAGCCTGTCAGTTTTGGAAGACAATTTTCTTTTTTGCTTCTTAACTGCCACATATTTTAGCTGGGGAATTTGGGAGGGGGTTGTTGTTGGAGCGGTAGAAAGTTAGTCATAACAACATTCCGTATTCAAGGACTTTTGCCTGCGTCTGATGGAGACTGACGGAAGATTGTATCCAGTTGAGTGTGAAGAGTTGATTGGACAATGGGATGAACTTGTGGGTGTGGGGCAGGGCTGTGAACTGTCAGCTGGATGTGAAAAACCTAGAAGCTTTCATCTGGTTTCTCCAGATGTGCCAACATGACATCTCTAATAAATTGGAACTTTGAGGAACCTCAGAGCTTTATTTTGTTGGGAGTGTTCCTTAGAACCCTGACACTTATCTTCAATGGTCAAGGTCATATTTTCACTACTTTCACTTCTCTGTGGCTTTCTCCAGTAGACGTCGCTGTTGATTTATTTTTCTCCTTTCTCTTATTAGCTTAAGTTATATCATCTGATCCAAAGCTTTTTAAAAGTCCCGGGGTTCAAAATTTCATATTCAAAAAAGTTTTCAACTTAGTCTATCTTGCACTTTAAATCCCCAGTCCGACTTTGCTAGCTTTTAAACTTCTCTTTCTGAAAAGTTCTTTTATCTATTTCCAATTTTATAGATAACTCTCAGGTTTACTTGCCACTATTCTTGGGTGGTGGAAAACAAATAATTCCACCTCCTCTTCTTTGAGTCCCACTTTTCCCCAGGCTTACTTTACAGGGCCAAGTTCCACAACAGGAGCTGGAAAAATCTCACCCAGTTCGATCACACTGTTCCTCAGATTCTATGCTTGCTTCATCAGTCAGCTGTCACAGCTCCGGTCAAGCACGCAATGGCCGTCTTTTTCTTCCCGCAGGATTGAGAGCTTCTTCCGAATCAAACAAGAAGTTAGCTGTCTCTTTGTGATCAATGGAATGTCCTCTCTGTCTTCATCACCCCTCCAGGATGATTTGGGTCCCTCTGAACCTCCTATTCGAACCTCGAATTCAGCGCAATTCCACAGAGTTCTGTGGAGATGCATTGTGTTGCCGCCATGTCAGCCCCGCCTTCCTGTTGTTTCTTTTTCTTGATGATGAGCATTTTTTTAAAGATGAAGATTGGCTTCTTTCGAATCATCTTAATTGAAGAGACACAACCTATGCAGAAACTCCCACATCTCATACCAATTCACATATTATACATATTGTTCAGACTCATGGAGGAACTCTATATCAAGTGCAAACTCTTTGCTGATTGAATAACCATGAACTAATGGATAAGGGTGAATTTAAGAATCAGACAGAGGCATTGAGGTATTGCATGGTTGCTTTGAAAAAAATCAAAACCTCCAAACAATTTTATGCTTGGGAAAAAATTCAATTATCCAGAAAAACATTTTCCAAATTCTATTAAAAGATATATGTTTTTGTGAGCAGCAACCACTTCATCAGATGAAAAGGAGAAGAGCACAAATAAAGTTCAGCAAATAAACTATATATCTATATAGTTTATATATCTATCTATACCTATACCTATACCTATACCTATACCTATACCTATCGTATTTTCCGGCGTATAAGACGACTTTTTAACACATGAAAATCTTCTCAAAAGTCGGGGATCGTCTTATACGCCGGGTGTCGTTCTCCTGTAACCAGGCAGACCAGCCGGAAAGACTCTGACGAGCCTTAAATGGCTCTGGCGATCCAAGCTCTGACGATCCCAGCTTTGCCTGCTAATCAGGCAACTCAGCTGGGATGCCAGAGCCATGTAAAAGGAAAAAAACTTTTTTCCTTTTACGTGGCTCTGCAAGCTCTGACGATCCCAGCTGAGTTGCCTGCCAATCAGGCAACGCAGCTGGGATCACCAGAGCCATCAATCCAAGCTCTGACGATCCCAGCTGAGTTGCCTGCTAATCAGGTAACTCAGCTGGGATCGCCAGAGCCCTGTAAAAGGAAAAAAGTTTTCCCCCCTCCAGCTTGCTTACCTTAGCTACTAATCGCAACGCTTGCCTTGCTTCGTTTGCCTGAATCCATTCCATCAGCAAGCCACTCCCTGCCTGCAATCAATACTTTTTAACACATGAAAATCTTCTCAAAAGTCGGGGGTCGTCTTATACGCTGGGTGTCGTTCTCCTGTAACCAGGCAGACCAGCCCGAAAGGCTCTGACGAGCCTTAAATGGCTCTGGCGATCCAAGCTCTGACGATCTGCTAATCAGGCAATTCAGCAGGGATCACCAGAGCCATGGAGAAGGAAGAAACTTTTCTCCTTTCACATGGCTCTGACGATCCAAACTCTGACGATCTGCTAATCAGACAACTCAGCTGGGATTGCCAGAGCCATGGAGAAGGAAAAAAAGTTTTCCCCCTCCAGCTTGCTTACCTTAGCTGCTTGCCTTGCTTCGCTTGCCTGAATCCATTCCATCAGCAAGCAACTCCCTGCCTGCAATCAAGCAGGCAGGGAGTTGTGGACTTCAACTCGCAGAATTCCTCAGCCAGCAAAACAAAGCTGGCTGAGGAATTCTGGGAGTTGAAGTCTACAAGTCTTAAAGTTGCCAAGGTTGGAGACCCCTGTTCTATTGGGTAAGTTTTTTTCCCCTTTGGGAGCTTTAAAAAAAATAGTTAATTGGGGTTTTTTTTAGTTGTTCTTTTTTAGACCTAGCCATTTAAAGTTTAGGAAGTTTTAAATTTAGTTTTCATATAAAAATAAAAATAAAATAATATTTGTGCAGCTTTCTGAGATTTAGTGTGTTTTTGTAGTGTTTCACTCTAACTACACAAACACACAAAATCTCACAAAGCTGTATGTAGAATTTTGTGTGTGTAAAGTGTGAAAGTTGTTTTTTGGGGCTTTTTGTGGCTGTGTGAGGTTCCTGCTTGTTGCAGGGACCATTTTGGGTTTAGCACAGCTGCTTTTACATTGTGGGTGAGCCAGTTGATGTTTTTTAATTTTTATTTGGTGTGCGTTGGAAGAGGGGTAGTCTTATACGGCGAGTATAGCCCAAACCCTATATTTTAACAGGAAACATTGGGGGTCGTCTTATACGCCCAGTCGTCTTATACGCCGGAAAATATGGTATATCTATATCTAAAACAGTTCTATCTGGATAACAGAAAACCCACCCTTATTTATTTGATGCTGCACACAACCTTCTTCCTTGGGAATAAAGGACTCTCACAACATTTATATCTACATTTAGGTTCAATATGATTGCCATTATGACAGTGCACACTAGATGCTTTGGTGGAAATATATGCCAGTGTATTTCCCTACAGGAGACCATGGACAGACAGAATGGCTAAAACAGAATATATGGCAGATAGTAAATACTCTGGGGGAAAAGAGTACAGTATGCTACATCTCATCCCCATACTCCAGTATCTGTTTCTTCTTACAAACTTATGTGTGTTCCCAACCCACCTATCCAATGCTGATGCCCCAAGACGAGCACGGATAATGTCACTGGTCAGTAGCAGGGTTGGGTCTGTGAAGAAAAAGAAGAATGATGACAAAAGCAGCAGAATAAAGCAACCAAAGGAAAAGAGAGCACTAATAAGAGCTCACCAATTGCATTCAGAGCATGTTTGAGTTCCAAGGTGAAGGCTGCCATGGGCACCTCATCGCACACTGGAAGTACTGCCACTGTTGAGAGATTACTAGCTGGATTGGTCAGTTCTGAACTGGAGGTCATGCCAAGACCTGAACCTACATGAGAGATACAATAATCATTGAAACACAAGTACCTGAAATACCTGGAAGAAACATTAAATACTTGAAGCCACAACTCCATAGCTTTCTGTCACATGAGGATGCTCTTTCAAGCCCTAATGCTTTCTGGCGATATGGCAACAAGTTGGTGCATAGCCTGAAGTGGAATACTCTTACCTGGGAAAGAGCCACGTAACTGCTGCAGATTCCCCAGGATCTTCTGGCTCAGTAGGTGGATAAGGCGGGTGACAACCTATATAAGGCATTAGAAGATTGGAGGATGCCAGTGCCCAGAATTTGAACAGTAATACATATAAACAACAATTTCTGAGTCTGTGAAATATCCAGCAGATGAGATGCTAGCCTGACCTTCTTAAAATGATTTTCTCCCTATTCACATCTAAAAAAGTGCTCACAATGCCTTGCGACAGCATTCCTCCATTCTCTATTAAAATGCAATTCTACATGTATCCTGAAGTATTTCCCCGGATATCATAGTATATCTTTAACTCCTTCTAGAAAAAACATACTATCAGCAATGACTCCACCTTGTTTAGAAGATAGCATGATTTGCTACAATGTGAAAAAGCAGCATTAGTGTTTTCTCATAATGCAATTGAGCCAGGTCACAGCAGACAAGAAAAACTCAACATGAGGGCTCACTTCCGGCTCAATTTTGATCATGCTGACTTTGAAAAACTAGGAGTCTACAAACATATGCTGTTTTGTTGGGGCTATCCAAAAAGTTTGCATAAGAAATTAACAGTGCCATAATTTGTATTTTTTAAAAAAAAAAATTATGCAGTTTTCTTCATTTTACATCACAATTTCAGACATCGCAACAGCGATATACATTTTTTAATCCACTTTTTTTCTTACATTATATATACTATTATATCTCCTAATATACAGTATCATATTCGTAGCTATTGTTTCCATATTTCTAACACAAATCTCTATATGGTTATCATTCCATGTATTTTGTTTTATATTTTACATTTTTATAACCTCCTACCATACTATCATTTACAATAAATATTCTGTCTATCATTATACTTATATTTATTTCTAATTTCTTGTCCGTTGATCGTCTTTCATTGTTACTTTTCTAATCTTTGCATCTACTCTCCAACCAATTGTATCATACATCCCAAATTAAATAGTATTCTGTTTCTCCTTTGTCTTTAATTTTCATTGTCAACCTATCCATCTCAGCACATTCTAATATTTTCTTTATTACCATTTCCACATAAGGTATATTTCCATTTTTCCAATTTTGAGCACATACAATTCTAGCTGCTGTTATTACATGTAGCATTAAATATTGGATTTTTTAAAAATTGTATTTCCCTGTCAATATGCCTAATAGAAATAGCTCTGGTTTTAATAAATAAAATTTATTAAATTTAATTTCAATAAAAAAAAGAAAAAAAAGAAATAGCTCTGGTTTTAAATCTATTTGCTGTTTTATCATTTTCTCTAACTACTTTTTTATCTTTATCCAGTTCTTTTTTTACCGAAGGACAGGTCCAACACATATGATAGTATGTTCCTTGTGTCTGTTTGCATTTCCAGCACTCTGGTGACCTGTTGGGAACATTTTTGCTAGTCTTGCTGGTGGTAGGTACCATCTATAGAACATTTTATATTTCTCTATATGCTGCTGACACTGTCAATTTATAATTTCTTTCCCAATTGTCTTTTCCCAATTGTCTAATTCTGTGGTATATCCAAAAATTTTTGCCCAGGTTATCATAGTTTCCTTTACTGTTTCTTCTTTCATTTTAAACCTCAATAAGTAGTTGTAAATTTTTTAAATCAATTTTTCATCTGTCTCCTGTAGTATCCTGTCCAATTCTTGTTGTTCACTATAAAACTCATAGTTTTCTGTATCTTTCTTATAAGGTAAAGGTAAAGGTTCCCCTCACACATATGTGCTAGTCGTTCCTGACTCTAGGGGGCGGTACTTATCTCCGTTTCAAAGCCGAAGAACCAGCACTATCCAAAGACGTCTCCATGATCATGTGGCTGGCATCACTAAATGCCAAAGGTGCAAGGAATGCTATTACTTTCCCACCAAAGGTGGTCCCTATCTTTCTACTTGCATTTTTTATGTGCTTTCGAACTGCTAGGTTGGCAGAAGCTGGGACAAGTAATGGGAGCTCATCCCGTTACGCAGCACTAGGGATTCGAACCGCTGACCTTTCGATCGACAAGCTCAGCATCTAAGCCACTAAGCCACAGCGGCCCTTCGTCTTTCTTATACCTCGTCTGAATTTGCATATAGGTCCACCAGTCCAACTCAATTCCCTGATTTTTTAATTCCTGTTTCGTTTTTAATTTCCCTTGTTCATTTAATATATCTTTATATCTTGAAATTTTATCCAGACCCAACACATTCGGGTATATTAATGCTTCCATTGTTGATAACCAGACCGGTATTTTACTGTTGCAATATTTTCAGGATCAGACTCAATAAAGATAATAAGAGTTAGAGCTTTAAATATATTTCTTTTTAATTATGATAGGCATTCTATATTCACTGAATATTCAAGGTAGAAGCGACGAGAATGGTGAGGGTGGCTCCTTATATATACAAGGGGTGGAGCTAGGAATGGGAGTGGTAAATTATGAATACATTAAAGTCCAAAGAATAAGTTAACCTCTGATGTTCCATATATACATTATTTACACATTGGAGAATAAGGCATTTACATCTGACAAATCCCCCTCTAAATGCCGGTTCGTTACACAACACCAATTACATTCTGATTCAGGACAATATAATACATATAATTTAGAAGTTAAATATTTGTGTTGTTTAGAAGGTAAGGGTTTTGTTAATATGTCAGCTAATTGTTCAGAAGTATCGCAATGTATTGCTTTAATGAATCCGTCTTGAGACAGTTGTCTCACATGCTTAAACTTTATATCAATATGCCTGGACCTTTGTCCAATTGCATCGGATCTGGATATTTCAATGGCCGCTTTATTGTCTTCATGCATAATAAATGGTAAAGTGGGTTTCTTCCAAACATCAGTGATCAGATCATTGAACCATACAAGGTTATTTGCAGCCTTGGACAAACAAACATATTCCGCTTCTGTAGTAGAAGTGGCTACTAGTTCTTGTTTACCAGTATACCAGTAAACTGGACAATCATTCAATAGAAAAACATAACCAGAAGTACTCTTTCTGCATGATGTATCACCAGCCCAATCTGCATCAGCATAACAAGTAATTTTTGGTTCTCTGTCATTATTGGGTTCCAACATTAAACAAAAATCTAATGTACCCTTCAGATATCTTAGAATTCTTTTGACAGCTTCCCAATGATACAAGGTTGGTTTACTAACATATCTTGACAATAGATTGAGAGGTAATGCAATATCTGGCCTAGTCCAATTAGATATATAAAGGAGTGAACCTATAACTGATCTGTAAAATGTGTTGTCTTTAAACTCAGGGGAAGATTCATCAGTGTTTCTAAGAAAATCAGTTTGCATAGGGGTGTCACAGGTTTTGGCATTATTTAAGTTACATTTGTTTAGGAGTTCGATGATTTTATCTTTCTGTGTAAGTTTGAATCCCCTTTTAGTTTTGTTAATTTGCACACCAAGGTATTTATTCACTTTACCCAGAGATTTCAGTGAGAAGTGTTCATTTAACTTATTTACAAAGATTTCCCTGCTCTCTTTATGCTTTCCAATGTATAAAATATCGTCCACGTAAATTAATACAAATTCAATATGATCATTACTCTTTTTTACAAAGAAACAGTTATCAGCAGTGGTGGCGTTGAAATCCATGGTCTTAAGTACTTTTACCAAGCAATCGTACCATCTTTTGCCGGATTGCTTTAATCCGTACAGACTCTTATTTAATAACCAAATTTCGTTCTTATTAGTGTATTGACTGTGTGGTGCTCTTACATATATTTCCTTATCTAATTTTGCATGTAAGTATGCGGTCTGTATGTCATATTGGAATACGTCCAGATTGAGTGCAGATGCTACTACAAGGGCTGTTTTGACACTCTCTGTTCTCACTGTGGGTGAATATGTATCAGTATAGTCTTCTGGATATTTTTGTGCATAGCCTTGTGCAACTAGTCTAGCCTTGTATAAGGTATTGCCTCCTTCTAAGTTCTTAATTTTATAAATCCACCTGGTACCTATAATTGTTTTATCCTTAGGTGCGATCGCAGGTGTGAATACATTTAATCCTTGTAAACTTTCCATCTCTTTTTCCATAGCTAGTTCCCATTTTTCTCTTTCTTCACGTGGAAGTTTCAATACTTCTTCATATGTATTAGGTGTTATTTGTTCTCCATTCATATGCATTATGTAATCTTTGTATTTATTTGGTATTTGGTTTCTATTGTTTCTAATAGTTCTTTCAGGCTTGCTATGGTTATCATGCAAATATCTAGCTTCCTTTTTTGTTAATGTGTCTGTCTTTATTTTATGCTGACTATTAGTCCAAGTTTTGGTTTTGTTCTTACTTTTGTTAATATTTTGATTTTCTGTTGTTCCTTCCTCGCAAGATATCGTATCTTTACATTTATTAGGAAATATTTCATTAAGGTGCAATTTTGACCAATTGGCCTGTTCATGGAACACAGCTGTTCTGGATACTATAAATTTGTTATTACTATCAATAAATCTGTACCCTTTGGTTCCAGTTTCGTATCCCATGAATCTTAATCTCCTGGATACGTTTTCTCCCTTTCTCCTCAATTGTTTAGGTATGTGTACGTCTGCAGTGACTCCAAATATGTGCATGTGTGATAATTTGGGTTTTCTATTGTACATCACCTCATATGGTGTCTTATTCACAATACTGGACCAGGTTCTATTTTGAGTGTAATTCGAATAATGTAACGCCTCTGACCAAAATTGTTTGCCTAAACCAGCATCCTCTAATGTGCACCTAATCATGGTTTGTAGTGTGGAATTTTTCCTCTCTGCAACTCCATTTTGAAATGCAGAAAAAGGATTGGACGTGAAATGTAACATTCCTCTATCCTTTAACCATTGGGAGAATTCTTTAGACATGAATTCACATCCCCTATCTGTCATAATTTGCTTTATTCTGATATTATGTTGTGTTTCTATACGTTTGTAGAATTCCTTAAATTTCTGAAATGTTTCATCCTTGTGTTTTAATGTGTAAACAAAACCATATCGGCTGTAGTCATCCACTATTGTTAGAAAGTAACGTTTTCTATAGGTAATTGAGGGACTTAATGGACCAACTAAGTCCATATGTACCAAATCAAAAATATTGTTAGTTGATCTGTTAGATTTTTTTGGTCTGGGACTGGTTTTTAGTTTGGTGGATTTACATACTGAGCATTCCAAATAATTTTCACAATTTTTTATTTTGACACCTTCTGCGTGTTCAGTCATTTTTTGTACTACAGGAAAGCTTGCATGTCCTAACTTCCTGTGTAAGATGTGAGCACACTCATCATGAATTGGTTTACCTATTTTTGGTTTCTTTTCCTTGTATGTATTTTTGTGATCATGAGTTATTCTACACTCATCATTGTCACTGTTACTGACATTTTCATCATCTGCTTCAATACAATCTTCCATATTTGAATCAATGTTATGTAAACATCTTTCTTTAGTTATCAGATAGGGTAGACCTCCTTTTATCATTACAGTACCTACATTTGTTTTGTTCTTTTCTATAGTTGCTTTCCCCTTTGAGAAAACTATATTGATATCAGATTCTCTGCTTAATTTTATGGCACTTAGTATGTTGTGAGGTATTTCTGGGATTAATAATACCCCCTCTATTTTCCCTAGACCAGGCAAGGTCACATTTCCTTTGCCTAGTACTTGAACCTTTTCTTGATTAGCTACCTTTATCACAAACTTATCTTCTATAAATGAAGATAATATACTTTTGTTGTTGGTGGTGTGATTTGTTGCACCAGAATCAATAAGCCAATTGTTATTCTCATCCTGCTGTGTTCTGGTGCTGTCTTGTTTATTTAGCCCATTCAGTGACCCAGATTTCCTCTCTTTTGAATTTTCTCTACCCCTTCTACCTTCTTTGTAATTTGGTGGACTTCTATATTTGTGTCTATCTGTGGAAGATTGTCTGTAATTATATTTGCTCCTATATTCTGGTCTATGTCTCTCTCTTGAGACTTTGGGGCAGTCTCTTCTACTATGTTCCCTGGATCCACAATTGTAGCATCTAAAGGCCTCATTATGTTTATCTTGAAAGACTACTTTCCTAAAAGGTTTGTGGTCTGTTTGGTTACTGGATCGATTTTTTCTTGAATTGTCTTCTGCTATCAATTTGTTAGATAGACTTTCTATGGATAAATATCCCAAATTAATGGTATCTAAGTGTGACATAAAGCTATCCCATGATGGATCAAGTGAATTGATAATAACACTTTTCATTGTTTGATCTGAAATCACTTCCCCCCTCAATTGTAGCTCAGCTCTTATTTTGTTTAGATTTATCAAATGCTCACTTATAGAAACCCCTGGTTTTACTCTAGAGGAAAAGAAATCCTTAGACATTCTTGTGGTTGTAGCTACGCTATCGCTGTGAAATAGATTAAACATGCATTGAATTATTTCTGATACAGTTAGGTTTGGTTTGATGCTATGATACATTGCAGGAGACACGCTAGATATTATTATGAAAAATGCTCTATGATGTAAACAATCTATTTTTAAAGTCCAAGGTCTTCTTGGAGGGCTAGTTATAAAGAATAGTAAATTTTCTTTCATGAAAATAACCTGAAGCTGTTGATACCACTCTTGTAAATTAATGCCATCAATTCTAAGTTTTGGGAAGTCACTGGGTAAGTTACCTACATTATTCTGTCCATTACTTACAACCTGGGGCAGTCCGTGATCTCTCAAGTGCAGGAAATTACAGAACGGCATTGGGATGCTTGCAATGAGTCTGCGCGGTTCTCTGGCCAGTTCAAGTCCTTCTGGGTCGTCTACGTAGTTTCGCACATGCGCGTTGCTCATTTCTTCTTTGGTGGCGTCGTGGAAGGTTCTCTCCCTTTCAGCTCTCTCGATCCGCTCCTCCTCAGATGAGTCGGTCTCTGGCTCGGTTTTTGGGGTTCTGGTGGTGGCGACGGTTCTTTTCTTCTTTTTGTGTGCGTTGGTATTCGATCTTGCCTGTGGTGTAGGGCGAAATCGGCATGGCTCTCTGGGCTCGGGCGTCGTCGCTTTCGAAGTCAGGATGGGAGCGTGCAGGTCTTGAGTCGCCGGTTTGATTTCTTGCTTCTTCGTAGATGTCTTGGTAATTTTCAGTCTTGGCCCAAAAGCAGCAAAAAGCGTTTTCATTGCTGATTTTACTTGAGATTTTGTTAAATCGTCTTCACTTTCTGATTTTGGATCATCTGAAGAGTTTGAGACTTCTTTCTCACTTTCTTCGTCTGATAGTGTTTTTCGCGCCAGAAATTTTGAACTGAGCGTTTTGATTGGCTCTGCTCCATTCTCTTTTGAAGTTCGTTGAAACCAAGATGGCTGCCATTCAAAATTTCGCGCGGGATCACATCTTTTCTTTTTAACAACTATTTTCTCAGTAGTCATCTCACTTACGGTTTTTTGATCTTTGGGTTTTTCTTTAATGACGTTTTTCTCTCTCGCTGCTCCGCTGTTCTTCAGCATCTCCTGGAGGTCCGCGATGAGACTTTCATCATTCTTTTGGCTTTTTAGTATCTTTAATATCTCTGACCTGAGTTCGTTATTTTCTATTTCGATTTCTTTCTGGTCATTATTTTCACTCATTAGTTCTTCTTCTTCAGTGGTGTATTCTTCGGATTCTCTCGAAATCGCATTGGTGGATTCGTTGATCATCTCTTGATCAGTTTCTATTTCTTTGCTGTAGGCCCTGGTGTTGGGCCTATCTTTCTTGGACATTTTTAATTACTTATTGAGTCAATTAACCATCCTCTGCTACCAGCTTGTTGCAATATTTTCAGGATCAGACTCAATAAAGATAATAAGAGTTAGAGCTTTAAATATATTTCTTTTTAATTATGATAGGCATTCTATATTCACTGAATATTCAAGGTAGAAGCGACGAGAATGGTGAGGGTGGCTCCTTATATATACAAGGGGTGGAGCTAGGAATGGGAGTGGTAAATTATGAATACATTAAAGTCCAAAGAATAAGTTAACCTCTGATGTTCCATATATACATTATTTACACATTGGAGAATAAGGCATTTACATCTGACATTTACTATAATGCTTCTGTTGATTTTTTTCCCCCATATTAATAACAGAACATTTCTAACTTGATGCCTTTGGAAATAGCTATGTGTTTTACTTTTTCCATCCCATATAAATGCGTGCCATCCCAGTTGTAGATCGTGTCCTTCTATTGCTAAAATCCTTTTGTTCTTTAAATTTATTCACTCCTTTATCCATGTGAGGGTTGAGGATTGGTAGTATAGCTCCCAGTCTGGTAATTCCAATCCGCCTTTATTTCTATTATCCTGTAGCATTTTTAGTTTGATTCATGGTTTTTTACCTAGCCAGATAAATTTTGTTATTAGTTTGTTTAAATCTTCAAAGAGTTTCTTTCCTAATTTTATCGGAATTACTTGGAATAGGAACAAGATTTTTGGTAAGAAATTCATTTTAATTGTGGCTATTCTTCCAATTAATGAGAATTGTAATTTTTTCCATTTGTCTATATCTATCTTTATTTGCTGTGTTACTTTGTTATAGTTGTCTTCTTTTATTGATGTACATCTTGCTGTTAACCAAATTCCCAAATATTTGACTTTCTTGGTCACCTGCATGCCCATCTTTCCTTTCAGTTCATTATTCTACTTATTTGTAAGGTTTTTTGTTATCATCTTGGTCTTATCCTTATTTATTTTAAATCCTGCTACAGTACCAAATTCTTCTATTTTTTAAAACTAATTTAGGTCCTGTTTCCAATGGTTCTTCCAGAATAAATACCAGATCATCCATAAATGTTTGTACTTTGTATTGTTCTTTTTTAATTTTCAGACCTTTTATTTCTTGGTCTTTTCTAATCTGCCTCAGTAGCATTTCTAGAGTTAATATAAATAGTAGGGATGATAGAGGACAGCCTTGCCTTACGCCCTTATTTATATTAATTTTTTCTGTTGTTTCTCCATTTATTATCACTTTTGCTGTTTGGTTGGAGTATATTTTTGGACCATCTTTACAAATTTCTCTCCAAAAACCATATTTTTTATTGTAATATCATAAATTGCCAATTCAAATTATCGAACACTTTTTGTTGAAAAGTGTTTCACTAAGAAAATCAGTGCAAGTTGTTTTTCAGAATGGGCTTCGTAATACTCCAGGACGTTCATAATAATTCTCATATTATTTTGCAAATGTCTTTTGGGTAAAAAGCCATTCTGGTCTGGATGTATTAATTAATTTAAAAGACTTTTTAGTCTTTCTGAAATTATGGAGGCAAACATTTTGTAATTAATATTTAATAGTGATATTGGCCTATAGTTTTTTATCTGTTGGTGATCCGTGTCTTCTTTTGGAATTAATGTGATATATGCTTCTGACCAAGATTTAGGTAATTTGGACCCTAATTGTAGACCTCCAGCAGTAAAGGTTCTAGCGGTTCTTGTATGATTTTGTACAATTCTGTGGGAAGTCAGTCTAGACCAGGGGTTTTATTGTTTCTTTGTTTCTTAAATGCCTCAGTTATTTCCATTGTTGTTATTCTTTCATTTAGCATCCAGTATTTTGGTTAGACCAGCTTTTTCCAAATATTGTTTAGTGATGTCGTCTGGTATATTATCTTGGTTCTACAAGTTCCTAAAAAATTCCTGAGTTATATTTTTTTTATCTTCATTCTGATGGTGAAGGATTCCCTTCTCATCCTGCAATTGGTGTATTATTTTCTTCTCTTTTTCCTTTTTTAGCTTGTATGCTAACCATTTCCCCGGCTTATTTGCACATTCAAAGAAGTTTTGTTTTGCCATTTTAACTTTTTGTGCCATTTCCTCTTGTACCATTAAGCTTAATCTGTGTTTTATTAAATCCCTTTTTTCTTTTCTTTTCTTTCTTTGAGGTTCTTTCTGTAAGTCTAACTCCAGTTTTTTGAGTTCATCCTGTCGAGTGCTTTGCTGTTGCATCTTTTTCCTATTTCTCCTTGCCATGTATGTTATTGTTACTCCTCGAATATATGCTTTTGCATATATACTCCTCAAATATATGCTTTTGCGTATCCCACACGTTTTGCAATGATGTTTCTTCTTTCCTATTTTCCTTGAAAAAGAATTTCATTTTTTTCCCCACCATTTGCATATATTCCTTATCTGTCAACCCCAACACGCAGCTGCATTTTGGGGCTGCCATTCCGGTGGGTGCAGAGGTTCTGGCAGAGCGGCAGCTCCCATGGCACCCTGGCTCCTCAGCTTACCTCCTGGCCACCAAGCAATGTGAAGATTGCTCCTTGCCTGCCTCTTCGTCATCTCCTGGCCTGGCAACAAGCTGTCTGAATGGACTGGACAGCGAGTGCAGCTGGGAGTTGCTGACTGAGCAGCTGTTGGGGGAGTCTGAGGGTCACAGAGAAGTTGGGAAACGGCTGTAATGATGGCTAGTCTGGAGGAGTAGCCAGCGAGCTGGGAACATGCGGAAGTAATGCCTAATTGCAGTATCTAAGAGAACAATGATTAATGAGTGGGGAGGAGCTGGGTTAAGCGTCACCTGGGTGATAAAGCTTTATAAGCTTTATAAGCTTTTAATATTTGTATTTCATGTTTTTAATTCTGGCTGTGCACCGCCCTGAGTCCTCAGGGAGAAGGGCGGTATATAAATTGAAAAATAAAATAAAAAATAAAATAAATAAGGTGGTGGAAAGCATTAGCTCCAACAAAATCTTGCTTTTATTGATTTATGGATGTTAGTTTGTGCTGGTAAAGGATTCAAACCATCATTTGTGTGTCTGGAGTTTTCTTTATACACCAGAACCTGGCATTATCTTTTAGGATGTTTTGGATCATTGTCCATCTCTGCCTTTTCTTCCGTCCTCTCCATATCATTTTTATCGGGTTGTGGTCTGCCCATGTGTTTGTTATTATGTCTACCACTTGGATAACTGCTCTCATTCCTAAGGTCATCCAGACCATGTCTATTCTTGACCATGATTGATGTGTGTTTGAATAGTCTTTATGTCACACATGATTGATGTATGATTGGTCTTTAAATTTAATTCTCTCCACACGTCTTGTAAGTCTAAATCTTGTACCATCTCAAAGAATGGATTTGGAAGTGTTCTTCATCTTTTCTTATTTCTTTTTCTACTTCTGTTGTCTTTTTTAATGCCTACAACTGCATTAAAGTGCCCTATTAAACATATATTTTCATAGTCTATCTCTATTATTTTTTTATGTAGTCTTCTGTAGCATTCTTCCTGTTTATTATTTGGGGCATATATTGCGATAATAAGTATTTGTTTCTGATTTGTTGATACATCCATCATTAATATTCTTCCTTCCTCATCCGCGTATATTTGTTTGGGTTTTAACCATTCTTTGATGTTCAGCGCTATCCTTTTGGTGTGCTAGAGATACACATAGCTTCCCAATTCTAGGTTTTCTAATAAATTACCATATTGTTTCTTGATGTGGACTTCTTGGAGAAGACAGAGGATATCCAAATTCAATATTTGTAATTTTGTCAGGGTTTGTATTATTAACACATGGTGAGCCACTTCAAATAATGAAGTGGAACAGTTTTCTATATATTCATTTTCTAGATCAGTATCCTATAAAGTTTTACAATCTTCCTTTACACTCAATATTTCTGAACACTTATAAAGCTTCTCTACCTGATCATGTTTGTGTCCAAAATATACATATTATGCCACAGAGATCACATCTTACAAACTGAATGGAAATAAATCTGCAATCTGCATTTGCAAATTCAGGAATGAGTTGTACGCCAGGACTGCAAAGCTTAGTTCAAATAGAAAATAGGGAGAACCCCTGAGCCTTCACCTGAGGATAGCGTCTTTTGATGTTGTTGAGAGTCCCTTCTGGTAACTTGGCCAACTCTGTGTCCCGTACAGCATGGACAGTAGTAGCTCGTACTTGATGGGTCAGAGCTTCTACCTATATCACAAAAAATGAGTCACAGCAGGTAAATCACATCATCACAATCTTCCCACAAGAAAAAGAGCGCTCCTCAGCTAGTGAGAGATGCTCTTCTGTAAGTATGAATACATAGACCTCACTTAATAACAATAATTGGGACTGGAATTTCCACTGCTAAGTGTTGTGGTCATAAAGCATGATGGCATGTGACTATAATGCTTAGTAACTGCAGTTCTAAAAGTTTCTGGTTACTATTGTTGAATGAGGATCACATGGGTTGTTAAGAGAGGATATAACGTGATCATGGCTTCAAAATATATAATTTTTATTAAGGATTTTAAGAACAATATTATGATGTATTGCATCATTTTGTAAGTCCCAGTACTAAAAGCAGCTTGATAATTTTTTTGTTTCTGCTTAGAATCTTTAATCCTCTAAAATTTTAGTCCCCCAGATTTAGTGTCCAGTTTTTAAAATTATAAATTTACTTATCTTTGTTGATTTACAATAGCCAAGATAGCCAAAATATATCTGGTTCCCACAAGAATCTATTTATTTTCTTACAGTTAATTCTAAAGCTTAAGAATAAAAGTCAGTATTCCAAATTTATGTCGACTCTTTATCGTTCTCTTAGATAAAAATCTTATTTAGTGTTTTTGCTGTTTAATTCGAATTCTTTTTTAAGTTTATAACTAATTTTCTTTTGTTCAGAACTGAAGCTAAACTCACCCAGCAACTTTCCAAAGTTATCACTCCAAAGGTCTTAATAGGTTTAAGATGGTTAATAGGCAGTTTCTAAAAATGTTTAGATAGTGAGGCTTGCAAATCTAGCATCCTTTAAAAGCAGGATAGCTAATTCCTTTGTCTCCCAGTGCTTAAAATTATGAAAACTGCCGTTTTAGAGTCTCCTTGTGAGAAACAATCATCCAGAGCACATGTGGATGATCTGTCCTCTCATATTCAGAGAGGTTCCAAAGACCAAGTCCATTCATTTGTTTTTTTTATCTTTGCCACAATTGTTTATTTATTTATTTATTAAATTTATATACCGCCCTATTCCTAAGGGACTCAGGGCGGTGAACAGCGAATGATAAAAATACATGTAATACAAACGTTAATAAAAAATCAATTAAAATATACTAAACACTCTGGTCCTAGATAATTCAAGACATCCCAGTTTAAAATAAAATCAAAAAGCAATATAAAGGGAAAGTTAGGCCAGGCCGGCCTGCTGAAACAGGAATGTTTTGAGGGCACGGCAGAAAGTGCGCAGATCCGGAATCTTCTGTATCTCTGGGGGGAGCTCGTTCCAGATGGTGGGTGCCCCCACAGAAAAGGCTCTCCCCCTGGGGGCTGCCAGTCGACACTGTTTGGCTGACGGCACCCTGAGAAGCCCCTCTCTATGGGAGCGTACTGGGCGGTGAGAGGCTATTGGTGGCAGAAGGCGGTCTTGTAAGTACCCCGGTCCTAAGCCATGGAGCGCTCTAAAGGTGGTAACTAAGACCTTGAAGCGCACCCAGAAGACCACAGGGAGCCAGTGCAGCTCACGCAGGAGGGGAGCCACATGGGAGCGGTTGGTTGTTGGTTCCACTTTTGTGGAGAGGTCTTCAGTTTACCATGCCTCCACTGGAAATTTCATGTGTTTGCAACTTCCAAATTCCTGCTGGCTTCTCTATTAACTTTGTTAATGGGAAGCCAGCAGGGAAGGTCACAAATCATGATCATGAGACTGTGGGATACTGCAATAATTGGAAATCCAGGCTGGTTGCAGAGTGCCCAGACTGCAATCATGTGACTATGGTCAGAACTCTGAGGAGCAATAGTAGCTGCCATTCATTCAGTGCCATCACAAATTCAAACAGTCAGTGAGCAAGTAGTTATTAAGCACGGGCCACCTGGTCTACAATTGGTCTAGTACAAGAATCTGATGCGGGGACTTCCGGTTGGTGAGCTGCAGCGATATGGTGCTGAGTGAGTGACCGCTACTCCTCAACACTGTCTGTCACCGCGTTTTGGGGATCCCTTCGGGGGCGCGGGACCCGGAGAGCCCCGCGGACAATAGAGAGAGCCAGGCGAGCGAGAAAGCAAATTGCAAACGCTTCTCGCAAGACCGGGCGGCTCTGTCAACCTAACGTGTGTGAGTCAGCCTTAAACGGCTGACCCGAAGCTGTAGCAGCCAGCAACGAGATGGGAGCTAGGAGATTCAGAGGCTGCAGTGGTGAAATCGGAGCCTACCTTTCCTGCCTAAAGTAAAGAGGGTATGGGAGAAGCGGCCAGCGGAGTCGGGCGATAAGGGCTCAGCGAGGGAAAGAGCGGCGATTGAGATCAAAGAAGGAGATCTAAAGAAGACGGGGCCTGACAAGCCGGCGGGTGGAGAGACTGGCGTGAGACTGGCGTGAGATCCTCTGCGCGAAGAGAGAGGTTTGGCGGGTTTAGCAAGCAAGAAGGAAAAGGAACCCAGAAAAATCTTCTTTTTTTTTATTGTTTACAGCACTGATCCAGCGGAAAACAAGGTAGTGGAGATTTGTCTATACCCGACTGCAGAGAAGAACAGGAAATGCTGCCATCTCAGTGACTGGACAGTAACATTTAGAAGGACTGGCTTGAGACAATCTAGCACTGAGATCTACCATAGAGTGCAGACTCAGACCTCCGAATTTGGAAAGAAGAAAGACCGGGAGAAATTGGGAGGCAGAGCAGTAAAGAAACATATCCTGCTCCAACCTAGATACGCTTTATGCAGTAATCTGTACTTTTATATATTACTATTAATTTCAACAAATACTGTAAATTTTTATATCCATCAAACTTTGAGCCTTCTTTACCTTTAATAGTTATAAGTTAGAAGTCATAAGTATAACATTTACAATAATTGATATCTTTCTATCTTTCTATATTCTATTACATATTTGCCTAATTATATTTAATCTGTTAAGCATCTAACTGTACCTATTTATATTGGTAGAATTCATTTGCAGTAATTTATTTTTTATAGTAATTTATTATACTTATAGTTATATACTATTTTGTACTTGAAATCAATTTTAAAAAAATTAATTAAGTAAGATATAGGAATTAAGAGATAGAGGATATTCGTATATTCTAGGAAGTAGAGTGATTTAAGTCATCAGAAAACAATAGATATTGTTTATATTTAAGGGACCTGAACAAATCCCCCACAAAGAGAATCAATTTTCAACAATTAATTAACCATTTACTAGCTGTTAAATTAATCAAGTATAAATAAGTAATTAGTATTTAATCAACTACAATTAATCAATTGATATTATTAATATTGTGATTTAAGTGCTATCTAGCCGAGAGTCCGACTGAAAGTGATATTGTTGGTCAATCTGAATTTGAAGGAATACAAGATCCTCCTCATAGCTGAGAATTAGTTGAGAATTAAGGAAAAATATTAGTACCCTAAAACAACGAAATTATTGGGAAAAAAAACAAAAAAGGTGGAAACCTGTGAATGATAATTTGGAGAAATATTGAGAGGATAATCAGAGATCAAAAAACAATTCTGAGAGAAATGATGAGTATGTCCTCTACGATCTTGAAAACTGGAAAGAAAACACCCTCAAATCCCACTATAACTATGACCTCCTCCCCAGCTTTGCAGAAATCAACGGAAGGCCTACCAAAAATGGAAGAACCCGCAATAACACCATCACTGCAAACCGTCCAATCATCATTGACGTTAATACAAGAAACGATGATGGCCATGCAAGAGAAAATGTCAAATAACCACTCTGAACTAAAAACAGACATACACGAACTGGACAAGAAGATGAATGAAATTCAAGTTTCAATATTCAATAACGAGCAAAGGATCCAGAAGGCGGAGCAAAGAATTGAGCAAAATGAGAAAAAACTAGATATGGTAGACCAGACATTGACGATGCAGAATAAGCAATTAGAAGACTCATTAATCCAACTGGAAATGGACAGGGCATCATTCTACCTACGGTTCCAAAATGTCATAGAAGACAAAGAGGAAGACCTGGGAGAAAAAATGGCTGAATTGATAGTGGAAGTGCTCCAACAGAATAAGCAAGAAATTATCAGAGAATTGGATGACGTCTATAGGGTTCAAACAAATTATGCGAGGAGAAATAGGCTCCCAAGGGAAGTACACGTGAGGTTTGCAAGTGTTGTGGCTCCGACCCCCAAGCCCATCTTATCGGAGGAAGAAGGCTCCGAACATGAAGGAGAGGAGCCGGCCAGGCCTCCCTCTCCAGGCCCCTCCTCTCTGGCAATGCCTCAGGTGTCTGCCGAGGGAGAGGAGATTGACCAGGAGCCAGGTGTCTCCGATGACAGCGATGAGGGTGATAAGTCGTTCCTGGATCCACGCCAACGAAGGCGAGATAAACGTTTGCAGCAGATGAGGAGGCGTGCCAGGGATTAAGCTGAGTCACTGGACCACACCCTATATAAGAGAGTGTGGTGGCCATTTAGACTCTGTGACGGACAAAGCTAACTTCTGGCTATTCACTTTGTACAACGCCTAATCTGCTGAAGGTTTCATGTTTGAGCTGGACTGTTTTGAAAACTGTGTGTATTCGTTGGTGTTATCTGGTGGAGGAACACTCCCTCTTCTTGTAGTAAAGCACTTGGCAGACGGTTATCGTATTGCTGCCAAGTTCCTGATAACGAACCTTGTGTGTGCCAAGTACTTCTTTAACCCCCGGCTGGCTGTTTGTGTGTGTGCGGGGACGGGGACAGAACAGCAAGGAAGAAAGTAAAAGACATCTTGTATAACATAGCAAGAGAGGGGCAAATTACGTACAGAGGAAAAGAGGTGATTATATTAAAGCAGGTGCCAAGAAGAGTGAGGGAGGTAAGAAAGGACTACAGATTCCTAGCCATGCAATTGAACAAAAGGAATATACTATTTAGATGGCTCTTGCCAGAAGGGATGCTAATCACCTGGCAGGGGAGGAGAATAAAAATAGACAGTTTGAGTTCGGCTCAGGATTTCCTCGACCAGCTAAGAGGGACGGAAGAAGAACAGAGTAGTAAAGAGGAAATCGAGGCAATTAATTTAGAAGAAGAAACCTCACAAAAACGAAACAGTAAAGAAGAAATCGCGGAGGAAAAGAAGACAGAAGAAGAAGTCAAAGGGAAAAAAGCAAGACCAGTAAGAGCCGTAAGAACATACAGGAACTAGGAACTAGACAAGGAAATCAGGAATGAATAACTTAAAATTAATATCAATAAATGTTAACGGATTGAATGACTATAAAAAGAGGAAGCTAACATTTACAAAGCTGACGAAATAAAACACAGATATAATCTGCTTACAGGAGGTCCATATAAAAAAGGATGAGGCCGCTTGCCGTATACTAAATTCGGTAAAATATTCACCTCATTAGCAGAGAAAAAAAAGAGGGGAGTTGTAATTTATGTAAAAAAGGGAATAGAAGCTGAATTAAAGTATAACGATACAAAGGGCAGAGTTCTCATGATTGAGGTCACTAGAGGCAATTCCAAAATGCTAATGGCGAATATTTATGCCCCAAATAAAAAACAAGGAGAATTCTTCCAAAAACTCCATGAACAATTAGGAAAATTGGCACATAGCGAGATTTGTATTATAGGTGACTTCAATGGCATTGTAGATCCGGTCAAAGACTATAAAAGTAATAAACTAAATAAAAACAAAAGAACAAATTTACCAAGAGCATTCTTTGATTTAGCGGATGAATTAAATTTAATTGACATTTGGCGAACCTGCATCCAGATGTAAGACAGTACACATTCTATTCCCACCCGCAAAAGTCATGGTCTAGAATAGACATGGCATGGGTTACCAGGAAGGTGGGATTAGATATCAGGTCAGCAGATATTAGCCCAAATATTTGGGCAGACCACAACCCCCTTGAAATAATTTGGAAGAGTGAAAAGAGAAAGAAACATCAGAGATGGAGGTTTAATGTGAAATTACTGAACGACAAAGAATGCATAGAAAAATTGAAAGAAGAAGTAAAGTTCTTCTTTGAAGAAAATGAGAACCAGGGAACACCTCGAGAAGTAGTCTGGGATGCTATGAAAGCCTATTTAAGAGGGGTAGTGATATCCTACAACGCATTTAAAAATAAAGAAAAAAGGAAATCTTTGGAAGATATTCTCAATCACCTAGGAGAAGCAGAAAGGAAGCTTCAGATTAACCCTGGAGATGAAGCAACAAAACAAAATTGGATAATGTGGAGACACAAAATGAACATTTTTGACCAAGAGGAACTAGCCCTAAACATAAAAAGAATAAAACAATATTATTTTGAAAACGTTAATAAGTCGGGAAGGTGGTTGGCCTACAAACTGAAAAAAGAAAATGAAAAAGGGCAAATTCATGTGTTAGAAGATGTTAAGGGTAATCTTCTAAACAAAGAAGAAGAGAAATTAGAAAGAGTAAGGGAATATTACGAAGCCTTATATAAAGAAGAGGAGGCCCCAGAGGGAAAATAAGAGCGATATTTGGAAATTGCTGAGCTCCCACAAATAATGGAGGAAGAGAGGGAAATGCTTAACGGAAAAATAACACTGGAAGAACTTAAAACAGCCCTCTCCAAAATAAAAAACAACAAAACACCAGGACCGGATGGATTCCCAGGGGAAATACATAAAAAATTGGAAGAAAAAATACAACCAAAATTAGTGGAAATTTTTAATGAGGCCCTGATGAACGCAAAAATCCCAGACTCATGGAGGGAAACGCATGTTACAGTTCTACCAAAAGAAGGTGCTGACCTAAAAAAAATTCAAAACTACAGGCCAATATCCCTACTTAATACCGACTATAAATTATTTATGAGTATAATGGGTGAGAGACTCAAAAAAATACTAAACGTTTGGATACATAAAGATCAAAATGGATTCCTTCCGGGGAGGCAAATTAAAGATAATTTGAGAGTTGTATTAAACACCCTGGAGAGCAGGCTCTTTATGAAGAGCATCCCGGAAAGCAGATGGCCATAATTTTTTTCGACGCCCAAAAGGCGTTCGATAATCTGAATTGGAAGTTTATGATTAACCAAATTAGATTAATGGGATTCGGAGCAAATTTTGTAAAAACGATAGAAACTATCTATGATAACCAAAGGGCAAGCATTCTTGTGAATGGTGACAGGACAAGAGAGTTCCAGATTAGGAAGGGGGTAAGGCAAGGCTGCCCCCTTTCACCGTTATTATTTATCTTGGCCCTAGAAATCTTATTACGGAAAATTAGAGAAAATGAAGAAATTAAAGGTCTTAAGATCAAGAAAGAAATCTACAAAACGCAAGCATTCGTGGATGATGTGATCCTAATATTAGAAGATCCTTTAGAATCTGGACCAAAAGCATTAGAGGAATTGGGTAAGTATGGCGAGGTGGCAGGACTTAAATTGAACAAAATTAAAACTAAAATACTAAGAATTTAACTGAAGTCCAGGAAAAAGGGCTAGAAGAATCGTTGGGATTACAGGTAGTCAAAAAAATAAAATATCTGGAATTTGGATTACTAAAAGGTGCTCATCCCTAAAGGAAGACAACTATGCTCCCCTAATTAGAAAAGTGAAACAAGATTTGGACAGATGGAAGAAAATTAAATTATCATTTGTAGGTAAGATAGCTGCGATCAAGATGAACGTTCTTCCCAAAATTCTATTCCTATACCAAAATATACCTGTGACTCTAGATAAAAAATTCTTTTTAGAATTAAATAAAAATATTAGGGAATTTTTATGGGACGGGAAGAAATCGAGGATTTCACTTAAAATCCTACAGGGATAAAGGAATATGGGAGGTTTTGGACTCCCAGACTGGGAATCATATTATAAGGCAGCCAAGCTAGTATGGATAAGGGAGTGGGCCACTCTGGAAAATAGGAGAATTCTAACTCTAGAAGGCCACGACCTCGAGAAGGGGTGGCATGCATATTTGTGGGATACAGACAAAAAAAAGAAAACCTATTTCCATAGGCATAAAATCAGGGAATCCCTAATCCAAACATGGACCGGAATCAGACAGCGTTACTACACAAAAGTTCCCAAATGGCTCTCCACGATGGAAGCTTTGATCTATCCAAACAGGTGGGGAATGGAGAAAATGTGCAGATATAAAGATATATTAGATGGGGGAGGAAACCTTAAATCAATTGACATTTTGAGAGACCAAGGTATAAATTTAGATTGGTGGATTTACCTACAAGTAAAATCAAGATATCAGAAAGACAAGGAATATTATGGCTTGGAATTAGGATATAGTGGACTAGACAAAACTTTGATGGGACCGGAGAAAAAAGTTTTGGCCAAATTATATAACTATTTGTTAGAGGAGGATAGATTTGAAGAGACAGCTAAAAACCAATTAAGAGTATGGGAGAAAAACATAGGACATAGTCTAAATTTCAATGAATGGGAAGAGGCATGGAACAAAAATTATAAATTAACTAGAGCCGCAACCTATAAGGAGAATCATTACAAAATGCTTCACAGGTGGTACCTAGCACCTGCCAGATTAGCTAAAATGTTCCCCAATATGCACCCCAACTGTTGGAAATGCGGCCACGGTCAGGGCACCTTCTTTCATATGTGGTGGACATGCCCCGAAGTGAAAAGATACTGGAATAAAATTTGGAGTTGGATACAAGAAATAATTGGAGAAGACATAGAATTGACACCGGAAATATTTCTCCTGGGAATAGTAAAAAAGGGGTATGGAAAGAAAAAGATCCATCTGATAATACACATAACCACAGCTGCTAGACTGGCATACGCACAACTCTGGAAAGAGAAAACCCTGCCACCAGAAGAATTTATAATTAGAAAAATCCTGGAGGGCGCAGAGATGAGTAAAGTAACGTATGAAATAAATAACGATGAGAATTCAGATTATTATACTGTGTGGGAAAGGTGGTACGAATGGTTGAACAACAGAATTAAAGAGGGAATATAAGGTATGATAAAAAAAGTAGTAATAGACTGATAAAGTGATACCAGGAACATTTTATGTATATATGTATAAACACTGCAGATCCGATGTAAATAGAAATGAAATCTTTGTCTTGTATATATATAAAACTGGATAAAGTATATATATATAAATAAAAAAAATAAAAAAAAAGAATCTGATGCGATGTCTATGAATCTTCTTAAAATACAAAGGGTGTAACTCATATTTGGGTTCAAAAGGATAGTAGAGGATTTACCCCTTTGGTGTAGCTGTCCCTGCAGTGGCATGTAGGGGTTTTCTTTAATTAGAACTTACCACTCCAATGAGGTCCCCACGCCCATATTCCCCAACCAGTTCCTTCTTGCCATTGGCCTTCTGGATGACAGAACGTAAGCGCCCATTCAGCACAATGTAGGTGCAGTCAGACTTGTCACCTTGCCTGGAGGAAAAGGAAGAATCATGGATTAAATTGGTCCCCTTCTCTAATAACCAGTAAAGTTTGCCTTGAAGCAAGTTATTTCTGTGCAAATATCATGGCACAGTGTGCATCTAACTGAATGGGGGACTATTTAGCAAAGGAAAGGCATCAAATGGAGGCCAGGGAGCCAAGGAAACAACTCATTTGTCTTACCTGTAAAGTGCTCGCCCAGCCTCTACTGCCATCCAATCAATAGCAAAATCCATTTGACGCACAAAAGGAGACATGCGGGCTGCCACAGTATGAGCCACGCTCAGCACCACACTTGGCTGTTCCCTCATAATCCTAAGGAGAGTCAGAAGTTACTGGAAGACTACAACCTTTGCAATATATAGAAGTTCTAGTCCATTTCTCAGTTTTGCCAGAATCAAGAAAGAAATAGATCCAATTTGGATTCAGGGAAGATGCTGCTAGTTAAGAGTTACAGCAATAAGCATGGTGAATCTCAGGGTAAAGCTAAATTAACTTTTACTGATTTATTCATTTTTTATTCAACAAGTGTCTCTGAACAGTGAATAATCATAAAACCAATTAAAAAATAAATTTCCAGTATAATATAAAAGTTAAAATACATACATCAGCTGAGGAAAATATTACAATTCATAGATGTTAAAACAACTAGGAGACGGGACCTTTCAAACACTTGGGGCTCAGACCCGGCCATATAACCAGGTCTTAGGGCCTTATGAAGGGCAAGCAGGGCCATGGCCATCCTGATCTCTGAAGGAAGGGTGTTCCACAAGGCAGGTGCTAGGGGAGAAAAGGCACACCTCCTGGCTCCACTAGCTGGCGTTCCCAGAGCATGCCCATCCTGCCAGAATAGGCTGGATGGGTAGAAACATCTGAGAAAAGACAGTCCCTCAAACAATTCAGTCATTAAAGAAAGATAACCATTATTTTTAGGTAGCTCCTTCTACTGGAGAAGGGAAAAAGAGGAAAACTACACCAGAGCCATGAAAGCCCTTCCTGAGCAAAACCATATTGACAGCATAAACCCACAGACAGAACCACTGTTTTTTCTCCATTTTACCTGTGAGACAGCCCAACCAACCTCCCAGCAGAGAACAGCAAATGGCTCAGGCTAAAAGAACAGGAGCAGTTGCTGCATGTGAACACAGCTAGTGATTGAGAAGAACATGATGGCAGGAGAGCCAGGCAGAAACGAGGCACATTTATGCACATGGTACCCACTCGTAAAAGTCAGACTTGGAGATCTTAAGGAAAGTACAATCACGATTCGCTTTGATGGTGAAAATCAGTGGCTCTCCAGTAAGCACTGCTAGCTGGCCCACCATCTCTCCAGGTTGCACCAAGAAGAGGCACACATCTTCAGCCTTGTCAATCATCCGCTGGTAAACATGCAGACAGCCCCACAGTACAAAGTGCAAGCTGACATCC